>NC_135965.1:26984707-27298004 GCF_053455715.1 Rhinoraja longicauda
AGAATTAAATTGTGTTAAGTCTCTGTGTTCAACACGATCAAAGCCTCGCACTAGCAATGGATTGCAAGGGAAATGATCAGGCCTTAACATGTGTGATTTCCACAAACTAAGCACTGCACTTGATGGGACTTTCATGTAATAAACTTCACAATTACAATTGAGGGTCGAAATAACTGGAATGAATTCTTTATTGAACAGATTCTAGTATTTTAATAACAAACTACTTTCTATTAATTGTCCAGTCTAATGTGGGAGGGATGCAGATTAGTTATGGTGAAGAAAAATATCAATTTGAGCAGATGTTGAGAATTTATTAACTAAGTGTTGGAGTAGAATTAATACTTTTCACTGCTGGTTAATATGAAGAGAATCTAAACTGGAGAGTTAAAAAGGGATAAAATTAACCAGTAAATTACCGCAGCTAAACTGCATTGCAACAATAGTTATCCTTTTTTCATTGTGGCTTGTGTTCATGAATCCAGATTGACATTATTGGCAAGGATGGAGTGGAGATTCCAGTGTCAGTCTGGATGAAATGCATGACTGGTGAAGAGAGGCAGTGTTGTGTTGTGGTGATGGAACCTGTGGAGCGACTTACTGCCTCTGTCACATTCACAGACACGGTAAGTTCTCAACTTAGTTTCAATAAACATTGGCTGCCTGGTTGTAGTGTGCCACAGAATGTAACAAGATAGTTCAACATCAACTTGCATTTATAAAATACTACTGATGTAGAGAAGTACCCCAACATAAATCCAACAGCACATACAAGATGTACAGGTTTGTAGGTTAATTGGCTGGGTAAATGTAAAAAATTGTCCCCAGTGGGTGTAGGATAGTGTTAATGTACGGGGATCGCTGGGCGGCGCGGACTTGGTGGGCCGAAAAGGCCTGTTTCCGCGCTGTATATATATGATATGATATATGATAAATGCTATGCTTATCTGTCAAATGCAAACTAGAAGAACAACACCTCATTCTGCTTGGGCAGCTTGCAACCCAAGGATATGAATATTGACTTTTCAATTTCAGGTAACCTACTCCCACTGTGTTCTTTCCCCTCTCCCATCAGCCCACCCTGTTCTCTTTCCTTTTATTCACCTTTTCCACTCCTCCCCCACCTGGCTTCATTTGCCCTTCTGTTCCCTCATTTGTTTCCACCCATCACCTGCCAACTCCCATCCCATCCCACCCACACACTTGTATATACTGGCCATCTTTTCTTTTTTTCCCATCCCACCCCAGTCCTGATGCAAGGTCTGGACCTGAAACGTCAACACATTCCTTTTTCCTCCAAAGCTGCTGCTTGACTCACTGAGTTCATTCAAACTCAGTGTATGGTTTGCTCCAGATTCCAGTATTTGAAATATCTTCAGATACTTTATTGTACGTAGACAAATTATAGAGAGATGCAAGAACAATAGGGCTAAAATTGTAGAGAATTTCACTTTCCCCAATATTAATGAATTGTTTTATTTTGAAAGGTGTAAAGTAGGTGGAACTTCTAAAGTCCATCCAGGAGAGCCTGTGAGTCAGTATGTAGGGAATTAGATAGCCTAGGACCTTGACAACTGATGCTATAGCTGGCAATAATTAAGTGATTAAAGAAAGGTGTGCAAGATGCCAGAATAAGAGAAGCTGTGGATATGATTACTAGAAATGACAGAGAATCTATTTGGGCCATTGGGTCAGTGTTTCCTTGCTACCAAGTAATCTGATCAATCCCATTTATTTTCTTATTTTCTTGTACCAGACGGTCTCTCTCATGTGCCCATCAACTCCCTTTAGATTCTTTTTGCCTTTGATATACCATTCACGGCAGCCAGTTAGCATATCTTAACTTCAGATTACTCCATGCATCTTTTGGAATGTATCGGGAAGCGGATTCACCCAGTGGAAATAAATGATGCAAAAAAAAAGAACGTACAAACACAGCACGAGAAGTATCTGAGGTCCAACTCTGTGAGTTACCACTGCAAACTGATATGCCATTGTACTGTCACATACCTTGGCTAGAGGAGGCTATTGAGCATAGATATGCTGACATCAGTCTGAAAAAGGGTCTCGACCCGAAACGTCGCCCATTCCTTCTCTCCGGAGATGCTGCCTGACCTGCTGAGTTACTCCAGCATTTTGTGAATAAATACCTTCGATTTGTACCAGCATCTGCAGTTATTTTCTTATATTATAGATATGAAGTCAGTAATAGTTTAAAATGTAAAATAATTTTATATTTAAGATGTTGCTCAAACAAAAAAATGTTTTAGTTAAAATTATTGAATTAACTTTATGGATTAGAATGAACTGGAAAAGTCGAGGCACTACTTTTTAAATTTTAATGATCTTTAAAAAGATATCTGTTATACTTACAAGGCTAAAATGACTAGGGAGTGGAAAATTAATCTTCCTTATAACCTGCACTTGGATGCTTAACCTCTGTTTCATCTGTTGATTCCCCAACTCTCCTATCATTTGTAAAACCTCCACCACACCTACATGTAATTCTACTGTGTTCACTAGAAAATTTATTATATTACTGTGTAACATCTTGAAAGTGGATAAAAAAAGTGTGTTATTGATAAGAATAACATCCAGTAGTCTGGAAAATCTAGTCCCAAATATGATGGATTAATGGAGTTTTGCTGGATTTTTCTCACTTACTTTTTGCAAGATATTTTGGTGTATGCTAATTGGCTGCGGTGGTGGTCTTCAAAACAGTGGCTGCACAATATATTTCAGAAAATGTTGGAGAAGCAATTGTGGATGACAGATTTCCAGCATTGGCAATAATGTGGTTCCCGTCAACGGAAGGTTAGAGGCCCTCGACCACTGGAGGACAAGGAAGGACAAGGAAGGAAACTTTTTTTCGCCTTCCATCACAGTGAGGAATGTGGAGGAGTCACTGTGGTGGATGTTCATGTTAAAACGTATTTTGTGTGTCCTGTTGCTTTTTATTGTGTTGTGTGTCCTGTTGCTTTTGACTGTATGGCAAATTAAGTTGCTCGTATGTTGCAAAACATACTTGGCTAATAAAGTAGTATTGTGATTGTGATTGTGATTACCCATAATTTATTGGTTATGAGGCTGACGCAACCTGAAATTGTGATGTATAAATATTAGTTTTCTTTCTTAATTATCCTTCAATTTTGTTATGATTACTTTATCCCTAATTTGCAATTCTTTGGTTATTTTCCAGCCATCGTTCTAAATTCTGATAATCTGCTATTTTGAAATCTGCATGGTTTAGTATCTGGCTCACCAGACCTCTCGTTTCCATGTTCCACTTAAACTCACTGTAACCATTAATTCCCATACACCTGAAAACTTATAAGGTTCACTGGCAAATTTATTGTTGCACTTTGTGACATCCAAAAGAAAACTAAATTTAAAGCGTGACACAAAATGCTGAGTAACTCAGCGGGACAGGCAACTTCTCTGGAGAGAACGTTTCGAGTCGAGACCAAAAGTTTGTTTGTGTCTGTATGTGTCCTAATGTTTGCGAAATCTGCAGGCCTGGCACCATTAAAAGCCCCAGAGTTCTGGATATTTTTAGGTTTATAGTTTTATAGTTTGTGAATGCCAAAATACAGCATTGTGCATTAGGTTTTGGATTATTTAGCAGTAAAATTAATGTTATTTTCTTTAGGGAAGAATTTTATCATGTGACAAGCCATTTGCCTATCTCCATGGTTATGCATCTGAAGAGGAGGTTGTTGGCTTTTCAATAACTGATGTCATTCCTTCAGTAAAGATACCCTCGTCTTGTAAGAAGATACCAAAGGTTTGAAACTATTGAATGTGAATGTAGTGAAATGAGATTGCTGATAAGAAAACCCTCAGAAATGGATATAATGTATAATGATGTGCATCAGATTATTATCCCACATTTGTCATCTTGAACTGATTTTTTTGAGGATGTAGATGGTAAAAGATCTGACCTTACGGTTCACACTGGTAGTTTCCCACCTTATCTCTTTTATTTTCCTATTATATAAATGCCCAATAAGCTTTCAGTTTTTTTGTCCCTTTGCTTAATTGAGCTATCTTTTCCCTCCTGCTGCTTAAGAACACAGATCTACCATTGAAAATGGTTTCTTTGAACAAAAATGAGTGATCATAAATTGTTTTACTTTAACCTTTAATTTTTCAAGAACGGTTTTCTTTAAATATTTTGTCGTGGTCACTCTTAAAGATGTTTAGGATAAAGGTGTTGCATGATGAAGATGGGTTGCAAAAGGTGATTTTAGGTAGGATTACTTCAGTAATAGTCCAATCAATTTAAAGGGAATTTCAGAATAGAGTAAACGCTCATTTTAATGGACATCTTTACAAAAGGTTTCAGTTATAGCGGACAGACCTACCGGCAGCTGCCGATGCCATCCCTGCTCGTGCCACCGCGCCATCCCCGGCTCACGATGCTTCCTGGCCAGACCTACTGTTGCTACCCCTGGCCCACACACCTTCCTCGGTTGCTTCCAAGCCGTGCCTGACACCACCACTGCCGAACCTTGCCTGCACTCTAGCTGCCCATTGACTCTGCTGATCCTCACCTCTTCGTGGACTGCCAACAGGCCGAGCTTGCCTGAATTTTGCTCCAGAATTTAGGTCGGTCTGCCTGTCTGTCTCAGAATATAGAGAAACGTTTCCTTTATCAGTACAATTAAATATGGCAATACCAAATTAAATCTGAGGGATACTTTCTTTTATCACTTAATTGATGTATATTTCATAACAATCCTCAATATAAGGGAAAATATTATAATATTCAATGTGGTGTCAATTATGGAAAGCAGCAAGACTAGTAGGCACAGGTGGTTCGGAAAGAGATGAATTGCTGGATGATTTGTTCATTTTCTAGTGTATCTCTTTCAGAATTTGAAAATTCAGCGAGCAGTCGGCAAAGCAAAAGGTGGCAGTACTTTCCCTCTCAGTATTAAACTCAGCCTTAAAGTCCCGGAGAATTACAGCACCGGGGTGCAGAATTGTATTCATGTTGCAGGTATAGTATAAAACAGCTTTTTGGTACATATCATGTTTGATAGACTCTGTGGCTTTTTGTGTGTAGAGGGGGAGGGGGGTGGGGAGGATTGAAACAGCTAGAGTGAAATGGTCGATGATGAGTAAAGTCATTGGGTGCCTTGCAGCATTTAAGTTTATTTGCTATGGAAGTGGCTTTGCATTTTGAGGATGAAGAAACATTGGTTTTATTTCTGAAGCTGCACTGCAGAATGTGTCAGTAAACAAAGGGAGAATCCACTTAATCTGAAACAAAGCCAAAAACAGCAGATCACATTATCGATAGAGCAAAGTAGAAAGACAAGATTAGCTTACCTCTTAGAGTTCTGCAAATATTGCTACATTTAAAGAAACACAGCTTTCAACAATGTCAAATGTAGTAATATAAATTGTACCTTCCTAAAGAATTTCTTCCATCAAATGTTCCTCTCTTGTTTGTATAGGCAGTCCCCAGGTTACAAAAGGGACAGGTTCATGAGAACTGTTTATGGTCATGGCGGCGCTGCCCTAGCAGCTGCGGCTTACCTGCAGTCCATTTGTCTTTGTGTTTTTGTTGTTTTTGTTGTCTTAATTGTAGTTGTGATGTGGTGTTTTTGTGTTTGTGTGCTATGTGTGTATGTGGGGGGGAGGGGGGAAACTGTAACATTGTAAATATGTGTCCCTTCCGAACGGAGACCCGACCTTTGTGTTCTGGGCCGTGTCTCCGTTCCTGCTGCGGCCTACCATCGGCCCAACTCCTGGAGCTGGCGGCCTCCAGGGCTCTGGTTCGCAGAGCCCGCGGACCAGACTCGCCATCGGCGGAGCCGGCCGTTCTCGGAGGCTGCGGGAGCGGCTGCGACTCGCCTTGGGCTCGGGCCGCGTGGATGCCGACATCGGGAGCTCCGGCAGCGGCAGCGTGTTCGCCCGCCCCGGATCGCGGGGCTTGGGTCGGCCCGCCGCGGATATTTCACCGTCCGGCGCGGCCTGAAATAGGCCACGGAATTTTCTCTGCTCGGCGGGGGTTTCAATGTCGGGAGCCCCGACTGCCCCGACTTACAGCGGGGCTTGGGTCGGCCCGTTGCGGACATTTCACCGTCCGGCGCAGCCTGGAACATGGCAACGACAACAGCCTGACCGCAGGAGAAGACGGCAGGGGAAGAGAAAAAGACATTCTGGCCTTCCATCACAGTGAGGAGGGGACTGGAGGAGACTCACTGTGATGGATGTTTCTTTTTGGGGGGTTTTGTGTTGGTTGGGGTTGTGTAATTTGCTTATTTTATTGCTCTTATTGTTGGACTGTGGGTGACGAAATTTCGTCCAAAAAACTTGTTTTTTGGATGACAAATAAAGATATCTTGAATCTCTTGAATCTTATAACCTAAATTTTTCAGAAATTAGAAATTAACAAAAACAGTGTGTGGAAGAGAATCACAGATACGGCTGTGATGGGAGAGGGAGCAAGTGTGGGAAGAGTGGTTGCCAGCCAGCCTCACTCAGTGAGTAAGTCTGTTTAGTTTCCCAGCTATGCTCACCTCAGTCCAGCAAATGAGAAAAATGGGCATATATTTTACTATATGAATCTAAATTATATGACTTGTATGTGGGTAGATAAGTACTAAGCATATACATACTTAAGGTTGCTGAAAGGAACAAAATAACATATAACAACTACAGCATGGAAACAGGCCTGTCCGGCCCTACCAGTCCACGCCGACCATTCTCCCTGACCTAGTCTCATCTACCTGCACTCAGACCATAACCCTCTAATCCCCTCTTATCCATATACCTATCCAATTTACTCTTAAATAATAATATCGAGCCAGCCTCCACCACTTCCACCGGAAGCCCATTCCATACAGCCACAACCCTCTGAGTAAAGAAGTTCCCCCTCATGTTACCCCTAAACCTTTGTCCCTCAATTCTGAAGCTATGTCCCCTTGTTGGAATCTTCCCCACTCTCAAAGGGAAAAGCCTACCCACGTCAACTCTGTCCGTCCCTCTCAAAATTTTAAAAACCTCTATCAAGTCCCCCCTCAACCTTCTACGCTCCAAAGAATAAAGACCCAACCTGTTCAACCTCTCTCTGTAGCCTAAGTGCTGAAACCCAGGCAACATTCTAGTAAATCTCCTCTGTACCCTCTCCATTTTGTCGACATCCTTCCTATAATTTGGCGACCAGAACTGCACACCATACTCCAGATTCGGCCTCACCAATGCCCTGTACAATTTCAACATTACATCCCAACTTCTATACTCGATGCTCTGATTTATAAAGGCAAGCATACCAAACGCCTTCTTCACCACCCTATCCACATGAGATTCCACATTCAGGGAACAATGCACAGTTATTCCCAGATCCCTCTGTTCCATTGCATTCCTCAATTCCCTACCATTTACCCTGTACGTCCTATTTTGATTTGTCCTACCAAAATGCAGCACCTCACACTTATCAGCATTAAACTCCATCTGCCATCTTTCAGCCCACCCTTCCAAAAGGCCCAAGTCTCTCTGTAGACTTTGAAAATCTACCTCACTATCAACTACTCCACCTATCTTCGCTTTTAAAGAATATTCTTCTCAGCATTGTAGGGCACCAGTTCCAGAGACAAAGTCCAATGTCTGCAATGGGGTAGGTATAAATCAGACAGTATTCTAGTTTTTGGAAGGACTGTTCAGAAGCCTGACTCTGAGGGGAAGAAGCTGTGCATGAGTTTGGTGTTGCATGCTTTCAAGCTTTTGCATCGTTCCTTATGGTAGCAGGGAACTATAGACTAGGACCCCAAGATCCCTCTTAGATTAATAGTGTTAAGAGTCCTGCCATTTGCTGTACATTTTTCCCTTAAATTCTACCTCACACTTGCTCGGATTAAACTCCATCTGCCATTTCTCAGTCATATCAATAGGTGATCTATATCCTGCTGAATCCTTAAACAAGGATGTGCAAAGATGTGCAAGTTTACAGGTTAATTGGGTTCCTTAAATTGTCCTTGGTGTATAAGGTAGAACTAGTTTAGTTAGTTTATTAATGTATTTAGTTAGTGTATGGGTGATCATTGGGTGGCGTGGACTCAGTGGGCTGAAAGGCCTGCTTCCACACTATATCTCAAAACTAAACAACCTTCTTCACTACTCACACTGACCGTTATGAACTCAGTCTGTTCATTTCATAATGGTATCACTTTTTTTTCTGTTTCCTGATGTTTTAAAAATTTATAATCCATCGAGTTATAATCCATAGAGTTTCCATACAGTATGGAACCAGGCCCGTCTGCCAAACAAGATGCCCATCTACGTTAGTCCCACCTGCCTGCGTTTGGTCCAGAAAACATCTTTTAACCTGCTTTCAATCTTTGTGATTTTGATGAAATTAGTTTTAGAACAGAGCTGTTGACCTCTGCAGGTCAACTTTTCCAAATGGAACTGAGAGGGAAATATTGTATCCTTCAGTATCTCCCTTCACATTCTTTATAATCCCAACCTGTCCTTAAAACGTTTTGGTAGCAGAAAGCAAGGTTTTTAAAAAATCTATGAGTACAGCTAGCACTGGGTTTTCTAACACTAATTTAATGAGTCAGAGGTTATGGGGAGAAGGCAGGAGAATGGGGTTGGGAGGGAGAGATAGATCAGCCATGATTGAATGGCGGAGGAGACTTGATGGGCCGAATGGCCCAATTCTACTTATTTCTTCTGACCTTAGTCTATACTTTTCAATCATATGTACATTTTTGATGCAGATACTTTGTTTCTAAGATCTCCTTTATCTTTATTCTCAGCTGAATCCCAAGATGATATAAATCAAGCAATCTCAGACATGGATGTGGTTTTCTCAGGAGTTTTGTGGGTTTTTACTACCATCAGTGGCCTGATCACTCTTCTGCCAGATGGAGCTATACACAGTTTGAATAATAACTTTGCTCTCATGTTGTTTGGCTATGAGAAAACAGAATTGTTGGGCAAGGTAAGATGCTGAAAGGCTTAGTGAGCCACTCGATCTATTGTGATTATGCTTCCTAGGGGATCTACTCTAGAACTCTTTAAAACATTCCAACAACATTTTCATTTGTATAAAACTTTAAAGAAATGCAAATGTCCCAAGATCTTTCATTGAAAATTATCACACATTGATGTCATTTCAAAGAGATTTGAGGATAGAAGAGAAAACGCAGCATCTTTGAACGTGTTTTAAGAAAAGAGAGGAAATGAAGGAATTATTGACTGTAAAGCCTGTTTGGATGGCCTCAAGTTTATGGGGAATAAAATGAGGGCACTAAGGTATGGATGAACAGATGCTAGAAATATCCATACTTAATACTATGATATAATACTGTGAATAATAATACAATGCAGAACATTTCAATACAGGAAAATTCAAACAAATTTATATCCTGGAATTTAAAAAAAGAAACACAGCCACGGAGTAACTTCTGTGTGATGTTTTTCAATGAATATAACGTTTGTTAGTGAAGATACAAGAATATGTTCAATGGTAAACGTCCACAACATTAACAGTTTAATATCTACACATCTGCTGACTTGGGAGCAATCACCTATCGATCATGAAGATAACGAACTTATCTTTCAGGTCACAACTCAAATGTCATTTTTCAAGCCAGCTTCATCAGCAAGATATCCTCGTAAGTAATCTCCAAGCCAACCTCAGAAATGTAAATAGAAGAGAAGATACACTCTAACAAAGTGCATGCAAAGGAATGCAGAGATGTCGAATTCTGAAGCTATAAGAACAGAAGTGGAATTAGTGAGTAGAAAATGTGCAATATACAGAGGCATCGCATGGCAAAAATAATCAAAGAAAAGCCCAAATCTCTCTTGAAATGGGCACAAGGCAAACTGTAGTCATAGAGTTTGCCTACTGGCTTTCCAACCCATCCAAAGCTTTGTGTTCAAAATAGATTCAAAGTGCTTAACATTATAACTTCTTGCTTAGCACTGCTGATTGACTTAGGTTATTTTTATTTACACATAGTTTATCCTTTCTTTTTTTTCATGCCTGCAGATGTATGGGTTTTAACTGTTAATGTTGTGGAAGATTTTTTTTTTTGGATATATTTTATCTTCACTATAATAAATAAAAAGTTGGGTAGAACATCACCAAGAAATTACTACTCGGCCGCGGGGCCTTCCATCCCTTTGCGGGGGCTGTGCGTGTCGGTCGCCTCGGCAGGGGTCGAGCTGCCTGTCCGTGGGTGCGGGGGGAAGAGAGTGGAAGTTTTGTTGCCTTCCATCACAGTGAGGGGGTGTTTGGAGTCACTGTGATGGATGTTTGTGTTGGGATCGTGTGTCTTGTGTTCTTTTCTTTTTTTGCTGTGTTTTGTGACTGCTGAAATTTCGTTCGGTATTTATACCGAATGACAATAAAGTTCTGTTCTGTTTTTTTTAGAATATTACATTTTTAATTCCTGGTTTCTATGACTACATGGACCCAATTGATGATGGATTTCTACCATTATCTCATCTGGAAGATGAAGCTGATGAAGTAGAAGTATGTCGTAATGGTGAGGCTAGTGTAGGAGGGTGCTATAGTTACACAGCACTGTCTGACATTATGCCAGGTAAGTTGAAAATTGCAATCAGAATTTTTTAATTTGCTTTTGCTTCTGTCTAGTTTAAATAGTGCGAGCTATTGCTGTGCTCCTGCTTTGCTGCGGTAATTAGTGTGCTAGTTGCAATACTAACTAGATATGGGAGCGAGAAGGCACCAGCAATAATGATATAAATTGTTTCTTTAAAATTAATGAGATGGTGTCAACATTTCTATATTGCAGTCAAAATTAATGAATGCATTGGTTCTTTCGAAGGATTTTAAGTAAACTGTTTGCAAAGTCTCCTCCATAAACTGTTGTTCGACTCAAAGCCAACAGCTACCAGGACATCTGTTGCCTGAATGGATTATAGGTATTAACTTTAGTGAGCCATGTTAATTCTGTTTTGTTAAAGCAATGGACATCACATAATTTGGGTTCAGATTTGTATATGTCTACGTTGTTAGTAAAGGAATTTAAAATCTTTCTATGTTCTGAGTAGTTGCTATTGCCAGAACCTTCCATATATTGGTGTTATTTCCATTGTAGGTTGTATGCTAGTTGTAGAAGGATCTGTAACATGTAATCTTCTTGGTTTTTACCATGAATTGTGTAATGAAATTCTATTTTGATTATTTTTAGAATGGCATTTTGGCTGTGTTCAGAATTTTATTCCATGATTCCAACATTTTTTTCTGTAAAACCCCAAAGAGAACCTTGATTGTAGTTAATTAACAGGATATTTTGTAGTGGGTGCAAAATATGGTTGATTATTTACATTGTATCAGCTATTTAAAACTTTGGTTTGGGCCACAGTTTTCAACAAATGTGACTTTTCTTTTGATTGATAGAAAAAAAGACAGTAAAATTAATTATTGGGAGTACCTCTGTTGCTAAATATTACTTCAATCATATTTTAAACTACTTGAAACTATTTTAGCATGCATTGTATTTTATTGAGCATCTTAAATTATTAAAAATTCCTTCCTTGCTGTATTATAAATATATTGGTATCTAGTAAGCTTACTTTATATGGACAAATACTGGGGTAAATCGTAAAATTTTAAAGATCTAATCTGACGTGCTGTAATGCAAAACAGCAATATTTGCATGGTTTTTAGTGATTCAATGCTTCTGAGGAAATAATTAGCTCTAAAAGGAGTGGCTACTCTGCTGTTAATTAATGGGTGGCATAGCATTAAATAGACACCATGGAAATTATGAGTTGAGAATATGTTTAAAGCTTATCATGTTTTGTGGTGCAAAATACTACTGGATTTCTTTGAAAGATTCTAATGGTTAGGTGGTTTGAATCTGGTCAGTGCTGAAACTTGCTTTGGTCAGATTTCACATCAGGGATCTGAAGAGCACCAGGGAAGTGCTTCGAGAATTAAAATCATTATCTGACTACAGAAATTACTTGGTGCCTTTTTCATTCACACAAGAATTTTGAAAAGAGAAGATGTATTGTTTTGGATTTAAAATAGTTATAAAAATGCTATTGGTGGTGCCTTTCATTGGTGTATGTTAATACTTATTGCCTATTTAATACAGTGAGAGCAAGTGAGAATCTGTACTATGAAGACATTGGGGATCTGAGATAAAACTATATACAGCATAAAATCTTGCTTACATTGTTTTCAATAGGATAATATCTATTATAGCTGTTGATACATCAGAATGTGTTTGCTCCTTTATAAACGTGTGTTCTCTTTTTCTCTTTGTGGTGCACCTTTTGGTCTGTTTCTTTGGGTTGTGTGTATATTTAGAAGACCAGGATTATGCAGGTAGCATCAACCTGCTTTGCAATAACATCAAGATGTCTAATAAGCTCCCTGCCTTATCTGACACAACGAAGAAAGGTACAGTGCACAGAATAGGGTTGGGTTGGGGAGGCGTATAAGAGACCGTTTTATGCTGGGGTAAAATTAGATGTGCTACATAAATTTCTGGATTCATGTTTTATATTAATGTCTGAACATTTTATTTTAGATTAGAATTTAATGCATTAGAAATATATTAAAACCTTGCTACAGTGTATATGTTACCTCTATCTTCCAAAAATGTACATTTGTCAACCATGACTCTTGTGCACCTATTTCTCAATGGAAAGGTTGTGGTTTCAAGCCCATTCCTGAGCAAAGCCTAGGCAAAGCGTTTGGTACAGTTCTGAAGGAATGCCCAACTGTTGTTTTGGATGAGACATTAAACTGTGGCCTTATCAGGCATCCTGAGAAACATCTATTATTTCCATTGATTTTCTCCTTCTGAAGACATTACAATTTCTCTTTGAATCTTCCTCACAATTTGTCATGTAAACAGAATGAATGATTTCTGTGAAAATGTAAAACTTTTATTAGATAAGGAACCCATTTCTATGCCATTCCATAAAAATAATTTAACACTTAATGAAAATAAGTCATCCTGGAGATGAGAAATGCAATACCTGAATGTTTACCTGTTGGTAGTAGTGTCTCCTTTCAATTTTTTTTATTGCTGCACAGAAAATTATTTTACTGCGTCTCTCAGGAACCACACAATTTCCTGATAAGCATTGTTAGAAAAATAATGTAAAATTAACAATAATATTTTATTTTGCACCAGCTAACAAAGAAAATAGGAAATATCTATGATTGCATATTAAATAATATTTACACATTATAACAAGAAAAATACTTGGGATATACCAGGCCTTGGCTTCGGAACATTTATATAAGGAATAATCATTTTGTGTGGTGCTAACCTGGAATTATAATTTTAGTGCTTACAATGTGATTTCTAATGTAGATCCAAGCCTGTTGGTTGCTGGAAATGGAGCACTTGTACAACAGGCAAAAGACTGTGGTATAGGATCAAGGGTCCCAATATTTACCGGAACCAGTTCAAGGTTAAATAGTAACTGCAGCCTTCCTTCCACCATGTCATCTCCAAAAGTCACCTCAACTCCTTTCAGCAGGTAAAATTTAATGTGTAAACAAAGTCTCTCTATAAACCAAGATTATGAAATGGTAATGCCATTTTTGGAGCTAGCTTAATACAGTCAACTTCACATGGTTCAATGTTGGTCATAAGCTGCTGAATTAATTTGATCCTCTTCAATTAGAGATATTTGTGAAGTATTTTAATTTCTTTATAAATTCTGTTGCATCAGTGAGTAGAAGTGAGAGAAAGGAAATTAATTCACAATGATCATGCAAAGTGAGGACTTGGGTGCTAGATTTGATAACTAGTGTGACAACCATGGCATGGAGTCTGGATAGAGAAGAGCTTCCTCTATGCTGTTGTGAAATATCTTGGCAATTCTAATCTGTGAAACAAAAAAATGTGAATTTTCAAAAGTTCAGAATAGAGTGACCAAGAATTTAAACTGATGAATTTGTTGCGGAAAAATCTGTGGAAGGACAATCTTTCCCCTTCTGAAATTTTGAAATCTGATGCACTGTAGTACTGATACTTGTTCTAATTGTATAATATTAATAAGCTTTTAGTAAATTGAAATGAGTACCCCGAATAGATTGTCAATATGTTTAGTTATTCATCAGTTAGCATATTTTCAAAAAAATTATAGAGTTGAAGTGTTAGATAAGTAAATCTGTATACATTGTTGATCAAACATTCCACTTTTATTTGGATCAGCTATTGGTAGCAGTGTAGATTATAATTTGGTAAGATTTTGCAAGGTTAATGGATTCAAAGATGAATTTCAGATGCTCTTAGAAGTTTTGTAGTTATGAAATCAAATTAATATGTTCTTGGAAAGAAATGCACTTTATCAAGTTTAATACATTTCACTTTACAGTGCACTATGACATAGATAGTTGGCCCTTTAGCCCAAATCCATGCCAACCAAGTTGCCCTATAACATTTTGTGGCATGAATGTGTATTTATCAGTTTGTACGAGTAGTTAATGATACTAAAGCTTCAATCCAACTGCAGGGTATGGGTATATTCCTAGTTTGTAGAAGGGTAAACTTTAACTGACCCTATGCAACGCAGACTCTGGTCAGATTAGGCAAATGACTTTGTAACATTTAGTAAAATTATGAGAGGAGAATGTCATCAAATGTTACAATTTCAATCTTAAGATTATGTTACTGTTCTATATCATACATGTATTTGTATCATGCTTTATCATTTCAGACCAGGGAGTGATAACACAAATGAAATGATTGTCCAAGCTAAACAACTTCAGCCTGTGAAGGAGAGCAGTAATTCCTTGCGACTTTTAGAAAGTGCTACCACCAAAAATCTCTTGTCACCATCCATTACTGCTGTTGGTTCGAAACAGACGGATGGATGTTCATCTCAATTTGAAGAAATAAATCCAGAGAACACTAAAGAACATTTGGTTCCAAAGGACTCAACTGTGGCACTGTGCTCTGCTGGTGGGTGCACATCTTGTTCACTCTCTGCATCATCAGCAGTAGCCTGTCACTGCTGTGAAGGAATGGGTACATTACCACGCTCATCAATTCTAAACCCACTTTTGTCCATATGTAGTCACCAAACCAGTTTGTCAGGAGATCTTGTACCCTGTTCAGATCAAAATGGTGATGGCATGCAACATCGTGGCAAGATCTGTGATTCCCCAGGGACCCCTACCCTGGATGAAAACGTGCCTGGAAATGGGACTTATACCTGCAAAATTCCCCTGACACCCGAGGAAGATAAAGTTGTGTATCATAATTATCTTGGTGGCCAATCTGATGAAGTCGGTATAGCTAATGAAACCTGGTGGCAACAAGTCTCTTATGAACTTAGTCTTCCATCTGAAGACCACAAAGAACAAAGCAGTATCTGCAAAGAAAGTCATGAAGTGATTTATTCTGCCAGGTTAAGTAGTCAAATAAATCTATCTGCAAGGCAACACCAGCAGTGTGACACAAAGATTGAAAACCAGCCAGAGGCTGATGTAAATTCAATTCTGTATGGCCTTAAGGATCTGGAGCTCAGCAGTGATTCAGAACTTATTTCTGTAGATCAGTCTGGCACTTCTTGCACGACCTCAGAGCTTCTCAGGACTCCATCACCTTATGTGATTGATTCAGACCTCGAATCAGAATCTGAGCAAAGTAAGATAGCTGCTGTGAAAGAAATTAGTACATCTACTTGCAGTTACCAAAGTACAAAATTAACCAGCCACTGTGCAGGAGCACCAGAACAATTCTCTGTTTGTCCAAGGATCACTGATATTCTCTCTGACGGATTAATTTACAGCAGGAGTCATCTGTGTAATAGTGAAATAAGTGCCAGTGAACACTCGGTGCGGCGGAGTCCTTGTCTGGAAATTATGGGAAGTAAGGATGAACTGGAAGGACATGCTACATCAACACCCATATCCCATAAATACTTGAGCACAGATAGTTCTTTAAAGCCCAATTGTGAAATTAATGAGGGGAACTATACTGGTAACTGCTATCATAGGGATGGTTCCAGACTATGTAAGTAATTTTAACGTCATACGGTACATAGCTAAAATGAAAATTAAAGTGTTTTTTTACATTAGTAGATTTATTGTTTGGTGCCATTGTTAAATTATTGCAATAAATACCAACCCTTAATGCCATATCCACTCGGGTATTAGAATGCTCTGGTGATATTGTGGTTTTTCCATTTTTTTAAATAAGGGAATTATATTGACATGAGAGGTTTGAGCAAAATTTAGCTTCACTTATAAATTGCCATATTACAGTTCCAAGAGGCACTAAAGACTGCAGATGCTGGAATCTGGAGGAAAAAATCAAACTGCTGGAGGAACTCAGAGGTTGGGTTAGCATTTGTGGGGGGACGGCATGTCGATGTTTCAGATTAAGGCCTTGCACCAGGACAGAGGGGAAAGATAGCTGGGATAAATAGGGGAGGGAGTGGGGAGTGTCATGAGGTGACAGGCAGACTGAGGAGGATGAAGGATAACTGGCAGCTGGAGCTAAGTGGGGGGACCAATGGCATTCATAAGTAGAAGCAGGTGGCTGATTGATGCAAACATAGGAAAAAGGGCAGATGGAACCAGGTGGAGGGAGGGTGAAGACAGCTTTTGGATGGTGATAAGCAGGAATCTAATAAGTAAGGAAGGTGATAACCATTAGACGAAGAGGTAAAGGGCAGATGTAAGCAGATAGGGGAGGGATCTGGTCGATGAAATGTGTGGGTAGTATGGAACCAGGACGGGGAGGGGAAGAAAATGGTTGATGGGTGGGGTGTATGGGAAAGCAGAAAAAATGGGAGAGCCAGAGGAAGATTGGAAGGGAAGAGGAACTGGAGTACAGGAGGCAAGGGTTACTTGAAATTGGAAATTTCAGTGTTCATACCATTGGGGTGCTCTGGTGTTCCTCTGGTTTGTTTTGGGCCTTACCCTGCCAGTTGAGAAGGCCGTAGAGTTGAGTCTTCGGGGGAAGGGGAAAGGATCAGGGTGATTGTGAGAAATGTGTGATTGTTCCAATTAAGTTAACATCTGACAAATGAATGCATATCACACTGGACACTGCATTTGGATCCTTCCCGGGTTACTGTTGGATATTTATGTTTATGATCAATAGAAGAACAAACTATGGAATAAGATGATATTGAGTGAACTTCAAGAATTTGATTGAATGTTATGTGTAATCACCATCTTTTTGCCCCAGGCATTGTGTTTCAGGTCAAGTGTCTACAGTTGAGAGATGGAGGAAAATTGTATTGTGTGTGGGTAGTGCGGAATCATACTCAGAGTCGGAGAGAGGCCGGGCTGAAGAATCTTTTAATGTCTCCTCTAAACAGCACTTCCCTATCTGCAGCGCACACTATCAGCTTGGGAGAGGTTAGTCAAGTGAATACAACTGATTTATTTTTATTTTAGTCCATGATACACATCTAGACTTGTGAATGGAGTTTATGAGGAATTAATGAAACATCAATAAATATTGAAGCTGGTGCAGTTGGTTCTAAAGGTTTAGATGTGTCAGGTTCATACAACAGAGTACGTGTATTGAGCAGTTGTGGATCAGCATGTAGCTGTCACATATGTAACATTATTGTGACAAAATCAAAATTGCTTCATACCTAATTATATATTACTCAAGATAGACACAAAGTGCTGGAGTAACAGACTGAAGAAGGATCCCGACCCAAAACGTCACCCTCTGCATTGCCACCCTCTGTATAAAAAAAAACTTGCCATGCACATCATCTCCTTTACACTTTGCCCCTCTCATCTTCAAGGTCTGCTGAGCTGGAGTTTCAATCTCTGGAATTATAAACTACAACCTCATTGTGGGGGTTAAATGTCCCTGTTCTTCAAATCAGGAATACTTTTTAGTGTTGTCTGTTTATGCTATAAGGGTGTTGTACTTGAATTGTAGGTTGTTCTTTTTTTTCAGGTTATAATGGAAACCGCGAAGTTACATGGTTTAACGTATTCAGAAGATTTGGAGATGGCGAAAGCTTGTGAAGGAGAATACTCTGAGTATTATACCACAGTCAGCCCACTAGGGAAGGGAGCTTTTGGTTTTGTGTGGACAGCACATCAAAAAGTTAGCAATAAAGAGGTATACACAAAGCTTCATCTCTGACTCGTATCCGTAAAGCACATTTATTTTATTGTTTTGTTATTTTCAGTCATGCAAAAAGAGCATATTCACAACAAGCAGTGGCTGCCTCGTCAACAGTCTGTCTCGTCCTTTTCTTCTTTGTTATTTTTTAGTATGTGTTAAATGTATGTTTTAGTGTTCTTTAGCTTTTTTATGTGGGGGGTGGGGGTTGGGGGAAACTTTTTTAAATCTCTTACCTCGACGGAGATGTGATTTTTTTTCTGTATCGTATCTCTGTCCGCACTGCGGCCTAACTTTGAGGAGCTGGCGGCCTCTTGCTGGGGATCGACTTTGGGAGCTCCAACCACGGGAGGCTGCAGGACTTAACATCGTGGAGCTGGAGGTCCCTGTCGGGGATCGACCTCCGGAGCTCCAACCGCGGGAGCCTACGGACTTAACACCATGGAGCTCACGGTCCCTGGTTAGGGACCGACTTTGGGAGCTCTAGGCCGTAGGAGCTCCGATCGCAGGGGCTTCGATCACCGGCTGCGGGAGCTTCGATCGCCCCGACTGCGGATGGTTCAACTGCCCCGTCCGCGGGAGAATAAAGAGTGAAGAAGATTAAACTTTATTGCCTTCCATCACAGTGAGGAATGTGGGGAATCCGCTGTGGTGGATGTTTATGTTAACTTTTATGTAGTTGTGTGTCTTATTGCTTTTTTTAGTATGACTGTATGGTAAATCGAGTATCACTGTACCTTAATTGGTACACGTGACAATAAAATATCCTTTGAACCCATAAAAAAGTAAATTTAAATATCAGTAATTCTACTGAATTATTTAAAATAATTGTGTTAAATGCACATATAAGTTTATTTTTCAGAAAATCCAGAGGTTAGTTCATAGTATGATTTTAAAATCTGGATGAGTGGAAAAAATAGATTCAGTAGTAAGCTTCAGAAATAAAATGGATATATGCTTTGAGGCGAATAATTTGTAGGATGATGAAGAAATTTAAATTAATCACCTTTCAAATACCTGTTAGGTTGAATAACCAATTTCTTTGTTTCTTAATTTCATGAACATTTGATTAGATTATTTGAAAACTTGTCATAGAATCCAGTTAACTTTAATAACCATGTAGTTCTAATCCATTGTGAACTTTTAAACGATAGTACTTATAAAGAAATAGATATGGCCAAATAGATTATTTGTTCTCTTCCAAAGTTGTGATACATCAACTTGTTAAAGAAGCTGTGGTGTAGCAGCAAAACCTTCCAGATCAAGAAAGTCCCAGAGCTGGTATTTGCGGATTTAGTAGATATTAAAGGTTGTTTTCCTTTAGAGAACAGAATGGAAATGGGTCCTTCAGCCCACTGAGTCCACGCCGATCATCAATCACTAATTCTATGTTATTCCACTTTTACACCCACTCCTTATGCATGTGGGTAACTTTACAGAGGCCAATTAACCTGCAAACCCGCACATCTTTGGGACGTGGGAGACCGGAGCACCCAGAGGAAACCCTGGCAGTCACAGGGAGAATGTGCAAATTCGACACAGACAACACCCAAACTCAGGATAGAACCCAGGTCTCTGGTACTGTGAGGTAGCAGCTCTAACAGCTGTGCCAATGTGCCACATTACTCAATCCTGTTGCTTAGTTGAGCAGGATGTCTTCTCTTGAAGTTCAGTTGTCATCTATTACCTTCCATCTGACCGAGCTTGATTGTGCAGATGGTCACTAGAAACTTAAAGTTAAACTCGTTTAATTGCCTATTGTTGGCAAATATCACCCCTCCTTGTGCCTTTCGAGATGTTCAGTATCCTGCATCTATCCAAGGCCTTTCTAATGTTGCTCCCAATAAATGCAAAGAGATGACTAAGAAGTGAGTAACTTCTTGAAAACTAATGGTATATGCCTCATTGTTCTTTTGCTTTCCAAATCTACCAGTATCTCCAAGATACAAAGAACATGCCAACAAGACATTTACAGCCCAGTTAGCAAACAACAATGACTGCTATTTTATTTTAAAATGCTTAGGCAACTTAGTGATTGTATGTTACAGGTATGCTTGTTTTGTATCTTCAGGTTGTGGTGAAATTTATTCGTAAGGACAAGATTGTTGAAGACTGTTGGGTTAATGATGCAGACCTAGGCAGAGTAAGTCAGGAGATCGCAATCCTTGCTCGACTCAACCATCCCAACGTAATCAAGGTTAGTCACGTTTTTTCCTGTTTCATCCTTTTTTTGTTTCACTGTTTTACCTTGGGTATCTGCACCAGGTTTCTACTGCTGAGCATCAGTATATAATGTCCTTCTGGTGAAGGGCACTGATGCTGTTGCTACATAGCTTACATTCTCTTTCATGACAACAGATAATCTCTTTATGCTCCTGCATGACATGTCGCTTATGGAATTGTCAAATGTTCATAAGCTGTGTTACTTTCCCTACTATGGATGGGTGCTGATATTAATGTTTACTATTGGAAGCTGAGTGCTCTTGCATTACTTGGATGTGGATCACAGTGTACAAACTTGTTAATTAAACTGAGGATGGGCTAGCCTTTTATCAGTTGCTTAATATTGTATTGAGGCATGATTCTTAAAATGGAGCAAAAAGCATAAGTCTATGCCTCACGGATCTGATAGTTCATTTATTTGTGTTGATACCAGAATTATTAAAAGAGAACTACAAATTCAAATGAGCTGCATTATAATCTCTACAGGTACTTGATGTGTTTGAGAACCTGGATTTCTTTCAACTTGTGATGGAGAAACATGGAACTGGTCTGGATCTCTTTGAATTCATTGACCAGCAGCCAGACTTGGATGAGCCCTTATCCAGCTTCATATTTAGACAGGTAATAAGAGAAAAATACATTTGATCGATGACCAGTGTTACTACTTTCCTGATGTTTTATGTAATATCTATTAGTACAATATACAATAATGGAGATCACCAATTCACCAATTCTGACATTGTGCTGTCTATTCAGTCTGGAAGTCAAAGGCAACGCTTAGCTACGAGTTGTTTCTCACACATTAATTCTCCTACTCGGACCTTTCTAGAGGAAATGGGTCAATGGTTCTTTATTTGTCACGTATGCAACTGCACAGTGAATTTCTTTTTGCATATATTATCCATGCGGGTCCCAGCATGTTTTGGCATCAAGTTCAAAGTCCGATCGGCCGGTGCGCTCGATGTACTGGAGCAGTTTCCGCAAACCGACATCCATCTCCTCACCCGGCCATCTTTGTGTCCCAGGTGCCTTGCTTCTCGCTCCCTCCCGGTTTAGGCGACTGACGAGTCTTCGGGTGGGTTCACAATTGCGCCGACTGATGAGGCTTCGGGCGGGCCACGGGAAGACCTCCGCCATGCTGGCACCTCGGGAATCTCATGATCAATTCTAATCGACTATGTTCTGACGACAGGAAATCAGAAGTTGGTTTCAGATGGAAGTTTCAAAGCCAAGGTTCAGAAGTTAAGGGATGAGTTTACTCAGTATCATGGTGTTGAAGGCTGAATAGTAGTCATTGAATAGCATCCTGACATAGGTGCGCATATTGCCAAGATGATCGACAGTTGAATGTAATGTATTATCTTAGATGGATATCCTGGGTTTCTCCTTTTGCCGAGTCATTCCTAACACAGAAAGCTCTTTGAAGGCTAATCATCTCAATCCCAGTAAATTACTGTGGAACTTCTTCAGACCAGTATCATAAATCAGCTAGCTTCATTCATGAACTTCGACACTATCAGAAGTGGGGCTGTAGGATGCTGATTGCAGCATTCAGTTTGATTTGGCATTTTTTGTCATGAAGCAATCTTTGCCACCATTCAGCATGTAAGGCCTGGTTGATAAAAGACGATCAATACTTCCTACTCAGTGCACAAATCATCTCTGAAGTGCCATTGTCAAAACCTCTCCCTTCAAGCTGGGCTGGGGATGAGCAGTGTTCTCCAGTAGTGCTACAGACCTGTAACTCTCAGAAATGAGTGGTGGTTGCTGTGTTGATAAAAAGGGGATATCTCAAGGGTGGGGATGCAATAATGAATTTGCTGTGGGAGAAAACGGCTTAACAATAAAGAGGACATAGGCAAGGTGACAAAGAACAGCTTGAGCTTCATGATCTGTATAAGGCCGGAAGCTGGGAATTTGATGATGAATTTGATGAAGATGAAACAAAGTTATGACAATCATTTTAGATTTGTTTTCCATTGGGTAGTTGCTGAACTTTATGGAGTTGTTGAGGAAATTGGTTGGTGTGCCTTGTAAGTGGAGAGCAATAGCCTCAACTGAAATTGAAACATTAGATATTGATATTCTGTGATGGAGACGTTGAAATCTATCCATTTAAATGTACCTTATTTAAAGAACTGACGTACCTGCCAATGTTCTCTATATAATTTATGTCTTCCTCTCTAGTCTTGGCTCCTCAGTACTTGTGCATTCTCTCCCATATTTTGACCAAATGCTTAGTTTTGCCTATAACATAGCAAGTATACACTGAGATTTGTGTGGGCCTTTGTATTGCAGATTGTGGCCGCTGTGGATTATCTACACAGTAAGTGCATTCTGCATCGGGATATCAAGGACGAGAATGTGATTATTGACGAGGATTTCACTGTTAAGCTTATTGACTTTGGTTCAGCTGTGAACTTGGAGCCTGGGAAAGTTTTCCGTACATTTTATGGAACAATTGAATACTGCTCTCCAGAGGTACTGATGGGAAACCCGTAAGTATTAAAATATGAAGGTCTTTTAAATTTTCTGTTTTGGGGTATAATCCATGATTCCTATTCTTGCCTACAAGATTGTGCTTGTTATAGAAAGGATCTGGCTTGTGAAATCCTTTGGCATAGACATTAATGGCTTTCATAATGGCTCAAACCCCCTTGCCTATGTCCATCTTTTACCTGCTACGCTTTAACCTGCCCCTTTTCCAGCTTTCTTCTCCTGCCCCCCCCCCTCCCCTCCCACATTGACTCAGAACCAAGTGTCTCGACCCGAAGTATCAGTTTAGTTTAGAGATACTTAAAAACTAAACTGAAAGGCGACCTATCCATGTTCTCTAGAAATGTTGCCTGACCTAGACACACAATTCTGAAGTAGCTCAGCGTGTCAGGCAACATCTTTGGTGAAAAGGAATAAATGACATTAGGGTCGATTGGAAACCATCGAACTATCTTTAATCAGACTTTACTGGACGTTATTTTGCACTAAACGTTATTCCCTTTATCCTGTATGTGTACAGTGTGGACGGCTTGATTGTAATCATGTATAGTCTTTCTGCTGACTAGGTAACATGCACCAAATTTTTTTTTGCGTGTTACCCAGTCTCTCATGTTGTGAGGGATTCTTTTATTGGTCTGATGTCAAACATTGCTAAAAACAATGTTGTTATCCATTGGCTAGTTAAGAATTTCTTCTGCATTGGAATGTTTCTAAATTTGAAGCTGTGGCATTTTCCTCGCTGTTAAATCATTTTCATGTTCTATCTTCTCTATCTGTTTTCAGGTATTCTGGATCTGAGTTGGAGATATGGTCCCTGGGAGTGACATTGTATACCCTGGTCTTTGCAGAGAATCCATTCAGTGATGTGGAAGAGACAGTAGCAGCTGTCCTAAAACCACCTTTTCAATCCTCCAATGGTAAAATATACCTACACTTTTAAATTTCTAATAAACTAGCACAGATACAACCATTTATAATCCAGAGGAAGTGCCAGTGAATCTGTTCTAATCGTTGTTCCTGAGATTAAACTAGGTAATAAACATGTTGGAATAATAATTCCATTGTATTTCTAGTGGGAGAATGGAATGGCGATTGCTTCATAACTTGTGCTTCCACCATTTTATTCTTTTTTTTCAGATTTCTGGTATTGCATTTTGCTTTTGCTTTAGTTTTTAATGTTTTTCTATTGCTTGGAAATATTGTTTTTTATTTACTGATTTCCTTTCAACAATCAATTTTCCATCATGTGCCCATTTAAATTGTGCCATTCAATAAATAGTTCTATTCAAATGGAAATCTATCCCTATAATGTTTTACTATCCACATTCTGTGTTTCGTCATCTCTCTTGCTAGTTTTCTCAAGAGTGCCCAGTACCACACTTGACCAGCACCTTAATAGTTGGGATTACTTACCATGCAGCTTCACTTGATTATTTTATGTGATAATGAAGCCTTGAGAATGTCAATTCCTCTGCTTGTCATACTTGGTTGATGACATCCTAATTATTCATCATCATTTATCTTTCTAAGGAATTTTTTGTCCAGGCTCTCTTCTCCAGGCTCCTTTGTTTATGCATTTTTTCAGTTCATCACACAATCTCCCGTTCATTAGATGACCTGCAAGCATTCTTCATTTCCTCTCAGTATTTTTTCCTTCCATTGTCTTGGTTGCACAGCTCATCCTCACAGAGGACATATTAAATTATCATTAAACCATACCTATGACCCACTTGTAAGCAACCCCTAAGGAGATCGGTAATACTGAACAATAAGCAATAGAATATCCGATATGATACAAATATTATGGTACATCATCTCTGATTAATGCAATCAATAACGTGTAACAAATGTTGAATGCAAACCTGAAAGTGTAAATATTTAATGTAAATGTCCACCCTTTGAGCCAGCTCAATTTCTGTATTCCTTTTCCGTAGACTTTATGAACTTGGTGTCATCCATGCTGCAGCCTGATCCTTGCCTCCGGCTAACTTTGGAAGAACTAATGAAGGACCCGTGGGTGACACAGCCTGTCAATCTGGCTCTCTACACCTGGGAGGAAGTGTACTCCGCCAAAGAAAGTGAGTGCAAAACCTGTAATTTCAAATACAGCCATGAACTGAGCAAACCCAACAGCCTACTTGACGAGCTTAGATTGTTTGTGGGTTAGGAGCAAGTCCAAAATAATTTTAATGCCACAAAGTGGTCATGAAGAGCTTTCGATTCTTTATTATTTCAACCTCCCAGAATATTTATCCAGCATGGTCTTGGATCAGTGGTTCTCATTGCATTTCCTGACAACTGATTGCACAGATGGAAAGCATTTTATTCTTGCAACATTATTCTTGCAAACCATTTTGATTATTTTACTAGATTGTTTTATCTGGTTGTCGGGGAAGGAGAGATTAATTCCCAATTAGCAAACCTGTGTAACTCGCTCACATGTTAAAATTAACAGCTCACAAAAAAATAGTCCCACATAACTATTGAGTGCACAAAGCAAAGTATTCGGTTTGGGAGTAACATTTGCATGGGGTGAAAATTGATTGACGGATGATAAATGTGACGTTCTTGGAGTGCAGGGGGTCACTCGTGCATGATGCAGGGTACGGTGCTTGAGTCCTAGCTAGGTACTTGCAATAAACATCCTAGAAATATGGATGTTTCTGGGTTTACTGACAATACAAAAAGAGATGGGATAGTGAGAAGGATGCAAAGTGGCTTCGGATGATTTGGACAAGTTGAATTAGAGGGTAGATATGTGGCATGCAGAAAACTACGGATAAGTGTGAAGTTAACCACTCTGGGCAGAACACCAGTAAGGTAGATATTATTTAAATGGTGATGAATTAGGAAACATTGATGTACAAAGGGACCTGGTGTCCTTGTTCATCAATCACTGAAAACAAACAAGCTGAAACAAGTAGTTATTATAAATGGTACATTGGCCTTCATATCTTGGCCTGCAAGAAATAGTCAGTATAAAAGCCAAAATGTCTTGCCACAATTATACAGTGCTTTAGTGAGACCACACCTGGAGCATTTTGTGCAGTTTTGGTCTACTTAAAAATAATCTTGTCTCAGAAGGAGTGCAGTGAAGGTTTGCAAGACTAATTCCTGGGATGACAGGACTGCTTTCTTAGGAGGCCTTGGGTCAACTGGGCCAGTATTCATAAGAGCGAAGAAGCACGAGAAGGAATTTCATTTGTTTACAAAATTCTGACGGGGTTAGACAGACTAGATATGGGGGGGATATTTCCCATGGCTGGGTGTCTTGAATGAGATGTTACCATCTCAGGGTATATGGTAAGATCTTTTATTGATCAGATGAGGTTTCTTCATTTGGGGTAGTGAACCTGTGGAACTCTGTCGCAGAAGGAGGAGGAGTGGAGGCTGTCATTGCATAAATTTAAGAAGGAAATAGAGAGCCACAAAAAGCATCAAGGTTGGTCTGAAGAAAGGTCTCAACCCAAAAAGTCACGCATTCCTTCTCTCCAGAGTGCTGCCTGTCCCACTGAGTTACTCCAGCATTTTGTGTCTAAGGCGTATGGGACAAAACATTCCCTACACACTGGGGGCTATCAAAAGAGACCAATTAACGTACAAACCGGCACGTCTGAGAGACACAGGATCACCAGAGGAAACCCACGCTGTCACAGGGAGAACGTGCAAGCTCTACACAGATAGTACCCAAGGTCAGGATTGAACCCTGGTCTCTGGCTCTATGAGGCAGCGGCTCTACCAGCTGCACCACTCTGCTTTTCTCAATAGCTTAAGATCACATCTTGCAGGCCCACTTAATCATATTAAGATCAAGAATCTCTTCAATCTGGAATCTCCTTATTATGTAATACCTTGGATGGTTTGGCTTCACAAATTGATTTGCTCACTTGAAATGCTGGGTGTGAAAATTCATTGCTGCAACTAAAGATTTTTTTTCTGAGTTTGGTGTTCAAGCATGTATTGTATTACATGAAGAGTATTGTTTGCTTAAACTTTATTCTGTAATTGTCTTTTAACTGGATTTAACATTTACAATTAGGGATGTGTCACAATTATTTATTTGTATTCGGGTTGTCACAATTGTCCACCCATTGAACCTAAACTGGGTCATTGTAATTAAAAAATGACAATTAAGGATATACTGTATCTATCGAACAATAGTTATGATTTGACTTGCGTAATTTTATGTACCTTTATTTTGTATCTTTATGTGAAGGTCGCTATACTATTAGTTTTCTAATTTTCTAATTTATTTCTAAGGTAAAATGTATATACAACTCAATGTGTCAGACTGTGTTGGGCCTGGGTTGACTGATGAAGGACCTGTGGGTGACACAGAATATTTATCCAGCATGGTCTTGCCTGCTCCAGAGGCAGAGGGCCAACCATGGCCTGAGCATCCCAGGGTTAGTCAGCAAGGTCTTGGGTGGTTTATGGTCAGGTACATGGGAAGCCCTAGGTAGGTTGTGATTGATGACAAGCTTGGGGATGTTTAAATTATAAAATGAATTGAAAACATTAAACTTTTTTATGACATTTCATTAATTGAATATTTTAATGGGGGGCAGGGTTCTGATGCTGAGCCAGGTGGGGGAATCGCTTCTTTGTGTTCAGTGGTGCATGTACTGATGTCTAGGAAATGTCCAGAGCTGAAAGGTGATGGTTCCAATCAGAACTGTAACCCAGCCCAGTTACATTCATCCCAACCTTGTGGCAAAGTGGAAGAGCTTATTAATTTCATGACACCACCAGTATCCTTCACCTAAAGCATTGGGAAGCAATGAAACTCCTGCTTGAGGAATTTAGTTACTTTAAGTGCTTTCGATGTGCATTGGACAGTCATATCAATGAAGGAAGTAAACTCAGTAACAATCAATTAACCATTCTATTTTTTACAATTAGGACCGTTTGTAAGCTGTTCTGCTATGGCTGGAGAGGATCACAGATTGCTCATTTCCCCTTTGAAGTTTGCTGACAATGAGAGTGAAGCAATTGCAGACAAGGTTTCTTCTGCAGACCTCCTCCAAGCTGAACGTTCACGTGATCTGTACAAGAATGATGAGGACACAGTTCCATCTTCGGCAGAGCTCGAGGCTGACCTCTTGGAATATTTGTATAGCCAGGACTGATAGAAACATTCCTGGGCAGCAAAGCAGAACATAGGATAGCTGCATTTGCACTTACGTTTTAACATTGTATTTTTGAGTTGTACATCGAGGTAAAGTGCATGTTGTGCTGTAGGAAACAGTAAGGTCTCCAATACATTGAGTGAAGTAACTGCTGGGAAAGTGGCATCTCCCATACTCCTGGGGCTGGTACAATTTTCAATGTTAAAGAATTGTAACTTTGGGAAGGTCATCCGCTGCCCAAAGCTATCTTTGAACTGACTGGCTGCAACATGGCTGTGGGTGGCCAGGCAAACTCAGGTTCTACCTCCATTCCTGCATTCTGTAAATACAACTGTAAACTAGCCTTGGGACCTGAGGCAGTTTAAAAGACCATATCTAGCCTTGCTGCTACTCCGGCCATCAAAGGCCAGATGGTGCAAATCTGTTAAATTCTTGGCTTTAAGATTATTTTTCAAAATACAGCAGATAGTTAAATGGAGAAACTCTATTAGAACCTTAGATAAGTGCAGCTATCCTTTTGGGAGTAATGATCATGGTTTCTACATTCAACGTGTGGTTATATGGTCAGACTGCCAACATGAATTGTTATTTTAAAAGCCTAGATAAAATTGGACACAGTGTGGAACCACCTGTCATGCTTCCTTCAGAATTCAGGAGCACATGGGATTTAATGCCTTTCATGCCAACCCATGTCCCCTTACTCAGTCACTGATGCCTCCCAATTAGTTTTAAAGTTGCCACTGATGAACTGATCTGACAAAGAGTATATACACAGGCAAAATAATATTGGATTTGGTCTTTATTGTAACAACAAACTCATAATTGTACTGTGTCTTCCAGAAGACTGATAATATACACAAGTTTGCCACTGATTTTCAAGCACCTCCTTTAATGCGGACAAAATAACGAGAGCATTGTGTGTGGCGTACGCTTTTTCGAAACGTGTGCCTCTGTCCTGCAAGAGTTAATTGTTTACTTCTTTGTTCATTCTTTATTTAAGTTTCTAGCAATCCCTGGTGCTTTAGTGACATGGGAGGGGTATAATTAGTGAGTCAGGGGTGTACTGTTGAATTATTATTACGTTACTTCTGTTGGTCGGGCAAAATGGATAATTCGGCAAGGCTCTGGAACCAAGGGTGCTGGAAAATTGATGGTGCACCTGTAATTATGCTTGGCTTGTATACTTTTCTATTTTTACTGTTCCTTACATTGCAACAGTGACTCACAGTGAAACAAAAATGTGCTAAACTGACAAATGTATAACACTCCCGATGATTATTAATAATTTCATTGCTCTGGAAAAATTGTCCCCTCAAAACCCTCTGTTTTGCATTTAATTTTATGTACACACGTTTGCCATAAGCCTCCACAAAAACTTTTAAAAATAAATTTATGAAAGTAACCCAGTAATTGTGGTGAACAGGATAGGCTACTGTGATCAAGTTCATGTTTACTGTCATGTGCGTGAGTATAGTACGGTACAATTACATTGAAAAACATTTCCTGCTGCAGCTACATCAGACACAGGCTCAAATGCACAAAATAAATTATATGTAAATTACACAAAAAAGGTAATTATGGGGATGGGAAGGAGAGTTAGTGGTTAGGAACCAGGAGATCCAGTATTCCTTGACGAAACGGTTGCAAAGTCCATACTTGATCGCTCTAATGTACAGCTCCCATCAGGATCGCCTGTTTTGCCGAACACTTACGCCAGGGTCTAAGTGAGGACCCAACTCTGATAGACCCTTCTGTATCAATATTCTTCAACTCACCTACTTTTTGTTGTACAATTATCAATATATTTCCACTGTTGGTCACAGTTCCCCATTTTAAAACCTGATGAAAGCAGGCTTTTGGGTATAGAATCGAGCAGGGAATTGAATATCAATGAATCTTTCGGTTACATGTCAACAATGAAATTGGTTTTGATGTTACCCTCATTATTTTACCGGAAACAGTTCCTCGTCCTCAGTGTCGCTCAGTTCCTCATCCTCCTCACTGTCGGACTGTGAGGCCGATGTACCTCTATCTTCCTGATTCCCAAGTTCTTTTTCCATCTCCTCGCGCCTCAGGAGCTTCTTAAATGTATCAAATTCTTCCCAAGATGACATAGCCACCTTAGCCAGAAAATAATTTTCAGTTGTGGTAAATATGCTCTTTGGTTTAGGGTTTATAATCTGAGTCTGTCCCTTTTTGTCTGGAGTCTGGTAACGCCCCAGCCGTTCCAAGAAGATATGGCGCTGCCTCAGTTCTTCCATTGACACCCGGAATATTCCAGATTTCACAATCTCTGCTTGTTTTATTCCCATTTGGAAATATACGAACTGTGAAATAATATATGAAAACCAAAGTTAATGAAACACCAGATGGGTAACTAGTAATTATGGAAATTTGAAGAAAAAAGACAGGAGACTAGAGGGTAGTTAGGCTAACATAGGAAGGAAACAGTAAATTGTAAGATACCCAGAATTTTGTAAACAGAGTCAACTTGCTATTCATAAATGTATACTGCATTTGATGATTCAGTTCTTTGTGGAAGTAACTATCATGGTTGAGAAAGGGAGCCAGTAGATTAAGTCTATTTGAATTCCCAGAAGGCAGCCAAAGTGCCAAGATAATGATACATTTTCACGTGAATCCAGTGAGTCTAAAAGGAGGACAATATACGTGCACGGGACACAAAGCTACCCACATTCCTGATAATCTGGACCCTATCTACTGGCCTGTACTCCAGACCCCCAGCTCATATTCCAGATAAATGAGTCAGATGCTGCTATCCCATCAGGATTTCCAAACAAATCAGATGCCAGATTATTGGAGTATTACTGTAGTCATAATAAGTAGTTTTTACATACATGACTGATGCTTAAAAATACTCGCTCTTTGCATCTTTCGATGACTGAATTTATGTCCGTTTCAAACAAGAATCATTTTGTCTACTAATTGATGGGAAGTAGGGCAGCCATTTGCCCAGTAAAAGCCAACAAGCAGAGAGATGAATTAATGACATACCTGAACGTATTGTAACAATAGTCAGAGATTTGTTTTTAAACATGTGCCTATTCCAAATGGGATATATAAAAAAGATGTGGTCCTCCAAGGGTGTGCTCATTACTGTACCTGGAATTTGTATTCCAATTCTTCACATTTTTCAAAGAGAACATTGGGTGAAGTTTGAAGGATTTCTGTAACCTGCTGTCCTGTAAAAATGCATTTATCTTTGAAGAAGCGCACAGTGTTGTTCACCTGCTTTGCAGGGAGATTCAGAATCTGTGGGCAATACACCACAACACGTTGCAGACGGCCTGCAAAGAGGATAGATACACAGTTAACATCCAGCTGAGAAACCGCAGTGTTCAGATACAGATTAGCCTGGAATTACCTGCTGGCAATGAACCACCCATGTTTAGTTGATTTTAGTTTGGAGATGCAGCATAGAAACAGGCACTTCCACTCACCAAGTCCACACTGACACCTTTCACAGCAGGTCTATGTTATCCCATTTTTGCATATACGCTACCCACAGTGGGCAATTTACAGAGACCAATTAACCTACAACCCCATGTCTTTGAGATGTGGGAGGAAACCAGAGCACCCGGAGGAAACCCACATGATCACAGGGAGAATAAACAAACTGCACAGACAGCAGCTGAGGTCAGGATTGAACCTGGGTCTCTGCAGCTGTGAGGCAGCAGCTCTACCAACAGCTGCCCAAACACATTCCAATGACACATTCCACTCTTGCGCTACCGAAATGTCTTCCTTTTTGCTCAGCCATAGATTTCCCCCAATTGTAGTTGACTGGTCACCAAATGTGTCTATCAATCCTCCAATTTCTGTGCTCATCTCCCCTTGATCAACTCCTTCCATCCCACCACCTCCATATTCAATGGATATTTCCTTTGTAATTTCCCTTTGTACCAAAGTTAAATTTGGTCTGGCCAGTTCTGATGAAAGGCGATTAACTTGAAACATGTCAGTTTTTGTCTCTCCATAACACTCCCTGACTTGTTGGGTAAATGCAGCATTCTCTTTTATTTCAGCATTCTATATCTCACAGTTCTAGCACTACTTTCCGTTTCTCTCTCCCCCCCTTCTACTTAAACCTTCCACCAATCTGTAATTAACCCCTTTCACCACCCTCTTTCACCTGGCACCAATAACATGATTTCTCTGAGTCACCAACCCATCACAGATACCCCACTTGTTCTCTCCACATGTGCCCATTCTCTGCAACCTAAAACATGCCTGTTTTCTAACTTTGCCTGGTTTTGATGAAAGGTTGTCCAAATGAAATATTAAATAGTAACTGCTCGAAATACATAGCTGGTCAGGCAGCATCTGTCGAGATAAAGCTAAGAAAACATTCCAGTTCAAGCCTCATGTTAACTTACGCGCCACTTTTATAGCACCTCGCCATAATTATTTATATTGTATGTCACCACAAGGAACTATTTCCCCTTTAATAATTCATCTGAGGCAGCCGATATCTTACAAAGTCTGCCCTCTACTTTTCACAGATTGCACTGAGGCCGATTCCCAGCGGCAACAATCCACTTTCATTTAAATAATAGGGAAGATTGATGATTCAATGATTGAGAATGATCAGCCATGATCACATTGAGTGGTGGTGCTGGCTCGAAGGGCCGAATGGCCTCCTCCTGCACCTATTGTTTATTGAAGTTTTAACTTGCTTAGCCTTTACCTACATTTTTTTCCTTATTTTGGTAGTGGAATTAAAGGGAAAAAAGGCAAACTGAATAATGGAAGGTTCTAAGAATTCCAAGTTAACACCGTTTGGTGGGAAAGAATAAAATACTTCTTGGGAAATAAAAGTTTGAATTGGATGGAGAACAGGGATCAGATTTACAGGTGCATTAATAGCTAAATGTAGAGATAACGGTTAATAAGATTATTTTAGAAAACAAAACAATGATTAATTTGTAAAGAAAGAAATGCATGAAGTTTGTAAAACCAGAACAGAATACTGATGAGAGCAGGCTAGGTGTGAAGTGAACAATTCTAGTCTCCATATATAAAGATTCTGATAATATTGGAACATATACCATCAGGAAAGACTGAAGACTGGTACTCTGTTCTCTAGGAAATATGAAGACCATAGTTAAAGATTGTTCAAAAACCTTTTTCCACTTAATCATTTACATTTGTGAAGAGACAAGAACCTGATAATTGTTCTTGTAAATATATTTTGCTCTCTCCAGTACCTGTACATCCTTTCTGCATGGGGACTGAAAGTGTTCATGTCCTACCCAGTCTCATGTCACCAATGTTCCATCAACATACATCAGTCAATCAGTAAATCCATTTAGGAAATGCACAAGAAGCTTTAACTTGGGAGCAACTGGAATTCAGGACAATTAATACCATTTGAAATGTAAAGGGAGAAAATAGAAGGATGAGTGCCATCGAATAGGGTGTAAGAAGACTGTAAACACCAAGCACAGATGGATGGTTTGTTTGCTTTGCTGTAAATACTACAGCAACAACAAATTCCATTTATATAGCACGTTTAATGTTGCAAATTGACTAGGCACAGTGCAGAACCCTTTTCAAATAAGTTAAAGTTAATACTGAGCCATATTTTGGGATCAACTACCAGTGTTCAGCCATCTGAACGGAATTAATTTCAGACCTAAGCCAAAAGCCCTGGACTTCAATAGACAGATGGCACCACTTTCGTCACTGAACTCCACATGAGGCCTTGCTGGGACACACCAACATCATGTGGAGGAAATGGCCTCTTAGGGATCGGTGACGCCACTAATTTTAACGGGGCTGGTGAGTTATTTTCCTAAATATTAGTTTAATGTTTTTATTTTAAAAGATTAAAAGTATTGGAAAATTGACTGCCTCCATGTTACTGGGTGTTATAGATGCCTTGAGAAAAGATGCAAACAGCAACTCCTGCTGGAGACAGGTAATCTATACCATTGATCAGCCAACCTCTGGGAAGTCAGTAGGAGCACCAATTACAGCAGATCCCATCAAGTCCACCAACCACTACTGGTGGCAGCAGCAACCACTGCTGAAGATTACCTTCGCCCAGTCCATGCTTCCGCAGGTTGTCAATGCGTGACTGCAGCTGGTGTTCCTTCGCTCCGAACAGTTCCGGGCACCTCTCCAACACTCTGAAGGTGCTCCTTGGGTTAAGACCAAGGTTCTCAAGGATGTAGAGCACAGGGAGATCCTTCATTGGAACCTGTGCAGCAATTCTGGGATTCAAATTGAGCAGTTGCTTCACTTGATCCTGGGTGAATCTCAGATTCAGAAGGGATTCAACTGTATCCGCTAATCCAGAGGTATCTGCGTCCAATTTTCCTAAATGTTTGCCTGCAGTATTGCTCTCCATATCCTTGGAAAAAAAGAAGTGAGCTTTCGTTGTTGGGATCGGATAGGAGTCCAGTGAAATTTTCCAGGAATGACCGAGAATCCTGGAAGATGAGATCCCAGCTGGAATGCTTTCGTGAGTCCCTGCGAGAACAGCACGTCTCTTCCCTTGTGTGGGGAGCTGCCAATAGCCAGCAGCTGGCTGGATCCTGTGGAGGAGGCCACGGCAGCACACAGCCTGGAAAAGGACAAGAGTGCGTCAAGAATTACGGTAAATCTATCTGGTTTCTATGAATTTTATCCACCCCTTTCCGCTGAGACCGTTCCCTCCGCAACTCCCTGATCAACTCATCCCTTCCCACCCAAACCACCCCCTCCCCAGGTACTTCCCCCTGCAACCGCAGGAGATGCAACACCTGTCCCTATACCTCCCCCCTCGACTCCGTCCAAGGACCCCGACAGTCTTTTCAGGTGAGGCAGTGGTTCACTTGCACCTCCTCCAACCTCATCTACTGTATCCACTGTTCCAGGCGTGGACTCCTGTATATTGGCGAGACCAAGTGCAAGCTCAGCGATTGTTTCTCTGAACACCTCCGCTCAGTCCACCTAAACCTATCTGATCTCCCGCTTGCTGGACACTTTAATTCCCCCTCCCATTCTCACACTGACCTTTCTGTCCTGGGCCTCCTCCATTGTCAGAGTGAGGCCCAGCGCAAATTGGAGGAACAGCACCTCATATTTTGCTTGGGCAGCTTACACCCCAGTGGTAAGAACATTGACTTCTCTAACTTCAAGTAACCCTTGCTTTCCCTCTCTCTCCATCACCCCCCACCCAGTTCTCCGACCGGTCTTACAATCTCTGACTACATTATATATCTATTTGAAGTGTTGTTTCCTTCTCCCAGCTAACAACGATCTATTCTACATTTTCTTTGATCTCTGTTCCCTTTGCCCTGTTTTCACACCTTCACACTTCCTTATCTATCTATCTTCCTTCCCCCTAAAGTCAGTCTGAAGAAGGGTCTTGACCTGAAACATCTCTCCAGAGATGCTGCCTGTCCCGCTGAGTTACTGCAGCTTTTTGTGTCTTATCTGCAAGTCTTGGGAGTTCAGTATTGGGCCTAATACTTCACCTGTCTGTTGCCAACATTTCTGAAGGGTGCACATGGAGTTCATGTGGGGTCCATGTGGTGTAAGGACCACAGTGTAGATATTGCCTATGAATTGTACTTCCACATACTATCAGCCACCCAATACACAGTATATTCTGTCAATGCTGCCTGGCAAAGAGCTCTCATCACAATTACATGCACTGTTCCCATTCTATTCTTTTCCTTCATTCACCATCTAATCCAATCTTTACTGCAGAGATTTTCGTGCCCCAGTGCTAACTGAAAATACCACGGCTTTATAAGTGCCTGAATACATCTCATTTGCCCCTGCGTTTGCTCACCAACATTGGTAAACCATTGCATTGACTGAACCCTTTCCATGGCCTCACTCCTCACCATCGCTGCAACTCACCCAAACCATCAGTCCTCTTCTCTCATGGATAGACACAAAGTGGTGGAGTAACTCGGCAGATCAAGCAGCATTTCTGGAGCAAATGGATAGGTATGTTTTGGGTCGAGACCCTTCTTCAGACCCTCAAGCAGTGGGTTTTTCATTTCATCCATTCTCTGGATGAAAATAAATTACTCAGATCTCCTCTTAACCTTTTACCACTTCACCTGTGCCTTCTGATTACAGACACCTCTACTGTCCCTCTAAAATACTGAACTTAATTCTCTTATTATAAGATAAAATGTTTTACCCACTCCCAACATTGAGAATCACCTGCACCTTTAAATCTATTTTTTCTTGTTATGGATCTTTCAGCATCCGTTTATCCTTAAATCTCACCATCCTCATCTGCTCAACTCGAACCATCATTTACTCATGAGGCAATCCCTCCCTCTCTCTACCCAACACTGTGATCACATTTCCCTCCACCGCACTTTTATCTCCCCTTTGCCCAAACACCTTCCCCTTACATTTGATTTTGGAATTATTTGAAGATTTATCAATAAAGTGGAATAAAACAATGGATGTGTTTGGATTTTCAGAAAATGTTTGACAGCATCCTCACACACGAGTGGTGATCAGTGGAGTTCTGCAGGGATCTCTGCTGGGAACTTTGCTGTTTGTGATATATATAAATGACTTGGACGTAAATGTAGGCAGGATAGCACCTGAAATTGGGGTACAGTACTGCTATAACACAGTTTTCTGTACCACTAATTGGAAAAATATCAATTGATGAATTAGGGAGCACTATTTGCCGTATGTGAGAAAATTGGTTGTATGATTTTGATCATGAACTGGAGAAGCACTTGAAAGTTACTTTGGAAATTGACAAGTAGAGAAAAAAGCTTTTTTCAGAAAAAGAAATAGTCGATGAAAGACTAAATTCTTCCTCAGAAAAATAATTCATTAAACAGACATCCACTGTCTCTGAAGAACACAGTCGGTCAGTTTCTTCACAGGAGGACATTGAAATTCACAAGCAATCACTTCCAATGACACTTGTGCAATGATATTCTATTCAATAGTGTATAAACATGTAGGTGGGTTAGATTGCAAGTTTGCAGATGACACCAAGATTACTGGGGTCGCGGACATAAAATAAGCTCAAAGCTATATATATATTTTAATCCTGCAGGGGAAAACGTTTATTTTGTCTGAAATTCTCTAGCCCCTACATCCTTATCCCCCCATTGACACAATTGTTTTTCTAACACAATTTTCTATTGCGAAAGGTTTCTTATGAATGCAACTGTCGCCTTACAGCAGAATTACCCGTAATTTGCTGCCGAGTATTGAGAAATAGTTAACAGAGAGAAATTAAAGAGTAGGAATAAACGGACCTTTCTCAGGCTGTGACTACTACAGGCTGCAGCGACTGATGATCTGGGTGCAGGAACCAAATACAAAAGTACAGACCAGGATGTAAAGAGGCTTTGGGGGATAAGGACAAGATGAGTGGGCAGTTAGTATGGCAGATGAGATACAACACGTGAAAAGTAAAGCCATCCATTGATCCAACAAAACAGAAATTCACATTTTTTTAAAAATGGCAAGTGATTGGGAAGCATAGCTATCAAAGGAACTGGTTGCCTTTGTACATAAGTCACAGAAGGTGCACCAAGCAATAAGGGCAGCAAGAGGAATGTCGACCTTTATTGAAAAAGGATAAAAACAAACTACTGGAGGAACTCAGTAGGTCAGGCAGCAAAAATCGTGTTGCTCAGGATTCCTGCCTCTGCAATCTCGTGTCACCATTTTATTGTAAAAGGACCCGAGTACATGACAGAAGATGTCTTCCTGGGAGGCGCCAAGTCCCGCCAGGGCTGCACGTCTGGGCCCTGGAGCCGCAAACAAACCGCTGGGGCTCAGCGGGCCGAGCAGCGTCTGGCCGGGCCGGAGGGGGCCTGGTCCCACTACTGCCGCCGCCCGACTCCCCGCGGCCCGGGCTCGCTGCTGCCGCCGCCTGACTCCCCGCGGCCCGGGCTCGCTGCTGCCGCCGCCGCCCGACTCCCCGCGGCCCGGGCTCGCCGCCGCTCCCTCCTCCGCTCACCTGCCGCGCCGCCGCCTGCATCCTCCGGCTCATGTCTGCATCCCGGTGGGTGCGCCTCCGACTTCAGCTCCTCGACACCCGGGTCCGTGGCTGAACGTTCCGCCGCCGTAGCGGCCCCACCCCGCACCTGGGCACAGCCGACAGCGAGGCCATTTGCACTCGCTACGTCGCCGTCTCTCAATCGAAATCCATCTCGGGAAGATTACAGGCCCTTGTCTGGGAAACACAAGTGACTTCACGGTCATAGCGCGGATATTTTATCCCTTTCTCCCAACAGAAAATGACACAAGAGACTGCAGATGCTGGAATCCTGAGTGAAACACCTGTCATTATACCTTTTATGGTACATCAGGCAGGCAGCATCTCTGGGTAGAAGGAATGGGTGACGTTTCAGGTCGAGACCCTTCTTCAGACTTCTAGCCAGAGATGCTGCCTGTCCCACTGAGTTACTCCAGCATTTTGTGTCTAGATCAGGCAACATTTCTGGAGGACATGGATAGGCCACCTTTTAGTTTCGTTTTTTGGATCCCGAAACAAAAAAGGTGACATTTCAGGTTGAAACCGTGCGGGCATGCAGCGTAGGTTTACTAGGTTAATTCCCGGAATGGCGGGACTGGTGTATGTTGAAAGACTGGTGCGACTAGGCTTGTATACACTGGAATTTAGAAGGATGAGAGGGGATCTTATTGAAACATACAAGATTATTAAGGTGTTGGACACGTTAGAGGCAGGAAACATGTTCCCAATGTTGGGGGAGTCCAGAACCAGGGGCCACAGTTTAAGAATAAGGGGTAGGCCATTTAGAACGGAGATGAGGAAAAACGTTTTCAGTCAGAGTTGTAAATCTGTGGAATTCTCTGCCTCAGAAGGCAGTGGAGGCCAATTTTCTGAATGCTTTCAAGAGAGAGCTAGATAGAGCTCTTAAGGATAGCGGAGTCAGGGGTACGGGGAGAAGGCAGGAACGGGGTACTGATTGAGAATGATCAGCCATGATCACATTGAATGACGGTGCTGGCTCAAAGGGCCGAATGGCCTACTCCTGCACCTATTGTCTAACTTGTTTGTACTTATGGAATGCAGTTTTTTTTTCACAAGGTCCTTACAATTTTCATTAGTGATGACAGACAAGGACAATTACCAAATGTTCACATTGGAAAGCAGGTGCAATATGACTGCAGGACAGAATCTGGTTGCAGTCATTTAATTGGAGCATTGTCTATGAGAATTAACAAAAGCTGTTTCGATCAGGCTAATTGAAATAGTGAATTCTATTCCTGCAGTTTGGTAGTGTGAAAGTACAGAACAAATAGGCCAAGATCAGCTCACCCCCAGAAAGCAGGCAGGATTCAACCACATGCTCTCCTTTCAGGAAATAGATCAGTATGTGGCCCTAACAGCATGATTATAATGGAGAGGGAGTCGTGAGGTCTGGGGATTTGCCCAGAAGAATCTTACAAATGGTGCTTTATTTGGGGAACTTAAACCAGGGCAGGATTTGCACAGAAAATGGTTGAGCCTTGGAGTGCTGTAGAACAGAAAGACCTAGTACAAGTACATTGTTCTCTGAACGTGGTAACACAAGTAGACAGTGGTGAAAGAGGCATTTGTCATACTGACCTTTGTTGGTCAGGACATTAAGACCACACTTATTCTGTACTATTCTGGAAGGATGTCATTAAGCTGGAATGGGAGCAGAACATTTTCAAGAACAAGTTAATAGGCTTGATTTACAGGGAGACATGCGATAGGTTGACTTTATTTTCCCTGGAGATAAGAGGTTGATGGGTGACCTTATGAGGGGCATAGATAAAGTGAATGGTCAGCCCCCCTCCCCGGGTAAAGAAGTTCAAAATAGATGGCATAGATTTAAAGTGAGGTGAAAGATTTAAAAAGGGATCCGAAAGACAACTTTTTTTCCTCACACAGGGAGGTGGGAATGTGGAACGAGCTGCCAGAGGAGGTGGTAGAGCCAGGTACAATGACAGTGTTTAAAATACATTTGGACAGTATGTAAAGGGTGGAGGGATATGGGGCAAATTGGACCAGCACAGGTCAACATCTTGGTTAGCATAGATGACTGTTTCCATGCTGTATGACTTCATGAAAGAAAATGGGGAGGGAGAAAAAGATCAACTTTGCTCATATACACATCAGCAATTTCACGTGACAAGGTCTGACATTAAAGAGAGCATCCATCTGTAGAAGGCTCTCGACCCGAAACGTCACCCTTTCCTTCTCTCCAGAGATGTTGCCTGTCCCGCTGAGTTACTCCAGCTTTTTGTGTCTATCCTTGGTTTAAACCAGCATCTGCAGTTCCTTCTTACACATCATGATATTGGAACTTGACAGGCCGGTACAGAACAGCTTGATCACATTTGTTTTTATTGGGAGAAAAACATTACGTGTCAGATAGTGTAATCTGGTAGGAAATAAAACAATTTAGTGGTGGGATAATACCAGATTGCATTAGAAGAATGGAGGAGATATTCACAAATCATTACATTTATTTATAAGGTTTTAAAAATAAAGCAAAGTAAGCCATATTGCTTTCCAGAGGGCTAGAATTGTTTTAAAGCTAATTTATAGCATGGATGGTATACCGTGCACAGTTCTCTGAACATTATTATTAAAAGCATGACGTGACATTGGATTTGAAGATAATACCAAGACTGTGAAGGCAGATATCAAAGGGTAAAAAAGCTGGTAAGAAAAGTCTGATACATCAGGGTCTTCAAATCACATGAAGGTCTCAAAGCGAGTAAAAAGAAATTGCATAAATTATTTGGGGAATACACAACAAACATTCTTACAACATTTAAAATATGTAACTCACTCAGACACATGCGAAACAAATAGCAAAGATACATTTCAGAGGTAGCTTAAGGGGAGCTACATGAAAGAGAAAGAAACAGAGGATACAGTGATGTGGGTTAGAGAGAAGAGGAGCCTCATGTGAATGTAGGAGTATTAGTAAAACCAGTTAAATAATGTGGCCTTTGTGCTGTACACTCAAATGCAGTTTAAAGGTTTCTTTCTCTTAAACTTGATGTGGAGTTTTCAAATAATGCACAATCTTTAAATTACATTTTTTGTGTGTGCTGAAAGTGCAGTTTTACTTTCTTATCCATTCTCACATTTAACACACTTCCAAGAAATGAATAGCAATCAATCTAAACATGAAGGCAGATTCCTTGCGAGGAGATGCAACCACAGTAATGAGGCACTCATTTAAAAACTTCTTGAGAGTGGTTACATCTGTACTAGTAGAAAAGCAAGGGGCCATCAGTAGAATCAGAAAACCACACATCACCATTCACAAATGAAAGCAAGATCTCTTTATTCAAGAACAAAAAACATTTCAAGAAATAAGCTTCATACGATCCAAAACATTCCTTTACATATGCAACGTATGGAGGTAGCCCACGAAAAGAAAAACCCTTTCCTGTGATAGTTTTGCTTCCGAGACAACACATTGGTACACAATTAACCCTGGCCATTGGAATTGGTGTGAAATCTGCAATTCAAATTTTAAAAAATTAAAATATGTAAAAGCAAAAGTACATTAAGTGCCTGGTAGTATTATAAAATATATCAAATAATCATAGACATATTTATCTTCTTGTTATGATGGCTAGAGGGAGTAAATGTGACAGTTACTGGACAGGAATCTGCCTCATACCCCCGCCTGTCTGAAATCTATGCACATCACTAAGTGAATAATTTGATTTGTAAGATCTGTAAAATAGGCGTCCAAGTTTTCTTGCAAACCAAATGAAGATAATTCTGACTACAGTGCCCTCCATAATGTTTGGGACAAAGACCCATCATTTATTTATTTGCCTCTGTACTCCACAATTTGAGATTTGTAATAGAAAAAAAAACTACATGTGGTTAAAGTGCACATTGTCAGATTTTATTTAAGGCCATTTTTATACATTTTGGTTTCACCATGTAGAAATTACAGCTGTGTTTATACATGGTCCCCCCATTTCAGGATACCATAATGTTTGGGACACATGGCTTCACAGGCATTTGTAATTGCTCAAGTGTGTTTAATTGCCTCCTTAATGCAGGTATAAGAGAGCGCTCAGCACTGAGTCTTTCCTCCAGTCTTTCCATCACCTTTGGAAACTTTTATTGCTGTTCATCAACACGAGAACCAAAGTTGTGCCAATGAAAGTCAAAGAAGCCATTATGAGACTGAGAAACAAGAATAAAACTGTTAGAAACATCAGCCAAACCTTAGGTTTACCAAAATCAACTGTTTGGTACATCTTTAAGATGAAAGAGAGCACCAATGAGCTTACTAATCACAAAGAGACTGGCAGGCCAAGGAAGACCTCTGCAGCTGATGACAGAAGAATTCTCTATAATAAAGAAAAACCGCAAACACCTGTCCGACAGATCAGAAATACTCTTCATTAGTCAGGTGTGGATTTGTCAATGACCACTGTGCGCAGAAGACTTCATGAACAGAAATAGAGGCTACACTGCAAGATGTAAACCACTGGTTCGTCGCAAAAATAGGATGGCCGGGTTACAGTTTGCCAAGAAGTACTTAAAAGAGCAACCACCGTTCTGGAAAAAGGTCTTGGGGACAGATGAGATGAAGATCAACTTATATCAGAGTGATGGCAAGAGCAAGGTATTACGGAGAGAAGGAACTGCCCAAGATCCAAAGCACACCACCCCATTTGTGATACACGGTGGTGGGGGTGTTATGGCCTGGGCATGTATGGCTGCTGAAGGTACTGGCTCACTTATCCTCATTGATGATATAACTGCTGATGGTAGAAGCATAATGAATTCTACCTGCTCAAGTTTTAACAAATGCCTCAAAATTCATTGGCCGGCGGTTCATTCTACAACAAGACAATGATCCAAAATATACTGCTAAAGCAACAAAGGAGTTTTTCAAAACTAAAAAATGGTAAATTCTTGAGTGGCCAAGACAATCACCCAATCTAAACCGAATTGAGCATGCCTTTTATATGCTGAAGAGAAAACTGAAGGGGACTAGCCCCCAAAACAAGCATAAGCTAAAGATGGCTGCAATGCAGGCCTGGCAGAGCATCATCAGTGAAGACACTCAGCAACTTCAAGCAGTCATTGCATGCAAAGGATATGTAATAAAATACTAAACATGACTACTTTCATTTACATGACATTGCTGTGCCCCAAACATTATGGTGCCCTGCAATGGGGGGGGGGGGACGACGACTATGTATAAACACTGCTGTAATTTCTACATGGTGAAACCAAAATGTATAAAAATGGCCTTTATTAAAATCTGACAATGTGCACTTTAACCACATGTGATTTTTTCTATTACAAATCTCAAATCGTGGAGTACAGGGGCAAATAAATAAATGATGGGTCTTTGTCCCAAACATTATGGAGGGCACTGTGTATTCTGAGCTATTTCTTTAATGAAGACAGGCCACTTTCTTCTTGAACTAACCACCACACTCAGGTCTCCCCTTTAAAAATCCAATTATCTGTTTTGCCTGCTCAGTGAACAGATTCTGTTTTATGTTCATAACATGTTGACAAGGATATCACATGGAAGTGTTGAGACTGGATCCACACGGTTTACCTTCAGTGATCCTTAACAGGATTAAAAAGCATTGAGACAGCGAACAAAAAAATAGGACCTTTGCTTGAAGAGATAAGTGTTGTCAAGTGAAACCATGGAAAAGAGAATGAAGCTCCATACACAAATATACTTTCAAAAGCACTGAATGAAAGGGTTGTTCCAGCAGAACATGGAATGCAGCACAAGCCTACTGCTCGATTTCAAATACCTGAACCTTTTGTGAGGACCACTTCTTCGTGCTGTCGGTGGCTATTGTGTGATCTGTGTCCCCAGGCAGAGGAAGCTGCAAGGTCAGAAGATTGGGATCTCTGAGCTGTAGGCTGATATTCTCCATCTTTCCTGGTAAAATGAACGAGATGGTGAGACGCTGGTCATGCTACATAGAGGCCCTGATACAAATTACTTCAGGGCAGCCAGGGACAGAGTGACGCCAGTTCGAAGCCGCAGTGCTGGGTGGAGAGGTTCAGTGAATGTTCCATGGAAGGTGTACAACAAGGTTATTATGCTGCCTGACACACTGTAGAAGGAGACAATACCACCTTCAAAATCTACGAAAACTCCCACTGTGGAGGGTTTCCCTGCAAACTCGGCAATCCTCTTCCCATTGTGTAGGCTTGAAAGGACATATGGACCTGAATGGATGCACCAGGACTTCTTGTTAAATCCCAGCAGGCATTCATCTCCCTCCCCCTTTCTGCTGATGCTGGTGTAGCAAACTCCAATGCTCCAGGCACCACCACCCTCCCTCACCTCCACCTCCCAGTAGGATCGGCCGCAGCTCACACACTGTGTGCCGAGGATCTGAGGCCATCGATCAAACCTCTGTGTGCTTCTTTGAAACAGCTGTATTTGGCTCGATGCGGACACAGTTCTGTTGTTGTCTGTCAGGAGGAGGTAAGGATTGGCCGTGTCGGGATCCAGAGTCGGTGTCTGCCCATCTGTGAATGAAAGGAGGCAATGGCATCATTGACCTTCGCCCACACGCAGCTGAGAGCCCAAGGCATTCTCAATACTCGGCTCTGAAAATGCTTTCTGTAACAAACCTAGAGTTGCTGCCTTACAGCGCTTGCTGCACTGCAGACCTGGGTTCGATCCAGACTACTGGTCTGTACGGAGCTTGTACGTTCTCCTCGTGACCGCGTGGGTTTTCTCCGAGATGTTTGGTTTCCTCCCACACTACCCATCTTTACCAAGAAAGATTATCTAATCATTTATTTAACTTTGTGAAAATTATATACCATGTTTTCTTGGTCAAAATTCATTAGCATTTTGCTAGCTATAAAATACCCTGGACGACCAGTCCTGGGATTTTGTAACTTCCAGGCAGTGAATTCCAACCCCCAGCCCTCTTTGTCGAAAGCCTTCCCGCATCTTCCCTCCAATGCATTTTGTTTTGAATGACTCTTGATCTTTGAACCCTTTGTAAGGGAAATAGACCCTTCCAGATCCCTCATTACTTTATGCACCCAAATTTAGCTTTGCCTCATTTTCTCTGGGCTAAAACAGCCCGACCATATCCAAACCTTACTCGCAGCTACCATTTCCAAACTCAAACATTCCTATACATCTTCAATGTCATTGCCTATTTCCTGTAATGTGGTGACCAGGACAACAGGCAATAATAAAACTGTGATCTAATTTATGCTGTTTACATTTCTAACATAAAGTCCCTCTTGTAGTCAATGCCTTGATTAATAGAGATTCTCTTTGCCTTTTAATTTAATTGACTAGACTCACTAACTTCAAGAATCTGTGGACATCCTTTCACGGTTCCTCTGATCCTGCACACTACTCGATGTGTACCCATTTACTGTACATTTCCTCGTGCATCTCTCCAAATGCATCTCTATGCACTATTCTAGCTTAAATTCCATTTGCCATTGCTTTGTACAACTGATCTGATCCTCCATATTTTCCCTCAGTCTAAAGCCTTCCTGCTTGCTGAGCAGCCTGCATACAGGACCTTGTCTAAAGCTTTGTTAAAATCTCGGTACATTGCATCAAACACAATGTCCTTGACAATGCTTGTTGTCGCCTCAAAAAGATTCAAATCAAATTCAATCAGGCAAAATCTCCCCTTCACAAAACTATGTAGACTTCGGACTATTTTATTATGTGTTTGTAAGTACTCGGAAACCTCATCCTTAATAATGGACTAAAATCTTGACCACTGTAGTCAGACTAATCGGCCTCCACTCGGTTCCTTCTTGAACAGTAGTAAAACATTTGCAATTTTCCAATTTTCTGGAACCACTCCTGACTCTAATGAGTCTTGAAAGATTATTACTAAAGCCTCCACAATCTCTAAAGCTATCTCTTTCAGAATCCTGGGATGTAGTCCATCTGGTCCAGGTGACTTATCCACCATCAGACCTTTCAGCTTCAGACCTTCCTGCTCAAGTTCTTTTTTCACTGAGTTGTACGTAAAAGGAATTTCCCTGTGCCCTAGGTACATGTGACAATAAAGTAACATAGAAAATCATACCCAAAGTCTCTACAATATTTTCAGTTGCTTCCATCAATATTATCTAGGTCTGGATGATATGTTAGTAGGATCACGGAATGAGGACAAAGAAAATATCAAATGGGGTAATCTCAATGCCTAGGTTTCAGGGTGAATGTGCAGACAGCATTGGAGGTCAGATTTGAACCCAGGTCACTGGAGTTGTATGGTAGCAGCTCCATGAGCTGTGCCACTGTGCTGCCCTGAACACAATGCTTCATGTTACCAGGTTCTCTATGGTTACAATGGTGAAGTAGTTAAGTGCTCTGGTTTCTTTCCACATGCAAAGACACACAAGCTAGAAGGTTAATCTGTTGCTGTAAATTGCCCTAGTGTGCACAAGTGGTTGAACATGGGGGAAATTGATAGGAACACAAGGAGAATAAAATGGGTAGACACAAAATGCTGGAATAACTCAGCAGGACAGGCAGCATTTCTACAGAGAAGGAATGGGTGATGCATCTGCAGTTCTTTCCTACACGAGAATAAAATGGGATTAGACTAAAGTAATGTGTGATGGTCAGCATGAAATTGATGGGCCACAGGGTCTGTTTCCATGCTGTGGGACTTTATGCTACTATATAAAAATAATGGAAATAGGGGGAAATGTTTGCAATCATTCCCAGTGAATGTAGTCAATGTGTACGATCGCCAAAAATGCTCTGCTATTTATGTTTGTGGTCAAAAACACATTGTGGCAGTTGAAAACTGAATGGAAAGTGTTGAAAGTGAAATTGATAATATAAGCAGAGATGACTGACCAAAAATCATGTAAATTGGAAGGAAGATTTATGACCTGGAGTATGTCATACTGCAGAGTGCTTTAATAAAAGATTTTTGTAAGGTACTTACAAAGCTGGACCATCAACTCTCTGTCCCTCACCTCCTCCGTCCTATGATTTGTACCTCTTACTCGGTCCATTATTTGCGTCTCACCTGTGTAAGGTGTGGGTACAAACGGCAGTGAGACATCTTTGAACCTGAAAAATAAATGTTTACACAATGAAACTAGTTTTAGCTAGAATAACAAGTGTTACTATACAAAGATTTATTAAAAACTTGACTCAAGGCGAGAAAAATTCTAAATCGGGTATAAAAACTGAGGAGCCTCCTATACGGGTTCAATCCCAGAGTTACATATTCAAGAGAATAAGATGCTTACATTTCTCCACGTTTAGCCGAGACTCAAAAGCAGCTCAATATCCAGGAATGCTTGGTTTCTCCTGCCACAGGTGCTGCCTGACCTGCTGAGCTTTTTCAATATTTTCTGTTTTTATTTCAGTTCCAGTATCTGCCGCTTATTGATTTTTAATATAATTTTAAGTCTGCCTGGTACACGATTTATCGCATGTCTGCTGCCTTTGTCCTCTTTGGTGATAAAAGTCATAGTTATGTGTAGTGGCTGTCAGTGTAGCCCAAACAAATAACTGCAGTGCATTTTACACACTGCACATGCTGCAGCCATTGTGCAGTGGTGGTGAAAGATTAAGATGTGGGATGGGCTAAATCAAATGTTATTTTGTGTACACTGATACTGGTTACTTCAGCTTAGAAAGCTGGCATACCCGTCACTTGTCATTCCTGTTACCTCCATTAAATATCATTACAGCAGTTAAAAAACAACTGTCTATTACCCACAAAATATAAAGAGCACAAAAAACAGAATGTCAGTCCTGCAGAACTACATCACAATGCTAAAACATTGATAGATAACCATCTATGCACTGGATTTTTGGCAATGAACTGAGACAAATTTGTGCTGTTATGCTTATAAGCTGTCAATTCTTTGGACCACTAAGTCAGAACAAACTACGCTCTTTTGATATCGACATAGCAAGATCAAACACTACATCCCCCTGCAAAATGTAAACTTGTATGATTGGTTTGTAATTAATATCATTGTGATGATATTGAACTAATTTTTACTTACCGCTTAGCAATGGAGTTAAATTCCTGAAACAAGAAATAGAAAACAGACATAAACAACATAGAACAGGAAGAGGGAAAATCATCTTGCATTTACCCGCAATGTACCTTATCATAAATAACATGCCAGGTTCTTCAAATAATTGTCAAGCCTCAATGGAAGACACCATAAAGGAAGAAAAGTTGTAAAGAAATCCAAAAAGTCAGAAGAAGTACTGCCAAGAGTGAGAAACAAGCAGGAGCCAAACCACACCAATCCATTTATCGGACAGTCTGCAGCAAGGAGAATGTACAGACAGATTTAAAGATTTGGGCAAGAATTTTAAATTTAATGCAAATGACAGAGTTGAGAATGAACAGAACTCAGTATAGTGTAAGAAATGGTGGAGAAGGGGAGGCAAAAGGAGAGCCCTTAATATTGATCACAGCAGTGACAAAGTCATGGATTGTGGTTTCAGCAGCAGCTGGCTGCAATGGAAGCAAGCAACAGTTGCGGCTGCCACTCTGCACCCAAATTCAAAAGAGCTACCAAGGTTTCAATTTTTTTCACTCATTATCTATAAAAGGAATAAATGTAAAATGATCAAGGAATTTAGTGGAAGTTGTAGGTTTGAGTTCCATTTTCCCCAATATTTAAATGGGAGAATCTATCCACATGTCAACGGCAGATAGGCGGCTCAATAGCACAGAAGCTGCAGAGGAAGGTGGCAGAACGTCAGAGCTGGCTGTCATCAACTTGCACATGGATCATGAACCAAACTAACAGAGAGGAAAGCTCTACACACATATCCAAATCACCCAGTTTTCTCACCTTGCACTGTAATCTGGAGCACAGAAAAAGCAGCCTACATTAACATTAAACAGAAGCAGAGCCAGTCAATAGGAAGATGCTGAAATGAATTTGTAGCAAGTGGAGTAACTCAATTATTTCTTCATGGCACTGATGCATTTACTGTTCTCACCCAGGAATTAGATGCAACAAAATATTTTCCTCACATCTGGCATGCAATATTCCCATTGCCAATAGTTTTTATTATCCGACAGACATCCCTTCAAGTAATGCACATCCCTGATATTCTCCTCCCACTCATCCACCAGCTAGTTTTCTTCTCCCTTTATTCACCCCTCCTGACCTCCCCCCTTCTCACCTGGTTTTATCTGCCCATCATTACCTCCACATCCAGTTCCACCCATCACCCTCTATTCCACTCTCCAGCTATTCACTCACAATTGGAAGATTAAATTTAAGCATGCTGAGATAAACTAACAGAAGTATAGAAAATTGGGCCGACATTGCAACAAACTACTATCTACTCTTCACAATGAAGTTTTGGAAATGGAGAATCCCCTATAATTGATTATATTTAATAAAACACAAAAGTCATTGCAATTAAAGTCTTTTCGCATTACCTCAATAAACAGGATGTCTTCATTCTTCTCTGAAAGATTTTTGAGATGGGTCAGAGATTCCTCAAATTCTTTCATCAAATTCTGGAGAGCAAGGATCCTGCCATCAATCTCTGATGTTATGCGAATCTGCTCCTTATTCAAGTGTTCAAAAGCCTCTTTCTCCTCTTCTTCAATCTGCTGCTTGAGAGCCTTGTATTTCTTTTCAATGTTTATTTTCTTCGTCTTCATCGCTTCCTTCATAAAGGAAATTTTAATAATTGCACACAGTTCATCACATCACTGGCGTCAGCTACTGCTCAATTGGTGGCTTACTAGCCCCAGTCAGAAGATAGTGAGGGAAACAAATTGGTGAAAACCCTCAGTGGGAAGGGAATATTACATTAACAAAGGTGTCATCTTTTGGCTGAACCATTACTTTGATACTTTGCATGTTTTCTCAAGGAGAGATCAAATAAAAATTAAATGTTTTCCTCATGAGCTCCTCACAACTAGTGTCTCTCAAGATTATCCGGTGATTCGTTCATTGCCGCGTGAGCTGTTGCAGAACACAAATTGGTTACTTGCTTACTACAGAACAGGAACCATTTGTCAAAAGTAACAAATCACAAGATCACCAACATCCCTTTTTCTGCATCTTCGAACAAAAGGATGGAATTAAATGTAGAAGAAAATCTATATTATTTAAAGAAAAAAATCTACAAATGCTGCAAATATTTAAAAAATATACAAAATTATCAAGTCACAGCAGTTGTGGAGAAAGAAAAAGACCACAGATACAAAAAGTTGGAGTAACTCAGCAGGACATGCAGCATCTCTGGAGAGAAGGAATGGGTGACGTTTCGGGTCGAGACCCTTCTTCAGACTGGTTAGGTATAAGGGAACCGAGAGATCTAGATGGTGATGTGGAGAGATAAAGAACAATGAATGAAAGATATGCAAAAAAGTAATGATGATAAAGGAGGGCCATTGTAAGCTGTTTGTAGGGTGAAAATGAGAAGTTAGTGCGACTTGGGTGGGGCAGGGATAGAGAGAGTGAGGGAATGCCGGGGCTACCTGAAGTGAGAGAAATCAATATTCATACCACTAGGCTGTAAGCTGCCCAAGTGAAATACGAGATGCTGTTCCTCCAATTTGCGTTTAGCCTCACTCTGACAATGGAGGAGACCGAGGACAGAAAGGTCTGTGTAGGAATGGGAAGAATTAAAGTGTCCAGCAAACGGGAGATCAGTTTGGTTCACGCGGGCTGAGCTAAAATGTTCCGCGAAACGATCGCCCAGTCTGTGTTTCGTCTCGCCTATGTATAAGAGTCCACATCTTGAACAACGGATACAGTAGATGAGGTTGGAGGAGGTGCAAGTGAACCTCTGCCTAACCTGAAAGGACTGTCGGGGTCCCTGGACAGAGTTGAGGGAGGAGGTATAGCGACAGGTGTTGCATCTTCTGCGGATGCAGGGGAATGTACCTGGGGAGGGGGTGGTTTGGGTGGGAAGGGATGAGTTAATCAGGGAGTTGCGGGGTGAACGGTCTTTACGGGAGGCGGAAAGGGATGGAGATGGGAAAATGTGGCGTGTGTTGGGATCCCGTTGAAGGTGGCGGAAATATCAGAGGATGATGTGTTGTATGCAACAACTGATAGGGTGGAAGGTAAGGACACTGGGTGACACTGTCTCTGTTGCAACTATGGGGAGGGGGAGCAAGGGCAGAGCTGCGGGGTACCGAGGAGACACGAGTGAGGGCCTCATCTATGATGGAAGAGGGGAACCCCTGTTCGTTAAATGAAGACATCTCGAATGTTCCAGTATGGAGCACTTCATCTTGGGCGCAGATGCAGAGGAGTTGGGAGTAGAGGAGTAGAGTCTTTGCGGGAAGCACGATGGGAAGAAGTGCAGTCGAGATAGTGGGACTCAGTGGGTTTGTAATAGACAATAGTCTATTTCTTGTGATGGAGACGGTGAGATCAAGAAACAGACCACATTTTACTTGCTCGGGTGGAAATTAACTTATCAAGTTGGTGGCCTAGTTTTTTTTTGTCTACATAGGTACTAGTCCATCAGGTCTATCCACCTTCAGTCCTTTCAGCATCCCCAGCATCTTCTCCTTAAGAGATGTAATGGTGAGGTTTTGTGGAGGCCCAACTTGCCCGCAGCGCACTGGAGGACCCGGCTCGACCACCGTAGACTCCGAATCATCCCCGAGCCACCAAAAGAAAGGAGGAACGGAGAGAGATGGGACGTTGAGAATAAAGAGGGAAATAGGAGAGGATGTGGAGATGTGGTGTCGAGAACAAAGGGGGAAGTGAGGGGGGAGAGGAGGAGGGGGCTTGCTGCCACGTGTGGCAGCAGGCAGTAGATAGGACTGTATAGTACTTTTGTAACTTTGTCAGTGCCAACAGGCAGTCCCACTAGTGTACTGCCTAAGTTGTATGACAATAAAGTACCGTTCATTAGCAATAGCAACTCCCCTATCTTCCACCCCGACTCTTGAATTTCTTATTTTTATACTTACCTGGGAGAACAAAGGAGGCTTCACTTTTATACCTGCTGTTCCAGAAGTGGTTTATGGTCTCAAGTTTATAGAGAAGGATTTAAATCGAGAACCATATGACTCAAGGAAGACAGTGAAAATCCTGAGCAGGATACACCGCTTAATTTTAAATCCACAAAACAAACGATTTACTCACCAAAGCGTCTTCCTTTTCCTTCCGGAGATCTTTCAGAGCGACCTGCGAGGTTTCAGTGCTGATCCTGAGCTTATCTTGCTGTTCTTCCATGTTATTCTAACAGAGAACAGCAACAAAAAAAGGTCACTGTAAGCCTTTAAACACAACAGTGAAATAAAGAGCAACACACCTTCGCCCGCACACTCGTACACTCAGCTCGTTCACTGCCTCGCTGATGCTGACAACGTCGTGGCCCTTGTGACTGCCCAGCAGCGCGCAGAAGGTGCAGATGCAGGCAGCGTCGTCCTTGCAGTAGATCTCCAGCAGCTTCTGGTGCTCGCCGCACCTCCCCGGCGACGCGGAACCTGCGGCGGGGTGACCCTCCACGCCTGGCTGCATCGACGCTTGGCACCCAAGGCAGCTTTTCGCGGCGGGGTACTTCTCGATGCAGGGGACGGCGTCCGGGCTCATTTCCAGCGCCTTGTACCGCTCCACTATGTTCGCCAGCTGGAAATTCTTCTCCAGGATCGGCCTGACGATGGAGCCCGCTCGGCATTGCGGGCAGGCGTAAATGCCGGAGTCAGGCTCCCTCCATACCTCCTCCACGCAGGCTCGGCAGAAGCTATGCCTACAGCCGAGGATGACTGGCTCGGCGAAAATCTCCAGGCAAACGGTGCAGGTTAATTCTTCCTCCAACGGCTCTTGCTGGAGAGCGGCGGCCATGTTGAAAGACGTGCGCCGGAAGTGGCGGGCGGAGAGGGTGTCCGTTGCACCGCTCGGTCTTTGGTCCAGCGCACAGAACGACCCGGGCAGCAACAAACCTTCCCCAACGCGAGAGACTGACAACCCGGAATCCCGAGGATCTCGGCGGATCAAGCAGCTTCTGCCGACTGTCCAATTCACTCCACAGATTCCGCCTGACCCGCTGTGGCTGTTATTTTTTTTCTCACCCTAACCTGACCTGGAAATGAAGAACCAACTAAATGGCCTGTTGAGCGGGTTGATTCCATTGGAATTTAGGTTATTCTTTTTTTTTTACCAACGGCTCTTCAAACTGGGGATATATATAAGGCTCTTGCACGGCAGGCGAGGTCATGACTCCTGACCCGTACTGTTGCCACGCAACGCCTTCTGGAGTACAAGCGGTGTACTGGAGGCAAGCACTTACTATGGCTACCAGTACAGCGGGACCGTCTTCGGTCCCAGCAGCCGTTGAATTGTCGCAGTTTTTTGCCAGAATTCTGCCAGAGACTCTGAAGCCAAAATCGCCACCAAACTTGCAACACTTCAGGTCCAACCAAAAATCTTTATGAATGGCACCACATAATTACAGTGCTTCATCACATCAGGCTGCTTAACTTCATCCGAATAAACTTAGTACAGCCATGGTGAAGATGATATTTAAGTTTAAGATGCTCTTTTGATGACAGATGATAAGCCAGACACCAGCTGCAGAACTCACAAATCACTGTTCCTTGGGACTTGTAATAACAAGGAACTGCAGATGCTGGTTTATATCAGAGAAAGACACGTATGCCAGAATAATTCAGCAGGTCAGGTAGCATCCCTGAAGAATAGGCGACGTTTCGGGTTGGAAACCTTCTTCAGACTGATCTGAAGAAGGGTCCCGGCTCAAAACATCACCTGTTCTCCCGGGTTGCTGCCTGACCTGCCGAGTTACTCCAGCACTTTGTGTCTTTCCTTAGGGCAATGAAAAAGAGCTTACTTATATTTTACAGTTCCTTTTTCTTGCTTTGGTACACAGGAGACCAATTGCAGTGGCTCTGGTTACATTTCAAAAGATATTCCTGTAACGCCTTTGAGATTATGGATACCAGTGGTAGAGGGATTTAAATCAGCTCACTTAAATGCTGGAATTGGAAGACAATGAAGACAGGGAGTGTAGCCAGGCCGGATGAAGTTAAGAAGAAAAGGATGGCCAAGGGTTTGGCCTGACAAAATAATATAGCGGAATCACAGAGGGGGAGCAGTGAGAGAGGATGTTGCTGAACCTTCGTCGGAGAGAGAACTTCTTCAAAGTAGACAAAATGCTGGAGTAACTCAGTGGGACATACGTGTTGTGTGTGTTACGAGTGTATGCCGGAAGCTGCCTTGTACTCCAGAAGGTTTGAGCGACTCCGTGCGTCACGCCCTTTGACCTTATGACCTCCTGTGCAATCCCCCTGTATGGCGGTGAATCAGGATTCATTGTAGTGCACATAAGTCAGCTGCACACTGCCAATGGAGAGGATTGACGAATGTATAGATAGACAGGAGCCTGCAAATGATTTTGGAAAGTCTACACCAAAGAGAAAAATAATCACGTTGGGTGGTAATACGGGGCGGGTCATCAAATCTTCCAAACTCGAAATAACAGCAGAAAACTAATTAAGTAGCAGTGGCCGAGCATCTGATTTTCCCAATATGGTGAATAAAAATAATCAATTTATGATATTACGTCTTCATGTTGTGGAAAAATACATTAAAATATCCTTTGCACAGTTGTTAAAATGCCACGGGTTATACCTTTTCAGGTATAAATGTCTCACCTAACGTGAGGGTTTCTCTCCAACTATGGTGTACCATGAGGTACCCACTGCCATCACAAGCGGTACTCTGGGAAACATGCCCCACGTTAGGCCCTAAGAGGGTGTTGTGGAGCGTCGGAAGAGGCCCGAAATAAAGGCGAGAAGCCGGGTATTTCGGGACGTTCTGTTTTATTATTCCTCGGTTATCAGACGGGTCGAGTCTGCCGGAATGGCTTTGCGCCCAAAACCTTGTCCTTATATATATGGTACCGGACCGCCCCCCTGGACTGGTCCATTCCCGTGCCGAGGGGTCGGTAGTAGTATGGCCCGACCCTAGGGAGCCGCCACAGGACCCCCCCCCCCCCCCCCCAGAACCGGAGGCACGAAGCGCACTGGTGGTCGCACAACCCGACCGGACCGCGTACGGTAATCGGTCGACAGAGGGGCCGGCGGAGGCACAGTTGGAGGGACAGGTGGTGGGACCCGCAAGGGTGGGCAACCTCGTGGCCGAGGCTGGGCAACCCGCACTGGTTGGTCAATGTCTAAGTGGGCCGGCTTCAGGCGGTCAATTGACACGGCCTCCGGCCGGCCCCCCATGTCCAAAACAAAGGTTGTCTGTCCGTGCTCCAGCACCCGTTACGGGCCCTCATACGGCCTCTGGAGTGGCGTCCGGCCTCTTCCGACGCGCCACAGTGTAATTTAACTGCAATTTGAATGCGGAGCCAGGAGCAAGAGTGTGCTGTGTCAGTCCCAATCCCAGTCGAGTTTCTTGCCTTTACTTCCCTCTCTCTGCCTCGATTTCCCATCTTTTTAACCCCTGCAATATATCATATATCATATATATACAGCCGGAAACAGGCCTTTTCGGCCCTCCAAGTCCGTGCCGCCCAGTGATCCCCGTACATTAACACTATCCTACACCCACTAGGGACAATTTTTACATTTACCCAGCCAATTAACCTACATACCTGTACGTCTTTGGAGTGTGGGAGGAAACCGAAGATCTCGGAGAAAACCCACATGATCATTGGACATACAATACCTGAGTACTAGCCCTGAACTCTTCCAGCAATCCTTAATCTCATCCTTTATAAAAATCCTGGATCTGTTTATTGACCTCAATCCTGGACTTAATCCTGTACCCACTTCCCATTTAATGTAATATAATGTTACTGTACTTATGAAAAATCACATCCAGTCACATGCCATGAAGAACACCGAGAGATTCACTGAATTCAGCATACATGTAGTCCATCCCATTTATGTGTCATATTAGATGTATGTTAGTTGGAAATTTAATGACGAACTGCAACTACAAGTCAGAAATATATCAAGCATGTAAAAATAATCACAATGTAAAAGATAAGGTTTAAATATTTTCCAAAGGACATTCTGACCTCTGTTTTTTTACTTCATTGAAGAATTGTAATTGGACATATCATTTCCGCACCAAAATGATATATCTTAGATACATCCCCAGCATAAATTATTTCATTATTCTTCTGGTTGGGTTCTTGCTTGCATCCTGCATCGGCTAACTTCAAAAACGCTGCTGGAGAAATAAGAGACTGCAGGTGCTGGAATCTAGAGCAACATAATGAGCCATTATAACTCGCATATAACCAAGCAAGCAATCTGTAACATATTATGGTGGAAGACTTGGGCAAGGAGTCCCATTTGTAGGTTTATTTGAACTGAGTAATCATCAATGCTGTTACCCAGGCAATGATGAATGTTCAATGAAACAATGTTGTGCATTCATATCTTTGCTTCAACTGATTTTGAAAAAAACAACTTAATGTAACATTAATCACTTTCAATCTCCTACCAACATGTTATGGACTCCTGTTAACCGCTTAAACATTGACATTTATTACCAGTGGCAACCAAAACTAACTAAACTTGAAATTGAAAAAAATCTTTTCACAATAACAGTAACAAAACTACCAGATATTCAGAGAATAAATACTGGTTTGCTGTTCTTCAGGGGAGGACATTAGGTCTGTCCATGAATTTGGAGGTATGCGTTTTAACACTTTTACGAGGTTGGTTTGTGTAATGGTCTGGAGACCTAATAGAGACATAAAGTGTCTTCATTTACAGATCTGTTATGCTGCTAAGTTAAGTCTGAATTTCACTGCTTCGTTTCGGTACTATGACAATTAAACACTCGACTCTTGACACTAGTTGGATCACAGCTTGGGACCAGTTTGTGTACAACTGCAGTTCCACTGAACACATGAGAGGAACGATGAAATTGCTGTAGACAGGGTGCAGAGGATATTTATGAGTATGTTGGTAATGGTGTGTTGTGTAAGGGTTAAACAGACAATTTCAGCTAAAATGTGGAATGGAATTATCAGCTAAGTTAACAGCCCTAGATCCCATAGCCTCTTGAAAACAAGTTTCCAGATGTGCTATCTCCTCGCACCTGTGATCATTGCCTGGGAACGCAGTCTTCAAGGGCATTCTATGGGAAAGTGTAACGTTGGCAAACACAACACAACACCAAAAGTTGGGTAGACCACCCGCTCCCCCTGTAGAAACAAGGGCTTATGATTGGCTCGGGGAGGGGGCAGTGGCGCGGTCTGCTCTGATAAGAAATACTATAAAGATTGGTGTTAGGCGCCCTTTTGGTGAGAGAACCTCAGCCCTCGACCCTGTTGCGAACGGTGCCAGGTGATCAAGAAATATCCTGTGGCGTGCTCTGATGAGTTTGCGAGTGCGTTCGGGGATACGTGAGTGTATGTGCCTTATTTAATTGTGTAATAAATTACTGAGTGAATCAAAACTGTTATCTGAATCTAGTGATTTATCGAACACAACGGTGGAAAATATATTTGGATGGAAAAAATAGATAAGCCTGGGTTGTCTTCATTGGAACAGTGGAATACAAAAGCACTGTTAATAGAGCCAGTTAAACTAGAGCTTGGGTAACGCATACAGTTTTGGTCAGCGCACTACTAGGAAGATACACCGATGAGCCAAAACATTATGACCACTGACAGGTGAAGTGAATAACATTGATTATCTTTTTACAATGGCAACTGTCAAGGGGTGGGATATATTAGGCAGCAAGTGAACAGCCAGTTCTTGAAGTTGATGTGTTGGATACAGGAGAAATAGGCAGGAGTAAAGACCTGAGCGACTTTGACAAGGGCCAAATTGGGTCAGAGCATCCCAAGGCTTGGTGCTAAAGGATCTGCTGCTAATGTTTTGGTGCCGGGTACGACAGGATACCTTCAGGGGCCTTGTAGAGTTCATGCCTCGGCAGGTCGGCAATGTTTTGGCGGCAAACGGACAACCAACAGCATAATGTTTTGGCTCATCAGTGTATATTTGCAGAGGAGATTTTGAAAATACTGGTAAACAGCATCTTGATTAAAAAGACTGGGTTAGAGTCTGAAGAAGGGTCTCGACCCGAAACGTCACCCATTCCGTCTCTCCAGAGATGCTGCCTGTCCTGCTGAGTTTCTCCAGCTTTTTGTGTCTATCTTTAGAGTTTCATTGTTCCTTTTGACATATGACAATCTTGACCGTTTTCTGCACCCTCTTTAACTTAGTGATATCCTTACTACGGCAGGGACACCAGGACTCCACACAATACTCCAAACTTGGCCTTATTTTAAAACAGTAACACAACATTCCAACTCCAGTATTCAATATGTAGGAAGAAATTGCAGATGCTGGTTTAAACCGGAGACACAAAATGCTGGAATAACTCAGCGGGACTCAACCCGAAGCGTCACCCATTCCTTCCATCCAGAGATGCTGCCTGTCCCGCTGAGTTACTCCAGCATTTTGTGGCCAGTACTCAATGTCTGCTGGACTGCTGAAGGGAAGGAAACGTGCTATCTTCACCACCTACTTGTGTTACCACCTCCATGGAATTATACAGCATCCCTACAACACTCTTCAGCGCAGTTTACTGTATTTGATGTTGTTTGGAGACTGAGGAAAGACAATCGAGAATGAAATTACACGACGTAGATAAGAAATAGGAAGGCCATTTTCCCCTTAACAGTGAGGTGAAAAAATAGGGGGCGTATACCTAAAGGCATTATTGGTGGCGGTACAGGGAGATCTAATAATGGCCGCCTCTGCTGGGTTGTAAATCTAACAGGATTCCGCCATAACCATTAAATATAGGCATCAGGCAAAGTGCGTGTCGTGACATCCAATCTTTGATCAGGCCACGTACAGTGAGTACTTTCTGTATGTTTCGCCTCACAAGGCAAGGGACAGCGGCCCAGCGTTGGCAGCCCGTTCCTACTGCCTGCCACACACTCAGGAACGGTTAAAACTCCGCTTCCCAGCAGGCGCGCCGCTCGGTCACGGGTTACCACGGCAACCGGGTCAGAGTTCACGGCCGCCCAGGACGGACCAATAGAGACCGAGGGGGCGGGGCTAATGAGCGCCAGCCAATAGAAACGCGTGTTTCACGTTGAATCGCCGCGCTCAGCCTGATCATCATCCAATGGCAACAGAGAGGATTCCCGAAGCGAGCCAATCAGAACGCAAGTTGCTTGGAGCGTCGTCGATGGGCAGAGAAGCCTCGGGAAGCGATTACCCGCAACAGGGGGAAAAAGTGCGAGCGTCTGCGGTCACCCACCTAGGCGACGGAGCACAGCGGCTGCTGAGTGTGGGTGCCGAGGTGAGGCCCGTGTCGGCGGGAGACGCGCCGGGCCCCGGGTCCCGGGTCGTGTCGGCGGGAGACGCGCCGGGGCCCCGGGCCCCCGGGCCGTGTCAGCGGGAGACGCTCCGATCCCCGTTGGTGGCAGAGGGGGTGAAGCACCGGATGCATGATCTATCAGACAGTTACTATCTCGGCGGAGAGCGATCAGGAGGTCGGCAGTGTCAGAGGCCGGGCGATACCGTGGGTAATGTGACTGGAGTGTAGGGAGACAGATCAATCACAAGCCCTGAGTTTCTTCCGTTGAATTTTGGAAGACATCAGACCTCGACTGCGTTTGTGTGAACGGGGAGACGCATCAGGCCTTGAGCTGTATTAGGAAGAAAAGATGGGCATATTGGGGCGCAATCAGAAATAAACACATTAGACTCGGGACAAGGTTGGAGAGAGGGTATCCACTCAATCCTGCACTACTGATGAAGGGAGAGATATCAAATTATGATCGGTTAGAGAGATAGGGAAAGATATATTAACTCTGGAATTTGTTAGTGAGAGTACAGAGACACATCAAGCGCTGCTTCCTCTAGATGATACTTTGACTACAGACTGGATTATTAAGAGATGAGCATACTTTTAAAGGGAGAGAGAGACCCTCAGGCTTTGGACCATCTTTCTGAGGGGAGGACATTTACTTCTGGTCCTGGACTATATTACTGAGACAGTACTGACATTAAGATATCAGGCTTTGAGTTAAATTGGTGTGGGGTGCATTGTTGAGGTGCTGGAGATATCTTTATATCAATACAATTTAGTTTTCAGAGAAGGGGAGAGGAGGAATGTGCAGAACAAAGGTAATGTTCGTGATAGGGTGGGTAGAAATGGCTTGAGGTGGCAGTTAACAGCATACTAAGCTGCTGGTCTGTCGAAGTCTGTCTGAATGGAGTGGCTCATTTCATCCTTTGATTCAATATTTTGCGTTTTTTGTAGTCTGTGGAGAAGGAGCTTTTCAGTGATTTGGGAAAGTGACATTAAGTGAAACGACTCAAGATTAATGTGTTTGTATGATGAGAAAGTTTGTCTACTTGGTGAGCTGAAATTTAGGAACTGAATGTCTAGTTTAAATAATACAGGTTGCAACATTCACAACTACAGGATGAACATGGTAGACACAAAATGATGGAGTAACTCAGCGGGTCAGGCAGCATCTCGGGAGAGAAGGAATGTGTAGTATACTACTGGTTGCTCCACTGAGAAGGAATGTGTGATGTTTTGGGGCGAGACCCTTCTTCAGACCCATTCCCTTTCTCCCGAGATGCTGCCTGACTCATTCCTTCTCTCCCGAGATGCTGCCTGACCCGCTGAGTTACTCCAGCATGTTGTGTCTACCTTCGATTTAAACTAGCATCTGCATTTTTCCCTATAGGATGAGCATGTTTCACAAGGGAAGCTAAATGTGGGCTACTCGAGGTGTAGCCTCTGTCAGTTGTCTGTACCTCTATGGTCTTATTTATATTTAGGTTGCTGTGGAATCGAGTGTGCAATGTGTTTTGCAAGCATTTAGTGATTGGTGAAGATTGTTTTGCAGAGGAAGAAAGTTAGACAACAAGATTAAGATTTGGGTTCTGTTTTGTTCCAACTAGTTTTATTTGGGTTATTCCACTAGTTTGAATTGTACATCAGTGGCACAAGAAGAGGTCACTTAACCTGTTGTGCTAGTTGAACTCTTTGAAAGTAATTTCTTTTAAACTAAAAAATATTTGTTTGCTGAAATGTTTATTGGTTGATGACATGCACTGCTTAGTCATTGTCTTGCTGATTAATCGGATGCAAGTAGGTAGGGAGGTATGAGCCTCCAAAGCTTGGAGACCTATTAGTATGTTGTTTCAAAATGAGCTTTGCTCTGCTATAATCTTTCCAGAATTCATAAGTTGTTCATAAGTTGTAGGAGCAGAATTAGACCAATCAGCACATCAATTCTACTCTGTCATTGATGATTCGCGGCTGGTCTGTCTTTCCCTCTCAACCCCATTCTCCTGCCTTTTCCCCATAGCCCCTGACCCCTGCACTAATCTAGAATCTATCAATCTCCACCTTAACAAAATATCCATTGACTTGGCCTTCACAGCCTTCAGTGGCAATGAATTCACCATCCTCTAACTGAAATTCTTCCTCATATCCTTTCTAAAGTTATGTGCTTTTATTCTGAGGCTATGGCCTCTGGTCCTAGACTCTTCCACTCGTTGAAACATCCTCTCCACATCCACCCTATTCAGGACTTTCACTGTTGGGCAAGTTTCATTGAGGTCCCCCTTATCCTTCTAAACTCCAGCGAGTCAGTATAGGCCCAGTGCTGTCAAATGCTCATCATATGTTAGCCCAATCATCCCTGGAATTATTTAACTTTATACATACAGGGTTTCATGCTGATAGGAGAGGTATCCAACAACAGCCTCCTTTTGCCCCTCCATATTAGAGAGTGGCGTTTCCACAGATGCTGCTTGTTTTGGGTATTGTCAGCATTCTCTTCCATTTCCGATTTCCAGTCACTAGAGATGCTGTCTGACCCACTGAGTTACTCCTGCACTTTGTGGGGCTTTTTATGTAACCCAGCATCTGCAGTTCCTCATTTCTTTAAAGAATGGATGGTTTGTAATTGCAGATGAGGTGTTCTGGAGAGATGCAAATGAAAAAAAAAAAGAATGAAGATAAAGGAGGCACAAAAGAAATCAAGAAATGTCTGAAGAGGGGTCTCGACCTGAAAAGTCACCCATTCCTTCTCTCCAGAAATGCTGCCTGTCCCACTGAGTTACTCCAGCAGTTTGTGTCTACCTACAAAATAAATCAATGCTGGAGCTGAGAAATAAAGAATGCAGGAGTGGGCAGATGATGTTTCCGGTCAGGACCCTTCTTCAGTCTGATCGTTTGGTTTGTGTGTAGGGGGGGGGAGCTGGAGATGAAAGCTGGAAGAGAGCAGGCCTGGCAAATAATGGGTGGATAGAGGTGAGGTGGTGAACACTTGCGCTCGGTTCACCAAGGTCTACTGGGTTTCCTAGTTGCTTACCATTTTAATTCCTCTTTCCATTCCCATACTGACTTATCTCTCCTGGGCATCCTCCATTGCCAGAGTGAGGTTACGCACAACTGTTTTACTCACTGTCTTTTCTTAGCTATAATCTTCACATTTTTTATCTGATTCTGTTTTGTCTACACCTGACCACAGGCCTTCTTTGTTCTCTCCACCCATTTCCTTTCTCTTGACCATAATATACTTGGTTTCAAACATTTCCTGCAAGAAACACAATGTGCTGAAGTAACTCAGTGGGTCAGGCAACATAACAACATTGTTTTTTTGCTCAAAGTTCCAGTATCTGGACTGTCTACAAAATTCCTTGTTTTGGAAAGATTATTGACCTGGAGCATTAACTCCATTTCTCTTCCCATCTGTGCTGCCTGACCAGCTGAATATTTTCTGTTTTTATATCAACCTTCCAACATCTGTAGCTTTTATTTTGCTTTATGTTACCTTTTGATTCATACTGCTGTTATTGTTGTATAAACTACCTTGTGGCTATTTCATTCCAAGGTCCAATGAGCACCCAACAGTTTCCACAACCTGGTGTATCTTCATCGAGCTTGGGAGCTGGCCAGACTTCCATCACCAGCATGCAGAACACCAGTGGTCCAGTGGCACCAGGCAATAGCATAACAGGTATCTCTGTTCAATGTTTTTATGTTCCTCAGCAACCTCTGTAAAGCTTAATTGAATTTGCAATGAATAGTTTGACTTCACAAAGCCACGTGCAGATTGAATTGGTTTAAAATAAATTAAATAGGAATGGCATACAAGCTGTTACCTGCTTCCAGTTTTTCTATCCTCCACCTTCCCACCCCCCTCCCCGACAATCAATCTGAAGAAGGATCCAGACCTGAAATGTCACCTATCCATTTTCTCCAGAGATGCTGCCTGACCTATAGAGTTACTCTAGCATTTTGTCTCTCTATGGCCTACAAGCTGACAGGTTTTATTTAAGATAGATAGTTCTGCTCTAATGGTATAGCCGCTTTCTAAGAAATCTCACATTATAGTAAATTGAGTTATAAAATGTTGTCAATAGGCAAAGGAGGTTTACGGGCTAGAGAGTTTCAGGCCTTTTTTTCTGCAGGATTTTGATACTACAATCCAAAAATGCTGACGGCTGTATGTTATATTGTTTAATCTAATATCATTGTACTTGTGTCAATAGAAGTGATTGCTTGTCAATTTCAATGGCCACCAGCAGTGAAACTGACAGACTGTGTTCTTAAGGGACAACAATGTCTAATTACTGTGAGGCTACATGGAAATGTTTTCCAGCAGGACAGTTTTTTTTCTGTTTGCCAATTTTTAAAGTAACTTTCAGATAGTTTGTGTTATGCATAATTCACATTGCTTATACATGCATTATAGCAGAACTACTTGTGCACTTAAATGGGCCGTAACTGGTCCTAATCCTGATTACAGGTGCTGTCTCTACGGAGTTTGTACGTTCTTCCCACGACCAGCGGGTTTTCTCCGGGTGCTCCGGGGTTCCTCCAACACTCCAAAGACGTACAGGTTTGTAGGTCAATTGGTGTGGTAAAATTGTAAATTGTCCCTAGTGTGTGTAGGATAGTGTTAATGTGTGTTGATTGCTGGTTGGTGCAGACTCAGTGGGCCGAAGGGCCTGTTTCCACGCTGTATCTCTAAACTAAGCTAAACTGGGATTTTATCAGAGAAGATCTTGGGCTGCAAGAATTTGAGGAGCCTAAACATGTGGTTGTAAAGCCGGAGGATGCTGCAGAGAAGATGGAAAGGGGTGGGGAATGGCATAGATCCCAAAGGAGATGGTGATCAGGCTTCAAGGAACGTAGGTACTAACAATCAAAATGGGGTGTTAAGATAAAATCAGACTTTAGTATAGCTTTACCGCGTATATTAATTATATTGTTTTTCCGTAGCTGCCAGTGAGGAGATGAATCGAGATTTGGAGCACTTGCCACGTGAACACTCTAATCCTATATCTTTGCTGCCATTCCGAGATGAGAAGCAGGAGACTGTGGTAGTACGGCCTTACCCACAGGTGCAGGCACATGCACAGCCATTAGCAACAGCCCAGCACCACATGCAGCAGCCTGGTGTTCCCGTAACCATGGGTGCACCTCCCACACACTTAGCACAGGCTACTCAGCTGTCTTTCCCAGAAGGACTGATGAAGGTATGTATACTTTGGTTTATAAACACTTCTTGGTCAAGCCCGTTCAGATTTCTGATTAAGGTCCAGGAAGAATGGCCTGGGGCACTAACCGTGCAGATGACATGGAATTTAAGCTGGGCCATTCTCCTATTCTTACCCAGTGCTCCCTTAATCAGTGCTTCAGTGAACATCCCACATAGTCCTGCTTTATTGTTCAAAATGTTCCATTCCCAGATGCAATCCCAACATTCTGCAACCCATTATTGTTTCTTCATACTTTGTGATTGCATCTTTTAACTATTCTGAGTAAATTGCATAATCTTGGTCTGTACTTGCTTTGGATTGAGTGATTAAGCGATGATCTAATTAAGGTCCTCGGAATAATGCGTGCTTTCAAAATGATAGGTAGAGAAACATTTTTTTATGGCAGGAGTGTCAAGAGCAATGGACGTGACTCCTAATTAGAGCTATTGCAATTAGCAATGAAATCCAGAAGCATTTTTTCTGTAAGGAGAGTGAAAATCTGTAACTATTCCTACAAAGCAGTTGGTACAGTTGGGTAGGAAAATAACTGCAGGTGCTGGTTCAAATTGAAGGTAGACACAAAATGCTGGAGTAACTCAGCGGGTCCTCAGCATCTCAGCAGCATCTCAGGAGCGAAGGAATGGGTGACGTTTTGGGTCGAGACCCTTCTTCAGACTGAATCAGGACTTTCTCCTTAGATTTCCTTTAGAGCTCATTTGCAGACGCCCACAATTTATGAACAAACTGATTTACAGAAACCTGATTTTACACAAATCCTCCCCTACATTTTTAAAGAATTTTTAACGGGAATAATAAAATATATTAATGACTAGATACAGTAGCTTTAGGTTTATTGTAAAGTATGCCAATGTAGAGTGAAAAGCTTTGTTTGGCATGCTATCCGATCAGATAATGCAATACACAATCAAATAATGCTCAAGTGCAATAGATAGGGGCAAAGAGAAAGATACAAAGTGCGGAATATAATTCTCAGCATTGTAGTGTACCGGTTCAATAGACAAAGTCCAATGGGTGGAGGTGACTTAGATGGCACTCCAGCTTATGGGTAGACCGTTCAGAAGCGCGATAACAAATGGAAAAAAGCTGTTCTTGAGTCTGGCGGTGCATGCTTTTATGCTTCTGTACCTTCTGCTGGATGGGAGCAGGGAAGAGAAGGAATGACCGTGGTCAAAAGAAGTGGGACAGGTATGTATGCCATTAGTTTAATTATAGGTAGTGTTAGGATGATTATTAAATCAAGTATGTGGACTAATACAATGCGGGCAGCAATAGAAAACAGATGCTTCTGATTACTGAGAAATTGGTTTACTGGATCCTTTGCATAACCCAGGGACTATCTATACATCTATCGGATCATCTCCATGCTCCTTTGCTCCAGAAAAAAACAAGCTAAGTCTATCCAATCTCTACCTGTAAGTAAAGACCTCGAGTTCAGGCAAGAGCCTGACCATTCGCTCAAGTGACTATAAAATCTACATCAACTTTAACAGCATTTGGTTATGTTTAAATCCTTGTAATCTGGGATGCTAGTGTTAGCTGCTTATTTTGACATATCTCTGTTTCCTCCAGCAAGCAATGACTTGTGTGGATGAAGGTAGTTTTGGGCATTGCAGCTAATTCTGTCTTATTTGGGCACAAAAATGCACATCTCTCTGCAGTAGATGTGACTGGTGGTGAAGGAGACACCTGCTTCAATTATGCCCAACAGCCTATTCAAGAAAACATATGCTGATCAAACCAGAAATTGTACATTTTCTTCCTGAGTTTTGTACTTGACCAAGTAACCAACTGAATGTGCAGCTATGCATTTTTAATTTTTGTGCATGTTTTAAAATGGTGAATGCTGACCTTGTCCGTGGGGAAATTTGCAAGGAGAGCTATTGAACCTGATGACGTGAGAATGTTGAAATGATATCTATCAGGCTATGCTAACCTGACCACTGGTGAACTCTGATCAAGATGATACCATCAGTATTTGAGTTCCTTTTTGTTTGTATAGTGCAGCAGAATTATTAACACATCCTGAGCTCTTTCTTCTGGGTGTTGTAATGTGCTGCACCTCTGTAATATGGTGCACATTAGTGAAAAGATTCAGACAAACTAAAGTTTGACAACTTCTCCTAGTTCCGCTGTTGCCATTGAATGCTTTTCCCCATAAAGTCACACCAGTTTTGTTTTCTCAGACAACACTGAAATCACCCTTGCCAAGTCGGCCCATTGCTCCTGCTCCATCATCTGGCCTGGGACACTTGACCGTTCCACCTAAAGTTTCAGGACACTTAACTGTTAGCATGGACACCAGCGTTCCACAGGCATCTGCGATCCCTGTGGCTACAATCAGTGGGCAGCAGGTAAGAGCACAACTCTTTTAATTGTTCCAAGTCTAAAACACCTGTTTACAAGTGCTCTCAAGAAGACCGGTCAAATTGGTAGTTATGGCATCAGTATTGTGACTTGATCTGGATTGTCTTTTTTGTAGGGACATCCTAACATCCCTCATCTGATGGGCACCAATGTGCAGATGTCTATTATTCGAAATTCTGTTCCAGCCTCACTCCACATTGGACCGTCCCCAACGCAGACCCATATGTTCTCATCTCACGTGCCTAGAGGTAATGTAATCTTCCCAAATATAAAATACAGCATTGCCCAAATATAAAATACAGCATGATTTTTTCTTATCACCATTTCCCTTCCCCCCACCCCCTTTATTTTGGGCTGTAGGTATTTTTTACACACACTTTCCATAAACTAGTTAAACTCAGTCTTTTTAACTTGTCCTGCATTAATACAGGCAATAATATTTGGGTGACTGGAAGGAAACCACACTTAGTGCTTTTGTGTAAAAACTATGTCAAGGTTTTGAGGGAGAACTACAAGTCAGGGATGTTAAACATCCATGTGTGCTCAAGCAAAGGTTCAGTGAGCTAAAGATGGACACAAAATGCTGGAGTAACTCAGCAGGACAAGCAGCATCTCTGGAGAGAAGGAATGGGTGGTGTTTCTGGACCCGAAACATCACTCATTCCTTCTCTCCAGAGATGTTGCTTGTCCTGCTGAGTTACTCCAGCATTTTGTGTTTATCTTCAGTTTAAACCTGCATCTGCAGTTCCTTCCTACATGGGCCAGTGAGCTAAACATGCTCCCAGTTAAATTAAACAAATAATATATAGTGAAGCAGTTTCAGGCATTATTTAAACAGAGGCAGAGATATCCATCAATATTCATCAATCAGCAGATTGATCAACTGTTTTGTATGATTACAATGCCAAATCAGTGGAGTTCAAGGAATTACTTGAATGTTAGGTACTTTTCAATTCTTTTGAGATTTGATGACATGAATTATTTTTAAAAAGCTGATGTCTTCTGTAGGTGCAGCAGTAGCTGCAGCAATATCAAGTTCCAAAGTAACTACGGTCCTGCGCCCGGCTCCAGTGCCATTACCGACGGCTGGGAATTCTCAGACTGCTATGCAACATTCTCTGCACTTGCCTATACAGGTAATTGCTTAACTGTAAACTATGAGCCCTTGTTAATATTGAAATCTTTACCTTGATGGACTCCTGATAGAATGCATATTACCTTGCAATTCTAGAAATTCTTCTTCTGGAAAATAGGTGCTGTGTAGACAACTTCCAACTGTTGTATTTTAGGTGCATTGTAAAAAGTACGTTCAAATTACATCCCAGATCCTTTATGTGCAACAAACTAGGTAAAAGGGTCAAAGTTATGTACGTATCATGGCCTTGCCTCTGTGATCTCTCACCAAAGTGACAGCTCTAAAAAAGCAGTTCCTAATGGAAAGTTTGTGAAAAGTTTAAGCTTGAGTGGAAAAAGGTGGAGGGGGTATGTGGTTGGATACCTGGTGCTGCTAACAGCCAGTGCCTTTGGAGGTGGTAACGCAGAGAATGTACAGTGATTGTTGAGTGTTCCTAGGTCATCCTAGAGGAATGAGAGACATACTCCAGTAGTGACCAGGTAGCAATTTAATTTAAAAAACTGATTGAAGTAGTCCTTCATCCTACGGGTAAATCCTGCTTCTGCAATTGGGGCATTTACTGTTTGAGTTTTGCGTTTGGTGGAAAAGTCGTGGGTGGTATTAATCATACCAGTATACCAGTGTTTACTGCACACGCCCAGTGCTCTCAGTCTACAAGCACATTGATCTGTACAACAGTTCCCAATAATGGTTGCATGTGCACAAAGTTACATCAACTTTCATCACTGGGTGTATGAAAATGCTTTATCATCTGACAGAATTGTTGTATTGAATCTTAAGCCTGAAATCTTGCACGGTTCACAAATCCAACATCTATAAGACTAAAGTCGCCTTGCTCAGGACTCTTAACTCCCAGGCTGATCAATGCTTTTTGCGAGTCTTCTAACACACCACAGGTTTACAGTCGATATCTTTTTCTGCATTCTGTGGCCGCTTAATTATAGCAACTATTGTAACATTTGCACACCATCATCCTTTCAATGGTACATGTCTACAATGTAATCCTTGCTGGTTATCATATTTCATTCTGAATTATCTTCAACACAACCACACCTGAATGGTGATTAAAAGGCATTCAGATAGGCACATGGATATGCAGGGAATAGAGGAATATATGCATCGTTCACGATAAAATAGGCCAAAGTCAACATGGCTTTGTGAAGGGGAGGTTTTGACTGACAAATTTGCAGGAATTCTTTGAAGAAGTAAATAGCAGGACAGAGAAAGGAGAGTCAGTATTGTTTATCTAGATTTTCAGAAAGCCTTTGATAAGGTGCCACATGGGAGGCTGCTAAGGAAGATGAGAGCCCATGGTATCCAAGGGCAGATATCAGGTTGGCTGGATGGCGGAAGGCAAAGAATGGCAATAAGTGACTAGCGGAAATAGCAACAGTGACTAGCGGAGTTCCGCAGGGCTCGATGGTGAGGCTGCTGCCCTTCACGTATATTAATGATTTGGATGAGGGGATTGAAGGCTTTGTGGTTAAATTTTGCGGATGATATGAAAATAGGTGCAGGAGAAGTAGTGTAGAGAAAGCAGGGACTCTACAGAAGGACTTGGATAGATTGGGAGAGTGGGCAGAGAAGTGGCAGATGGAATATAGTGTGCAGTAATAGTATACACAGTATAGTAAAGTGTGCAGTCATGCATTTTGGTAAAGAATGAGGGGGGGGGGGAAATCTCATTGAAATGTGCAGAATAGTGAAAGACTTGGATAGAGTGGATGTGGAGAGGATGTTTCCACTAGTGGGAGAGTCTAGGACTAGAGGTCATAGCCTTAGAATTAAAGGACGTTCTTTTAGGAAGGAGGTGAGGAAGAATTTGTTTAGTTGGATGGTGGTGAATCTGTGGAATTCTTTGCCACGGAAGGCTGTAGAAGCAAAGGCAGAGATAGATAGATTCTTGATTGGTACGGGTGTCAGAGGTAATGGGGAGAAGGCCTGAGAATGGGGTTAGGAGGGAGAGATAGATCATCCATGATTGAATGGTGGAGTAGTCATGATGGGCCAAATGGCCTAATTCTGCTCCTATCACTGAAGACCTTATGAAAGGTCATTAGTTTAACTTAGCGTCATGCTCAGCACAGACATTGTGGGCCAAAGGGCTTATTCCTGCATTCTGTTCTATGTTCTCTGTATTTGTGTTTTCTGGCTTATAGTTCTGCAAGGTCTGTGCTAGAACGAATGTGGTAGCATGAATGGCCTTTTATTCAATATGTCCAAGAACTATACCCTGCACTCTTATCTTCCCCTTTGCTCTATCTATTATACTCAAGTTTGACGATTGTATTGATGTATTATTATCTGATGTGATTGGATAAGCATGCAAAATAAAGCTTTTATCTGTACTTCAGTACATTTGATAACAATAAACTAAACTATTTGAACAGTTGACCTCGTACTTTATCTGCAGCTTGTACCAATTTGAATATCTGATTTGAATATCCAGTATTTAAATCTTGTACATTAATATTTTTGGCAGTCTCGCCCATCTCCAACAACGTCTACGGCAATCCCTTCGGCAGTGGTAGCAACAGTGTCTGCAACCCGGGCCCAGTCTCCTGTCATTACAACAGCAGCAGCCCATGGGACAGATGTAGCACACAGGTAATTTAATGGAAAACAAGCTATGTATAAGTTACTGACAGTGTACAGATTTAAATGCTTCAATTGGAAGCATTCCATCAAATGAAGAAAAAACCTGCATTCTTTTGTTTTGGGGCAATGATGTTTCATTTGAAAGTAATTTTGCTTTCTACTCTGTAATAATTGATGTGTTACAGTGATTTTGCTGGGATGTTATATTTCATTAACCTTGTTCATCTGCTGCATCTGTTTTTGGAGATCTGCAACTGTTGTTGCTGGAGTTCGTCCAAATCTTTGACAACCATGCAAGAACAATGAGTCTGGACCACTGATGGAAGTCTTGATGTGGTTATCAAACTCATTCCTTCCATGCTTAATTTTGTTAGCGTTGCCATAAGTAATTTTGTTCTTAGATTTTTGGACATTAACAGTCCTACTTGTAGTCAATATTTTCTATAATAAAATTGTAAGTTTATGAAAAAAATTAAATTTGTAATTATTTACATCTGTTATATGCTTATGGTTAGTCATACAGCATAGAATTTGCCCTTTAGCCTAATTTGTCCCTGCCGACCAAGATGCTGCATCTAAGCTTGTCACATTTGGCCTATATCCCTCTGAACCTTTCCTATCCATGTACCTGACCAAGTGTCTTTTAACTGTTGTTATTGTTACCTGCCTCAACTATCTCTTCTGGCAGCTCATTTACCCACCACCCTCTGAGTGAAAAAGGTGCCCCCAGGGTTCATATTGAATCTTCCCCTCTCACCTGAAACCTATGTACTTTGATTTTTGATTTCCATAACCTGGGTTATGGACTGCATTCACCCTATCTATTCTCCATTATTTTATACACCTCTCTAAGATCACCCCTCAGTTTCCTGTGCTGCCAGGAATAAAGTCCTAGCTGCCCAACTTCTTTCTGTAGCTCAGCCGTTCAAGTCCTGGCAACATCCTTATAAATCTCTCTGCACTCTTTCCAGCTTAATTACATCCTTTCTCCAGCAGGCTGACCAAAACTGAACACTGTATTCTAAATGTGGCTTCGCCAAAGTCTTGTACAACTGTAACATTATATCCCAACTTCTATACTCCATACCCTGACCGATGTAGGACAATGTACCATTAGCCGTCTTTACCACCCTATCTATCAGTGACGCCACTTTCTGTGAACTATGTACCTGCACTCCTAGATCATGCTGTTCTACAACACTCGCCAAGAATGTTGAGGATTATGGTGGACAGATGTTAAGTTTGAGTTTCGACTTGATCTAATGGAATGGTGTGTCTGACTCGAGTGGCTGTGTGCCCTACTTCAAATTTCATTCCTTGTCAGCAAATATTCAGAATTATGTAGAATGCAGTCCTCGAAGTCTCCTGTCTGAATTGTTACTTTCCTCTCCTTGCCTGCAGTAGACCGGCACTGACCATCCAACCTCACCCGTCTGCTGCAACAATTAGTATCCAGCGTACTCAGCAGCCTCGAGATGCGACTGCTCGCATCACCTTGCCTTCTCACCCTGCAGTGGCTGCCCAGAAACCACAGCTTCATCCTATAACGCAGGTAGAGTTCCACCTACCTCCCTATACTGTGACTTGGCTCCACAAGTAAACTTATTAATAATTTTGTCCTAACCCACCAATCCCCCTCTCCTTTGTCGTTCTACTCTGAACTATGTCAGATAAATTCTTCCAGAATTGGTTTGTTCAGTGACATGAAAATTACCACTAAAATCAACATGTTGTTTAAGTAAAAGTAAAAGACTTTGTTATTTTGTTCTTTACTGTTTTAGTCTCTTAAATATCTTTGAAATGTATTTTCTTAATTGGCTAGTGAGAATACTGAATATTTATCTTTCGTTCATGAACTAAAGACCACGGCTTTGTGGCAACGAATATTTGTGAACAATGTGCATTTGATTTTGAGTGTGTATAACTGTCTATTCGCCAGTTCTTGAAGCATTTCTTCAGCACTTTTTCAAATGGGAAGAAAGTTATACAACTGAGGCAAAAGTTTGACTAATTGAATAACTCCAGAAGAGCATGATCTGTGAATCTATCAATGCTAACTATAATTTGCATGCATCAGGATTACGCACAATACTCATTTGTAGGACATTTTTGCAGAACAATCATTTTGAATTCCCTTAACCAACACTGATAACGTTTTGAATGGTACAGTTGGTTTCCAATACTGGAGAGTACTTCTGCTGTTTGTAATGGTTGTCCTTCCATCACACCTGTCTGAGTAATAAATAATTCCACCACATTTGTACAATCTTATTGCCATTGTTGGCTAAACTCCATTTTTTGGCAAGCCGGCCAACCATGCATCCTTGCATGTGTGATGTCTGTTTGCGCTCGCGGAATTTTTGTTTTAAATTCTGCTTGTTATAAGCCTAAAAGTTAGAATTTAAAACAAGAATTTAAACCGTGCGTTGAAAACATTTTGTGCATGTTCTAGAGTATTGACACCTGCCAGAAGTCCCACTTATTGGAAAATTGAACTATTGTAATTCATCCTAGTGTTGATGTCTTTTCTCTTTTGTAATTTGTACAGTGCATGTTTTTTACTTACTGGCAGATTAGATCAAAAGTTTTCAATATGTGACCTTCACTCACAGTAAAATGAGGAGGACATTTAAAAAAAATCAAGAACCATAGAAGTTAAAGGGTCCCCACTGGTCCATTGGTTTTATTTTCCCAGTCTCTCCCACATTGTTTTACAAGTGCTGCACTTATACATATGGGCACCACTGAGAGCGATCTCGGCACCTGTACGCTAATGATTGTTTTGGCAAAGTTCAGTCGCAATGCTCCAAAGTATTACAGCACATTACCCAACACTTTGCTGTTTATTCTTTTCCCCCACTTCCCTGTTTTCTCTCATCCCCACAGCATCCAAGTGACAATTGTTCAACAGTGCTGACCTTATTTCCAGTAGATGAGATGGCAGTTATAAGTCCGAGCATCAGCTAATGCCTGTGTGCATGCATGTCAGCTTTTAGGCTTTAGAACAACAGTAAATCACAATACAATTTCTTGAATGTAAAATATTTAGTGCAGAAAAAAAATCAGAAATGTGATTTTAGGGCTATTGTATTTATTTCAAGGTGACTCTATTTCTGTTATTGATCAGGTGATTAATGTAGTAGGTAGCATCAGACCCGTACCTTTAACAGCTTCCAACACCAACAAGCAAGTTCTCTTTCAACAGAAAGCCATGTTCAGTACTGGGACACCAGTCGCTGCTGCTACTGTGGCACCTATACTTTCAACAAACTCAATCCCTTCTACCATGGGTCAGGGTAAGTATCTGGTTTCTGAAAAATGCTTAATTTCATTTTGGACTCCAAGATAGAAAGCCGTTGACTGCACATCAAATGAAAACACTTGTGCAGCAGTATAATGTACTCAACTTGAAAGACTCATTTTGTCTGATAATGCATTTCCTTTAAAATATTTAAAAACTGTAGTAATCGGTTATTGCCATAAAGTTAAATCCAGATCCAACATTTTGTAATCTTTACAAACCTACAAGTAGACCATATCTGAGTCCATTCTTTTATATAAAAAAAGAAACGCTGTGGGATGGATGGACCTGATTTTTATAGGAATATACATTAGACATCCCTCTGTCTCAATTCTGCCAAATTCCTCAGCATTGATGGTAAATTTTAGTTTTCTGGACTACAAAAGGAACTACTTGATGATAAATTGCCGAGCATCTAAGATGTGACTTGAGTAGTGGAGCCTGGATAGTTGGGATGTAGATGTCATTCCAGTCCAGCATTCATGACTTGCTTTATGGATTGCTTGCAATGGTATGAATATAATGTCCAAGAATTTGCAATTGATCAATTCCTGATGTTAATTGGTTCATTTAGGGTAAAGGAGAAAAATGAGATCAGTGTTCTCATCAGTCTTGTAGCAACATAAAACTGATATTCCAACATAATCAGCAAAATGGGTGAAACGTTACATGAAGAAAACAGTGAATGCAAAGGAATCCAATTTCTATATTTTTTTAAGTTAATTTTTGCATTGGGAAAATTTTAATTGATTTCTCATTTTATATCATGTTCCACCTCTCAAAATGAATGTAATTTATGTTTTCATCTGAGTGCTTTTGCAGATGATTCTTTTTTTTTTCTTATACTTTTCTTATACTTTTACTCAAAATTGTTTTTTTCTGTACAGGTGCTGTTTCCCATGCTCAAGTAACAAGCAGTACAATTGTGAACATGACAATGGCTTCCCATACACCTCATGCTCCTGTAGTCACTACGTCGACTATTCCTGTTGGTGAGTGAAACCCATTGCCCCGGCTTCAAACTCGCATGTAACAAGAACACATGACCTGTTATTGAAAGGTGTCTAAGGTCTAACCGAAGTCAAGCTAGAGTTTTCAGATATCAACGCATTCACTTGGGAACTTCAGTCTTGACTGGGTTCCTGACTGCTTTGACAGCATGTCTCTGGAGAACGTGGAATGTTCTGATACACATTCTCAAAATCCTTTTGCTATTCAGTGGAAATTAGTGACGTTTCCCTGGATTTGTGATCATACTGGACAAGTTCCAATTGCATAGGAAAGAAAATTATCCCACCAATCTGTGAGAAAATATGTTGTATAAGAAATCAGAGGGCTAGCTACAAGATTGTTTGAGTAGGATCAAACAAGAGATCGATATCTCTTGTTCTAAACCAACAATCTTGGAATAATTTTCGTCAGTAATTCTTTTATGGATTGGCTAATTTTGGCAGAAAAGCAAACAAGTAAAATGCTAGAAATCTGAAGTAAATCGAAGTGTAGAAATACTCAGTATGAAATTTCAACACAATTCTTTGCAGTTGCTATTTTGGATTACCCAGCTGAAATTCTTGGGTGTAAAACAAATGGCTAATAGTTGGAAATTTATTTTTCTATTACTAATGCATACTCTTGTATTGTGTTACAGCAAAGGTTGTCCCTCAACCAATAACTCACACTTCTCCGCGGATCCAACCAGATTACACAACAGAAAGGGGGAACCTGATTTCTATACCTGGTCACAGGGCGTCACCTAACCCTGTTACGATGGAGACACGAACTGAGAATAGGTATGGCTGCCTCCAGTGTTTGAGTGAATGTTGGAAGCACAATTGAACATTTGATGGATGCATATCCAACTTTCACATTGATCTTTCATTCTACCAATATTTTCACTGCATTTTTCATCTCTGTGCTCTCTCTCCATGTGCACTTCTATAATAAATGCACTAATAAAGCCATAATTACTGGGTGAGACATTTTCAAGTAGGTCTTCTTTGTAGTATTAAAGGTGAAAATAGATTATAGTTTACACCTCTGATATATATCCATTGACCTGTTGATAAATACACTTGTGTAAATATCAGAGTTGATCAAGACTATGATGCACTTTGCAGATACCTCCTACCAGACTAGATAATGGGATAATGACTTTTACATTAAAGTTACCTTTTCTAGTTGTCAATAAATGTTACTAAAGCAGACATTGTACTGAAACCTGAACACAGGTGACCCTGCATTATGGGCGGGGAGAGAGTTGAGTTCCTAGAAAAACATACTAGAAAAACAGTTTGTGTCATAGTTTCACTCAATGCAACGATACATAAAGAAATGAGAGTTGGGGGAAAAAGCAAATTTTGTATTTACATTTTTGTGCATAAAATCCATGAGAGCTATTTTTTTTCAATCTCAAATTTTTGAATTTCTGTTAACTGAACAGCCACAATCTCAGTCTGCATGTATCGATATAGATGTTTGTTCAAGGATATGGGTAAAATCTTTAGGTGCAAAATCTATGTGGGATTTCTCTTAACGAATATTAATTAATTGTTACAATTCCTTTTCCTCTCCATCCAGGCAAGTCCCTGTGCAGTTTCAATACTACCTGCCAGCTTATCCACCATCAGCTGGCTACCCAACACTGGCACACACCTTTACCCCAATAACCAGCACAGTCTCCACTATACGCCAATACCCAGGTACGAATATACTGAATTGTTTAACTTGCTGTTATGGCCGCACCAGCCAGGACAGGATAAACTGAGCAACTGGGAGGTTCCCATTTGACTAACTAGCTTTTATATAACAAGCTTTAAGTAGCTTCCTCATAAACATGGTTTTCATAAATCCACATACTGAGGACTTTACAGTACTGAGCTTGTAAAGATACTCTCTTCCACCTAAAAATGTGGTAGTTGGTTTGGTAGGTAGAAAGTGTGGTAGACACTTTGCAGTGTCTTTTCAATTAACGAGTAGATTTTTTTTGTTGAAATTCTGTATGATGACTGGTCATCTGGGCTGGTTTTCAGGACAATGATTGCTGCGGATGGATATTACATAATTTTGTAATTTAATCTTCACAATCTGATTATTTTGTCATGTAGAAAATAGCAGCAGTTTGATGTTTGAGTTAAGATGATGTGCCTGCAGCTAGTATAATTCCCAGAATATGCCTTCTGACTCCCTGGGGTAATGAAACAAACTTGCAATTTCTTTTCTCTACATTATCTGTTTAGTTTAATCTTTGTCAGTCTTGCATGTTCTCCTTTCTTCCCTGCATTCATTTCCTCTTCTAGAGTGTGGAGTTATAAAGCACTGCCTGTTGCTTAAAAAGATAGATGGAAAAATAAATAGTGAAGAGAACTAAACAACCTAGAAATCAAACTTCACATTTTTGGTGCAGAGCATGAGGTGTACATAATAGAAACTGGCTCTTCTATCAGTTGCACAAAACGTTGATTATACTACACTTAGAATATTGTATACAGATCTACTTGCTACACGATTAAAAGGATGTGGTGCGAGCAGAGTGCAGAAGAAATTCTGAAGGATGTTGCATGAAATGAAGGGCTGTGGTTATACAGAGAGATCAGATAAGATGGGTTTATTCTCATCGGAGGCTGAGGAGTGACCCTATGGAGATTCATAAAATTTTGACAGGCTTAGATAAGATATTCAGAATCTTTTTTTCCCCACGTCAGGGGAGTCTATACCTAGAGAGGACAGATTTAAAGTGAGAAGGGATAAGTTTGAAGGTGTTCAACATATGGAACGAGCTGCCTTAGGAGATGGAAGTAGATAAAATTACAAAGATTAAAAGGACAGGTACTTGGATAGAAAAGGAGCAAAGGGATGGGGGCCTTATGCAGGCTATTAGGATCAGCATAGGTAGGATCGCGACCGGCGTGAATGAGATGAGTCAAAGAGTTTCGTTGCTGTGTTTAATATTTCTGATTCTATTATGGATGTGGAAGAGAAATGTGATGATCGTTTGGTTAAAAGATATAGTCTTTTGCATTATAGAAACAAATAACATTAATTTGGGATGGAATGTATCTCGAGCTGTGAAGAGCAATAACTATCAATTCTCCTTTGATTGTGATGTGGTTATTGCTGGCATAGCCGCCATTTATTGCCTTTGTGAAAGCAGTGGCAGCCACTTGAGCCACTGTCATCCTTTGCTCAAACTCGGGAGGAAAAGTGAGGATTTAGGTCTAGCACGGATGAAAGGCTTGTGATATACTCTGAAGTTAAGATGATGTGTGACTTGGAGGGGAAACTGCAGGTAGTGAGTGATGTTCCTATGTGGTTAAGTTAGCAGAACTGTAATTTAGAGCTCTGGTTGGAAATTTGGTTACTGGAGCTGAAATATTGCAGCTGCGGATTTAAATTCAGTTAGTTCTTTCGAAATAAATGGACAGATTTTGTAATGATGACCATAAAACTACCAGTTTGCTCCTGTTTGCGAGATTGCAAATTGGGGGGGGGGGGTACAATCGGAGTACATTTGGCATTTTGCAGATAGTGTAACACTGCAGCCACTGTACAGAGTGATGGAGGGAATGGTTTGTTTGAGTTGCTTAATGGAATGCTGATAGGCTGCTTTGACCTGAATGGTGGCAAACCTTATTGGAGATGGAATCACCCAGGGCATTGGAGACTATCCCATCACGTGTGGGAAAGAACTGCAGATGCTGGTTTAACTCGAAGGTAGACACAAAATACTGGAGTAACTCAGTGGGTCAGGCAGCATCCCTGGAGATACTTCTCTCCCCATTACTTCTCCGGAGATGCTGCCTGACCTGCTGAGTTACTCCAGCATTTTGTGTCTATCCCATCACATTCCTGACTCGTGCCTTCTAGATGAATGAATGGCTTCGGGGCATCGGGAGGTGAGTCACTTGCCACATGATTCCAAGCTACTGACCTGGTCATGTAACCACAGCATTTGTGTGTCTGGTCCAGTTAAGTTTCTGCTCGGCCTCCAACTGTAATGGGAGTGGAGTTGACAGTTTTAGTGTCATTTCATGTGACGCTTTAGGTGGTGAGAATCTTGTTGGAGATGGTCAATCTTTGGACAATAAACTTGTGTCAGAACAATAGAGGATTGATAATATTGATTAGTAAGGAAGAAGTGACACTGCATAATTTCAGCCATTTTGCAGTTGCAGGCCAGCAAATCTAGCCTCGGAAGGGCAATGTTAATGAGATTAGTATGTTTATTTTAACAGTTTATGGGAATGAACAACAATAGCAAGCACATAATTTGTTGACTATCTTAATTGTCCTTTAAGTTGTCGGTGTGCCAGCTTCTTTGTGGTAGAGATGCTTTACTATGTACGATATTCTACTATGTACCAACGGTGATGCCATATATAGGAGGAAATAAAGATGGTGGCATTCACAAGTTTTCCTTCCTTGGTTTTCGAGATGAAGAAATTGGAGGCTTGGGAGGTACTATCTATGAAGCCTTATTGAGGTGCTGAGCTCCCTCAGACATGTGCCTTGTGGATTGGTGGAAAGGCTTTGTGAACCTGTGAGGTGTCATCTGCCACGGGACACCCAGGAGCACAACTAAACTCAGAACGCTGGAAGAATCCAGCAGACCCTGATGCAGGATCTCAAACTGACGTGTCAGCTTGCAAGTGCAAGTAGAATTGCAACCATCACAGAAGTTCCCATTTTGATGTGATTCAACGGGTAATTATTGGAGCAATGCATAGATGGCCTTGGAACATTGTCCGGTCCTGCTCTCTGCCAACTGTTGTAATAATATCAAGAACATTCATCCTCTCTGCCTCTGGAATTCAGCTTTTTTCTTCCTCCGTGCTTGGACCAGGGCTGTAATGAGGTTTGGATTAATAAACTTTTATCTGAACAGGACTGCTGGAGATTTTAAATTCCATTAATTGAATAGAGACAAGAGATTGCAAATACTGGAATCTGGAACAATCTGCTGGTGGAACTCTGCAGCAACTGTGGTTGGAGAGGAACAGTGTCTGAAGCAGAGTTAGAAAATGTCCTCAACCCAGATCCGCTGCATCTAACATAGGTGTCACATGTTTCATTCCAAACCATGCTGTCACAGCACCACCCCAATCCAAAAGAGGATAAAATGACCAGACAACAGCTTGAAAACAGAATCTTTGGAACAGACCAAATCGTAGCTCAAACATGGGACAGTGTTGTGTTTCACCAATGTTAAGTGAAACGTAAGGTGATCATCTTTGACATCTACAAGATGTTGAGGGTAGATATGAAGAGGCTTCTTCCTCTTACAGGAGAGTCTGGAGCTAGGGTCTAGGATAAGGAGGTGACCATTTAAAACTGAAAAGATATTTCTTTGTACAAAGTTTTGTAAATGCTTTGAACTCTGAAGTTCAGGCCCGTGGATGTTGAGTATATTCGGGAAGAGATTTTTGGACAAATGGAATTTGGGGAATCTGGAGATCGTGCAAAGAACCTGATCTTATTGGGCAGAGGAGCAAGCTTAAGGGCTTTGTAGTCTACTTCTATTGTTAATGTTTAAGATGGGGAGATTAACTTAAACTATAAACAACAGGGTGAATGTTTCCCTTTGCCAATAGGTCAACAACAGGGAGGAAGACAATTTAAAATAATTGGTGAAAAGTCACGGTGGTTAACTTGACTACTATCCTGAGGCCTGGGTATCGGTCTGAAAGCAAGAGTTTGAATAATACCACCAGAGCATCCAGGAAATTTAAATTTGTGTAATTAAATGAATCTGGAATTCAAACTGCCAATTTTTTTTGTTGAAAAAACAATGTTTCTTTAATGTACATTAGGGAACAAAATCTGTCATACTTGCCAGGTGGGAAGAGATTTTATCCACTTGGCGTGTGGTGAGATGCTGGAACTGTCTTAGAAAGGCAGAAATCCATATTGCATGTATATACGTATACGAATACGTATTCATTAGCTAATTTTGAAGAGTTTACAAGGAATGAGCTTGGACTAAATTGGATATTTCTTTCACAACCAAATTAGCTATAAAGTCTATAATTCTATAATTGATTCTTATAAAAAAGAAAATTGCACTGTTTAAAAAAAAATTAATATCAACTCTCCATCTCAGTTTCAGCGCAAGCACCGAGCTCTGTGTCTGCAGCAGCGATTGCGGCTCAGGCAGGTGTGGGTGTAGCGTCTACTGTCCATCTGAACCCCATGCAGCTGATGACTGTGGACGCCACACATACACGTCATATTCAAGGGCTCCAGCCGGCGTCGATCACTGCCCAGGGGCTACAGCCAACTTCAATCGGCCCCCAAGGAATTCAGCCAGCTCCACTTGGGGCTCAGGGAATTCAGTCAACAGGTCTTGGGACCCAGGCTCTGCAGCCTGCGTCACTCGGCCCCCAACAGATGACAGACAACAAACCACCAGGTAAAAGAGAAAATTCACTTAAAAACCTGCAGGGGGAGTTATTTAATTGGCTTGGTCATATCTCCTCATAGCCATGCACTTATTAGTGGCATTTATCTAGCATTATCTATCTAACATTATCATTATCTATCATTTTGACACCTGTTCAGGTCGATATCATAAAACAACAGAGATCCCAGCAAGGATCCACGCCTCGCAGGCCCCAGAATAACATCCTTCCACCACAACCCTCTGCCTTCTTTGAGGGAACCAGTTCTGAATTCAAGCAACCAAATCGCTCTATATCCCATGCATCTTAACTTTCTGGATCAGCCTACCCATGAGGGCCTCATCAAATGCCTTATTCAAAAACAGTACCCTCAACGATCACCTTTGTAACCTCAAAAAAAATCAAATCAAAAGTTTGGAAGACATGAACTCCTGTGGATAAAGCCTTGCTGACTGTCCCCAATTACCCCATTCTCTTCCATATGTAAGTAAATCCGATCTGATTAAAATCCTCTCGAATAGCCTGCCAGCCACTGATGTGTTCCACTGTCCTTTAATTTCCTGGAGTATCTCCATTTCCCTTCTTAAACAAAGGAACACCTTCAGCCCTTGCATATGGCTAGAGAAGATTCAAAGATTTTTGTTAAAGCCCCTGCAATCTCCTCTCTTGCCCCTCTCAATAACAATGGATGGATTTCATCATGTCCTCCGGTTTTATCCACATTAATACTCTTCAAGAGCTTTAACACTATTTTCTTGATCTTTGGATGCTGGTTTAAACTGAAGATAGACACAAAAAGCTGAAGTAACTCAGCGGGACAGGCAGCGTCTCTGGAGAGAAGGAATGGGTGACGTTTCGGGTCGAGACCCTTCTTCAGACTGATTCTTCCGAGTTACTCCAGCTTTTTGTGTCTATCTTTAAGTAACTAAAGCATGGATGACTTGTCACGTGTTTTGGCAGTGGGAGGGACGTGATACTCTGGAGGTGACGTTGATGGGCTGGTGGGTGCAGTATGGAAGCTTGAAGCTCCGTTCAGATTAAAAAGGATACCAGTAATTTGGCCTTGCGTAGGATAGGAAATTGTATCTTTTGCAAGTTTTTGGTAGTTGTGGTGGGTTTTGAAGACAATGAAGCCTTTGTCTTCCCAATGTTTAATTGAAGGGAATCTTTTGCTCATTTGCATCTGCATATTGAACTAGATGTCTGGCACAAGATGGAAAATGGATCGGAGGTGGCAGTGAGGGGGAACACTGCATTGTCAGTGTACAAGCAGGACGATATTAATCAGTACTGTCAGAGAAACGTGAATTCAAATTCTACCCAGAACCTGAGCATAAGTTCTCTTCTGCATTTGATTTCAGTGGTAAGGAAGTGCTATACTAAGGTCCCATTTCATGGACAAAGAACTAAACAAGACCCAAATATTCTTTAATGCATTGATGTGGCACAGAAAAGAACAGGAAGTTATCTGTAGTAATTTGGCTAATATTTATTTCTATCTATTCGACATTGTAATATTGTCTACATTAGTAACCAGAATATGACGTGCTTCATTGTCTACACATTTTTTTTCTGGCACTGAATAATTAAAAAGAAATGCATGTGTACTTTGGTGCCTTGGGAAGATATGCCAGGAGGCAGCAGGTGGAGAGTGGCTTCTGATCACCTTGATCACGTACACTAATCACTAGTTCCATGCATCATTCACGATATAAGCATCCTAATCAATTTATGAAGTGGTCAGAAATGGCTCTTTCTGTAACAAAAGCATTAAATTATTTGTGGGAGATTTGTATTAATTTCTGGTGGCACCTTCAGTGCTGAAATAATGAGAATTCCAGGAGCTTAACATTGCAGTTTGTGTCCAGATCAGCTGGCGTTACACTTTGACATTTGCTTGATGCCAGCTGATTACTTTTAGTTGAGTGGTCGTGTCCATTCTGTCTGTATCATGAATGTGTCTTACATGTGCGTCCATGTTATTCAGCAGTGGTATTGACGGATGGAGCCACCATTGTAGCCAATCCCATCAGCACGTTCAGTGCGACGCCTGCTGTCACAACCGTGATTCAAACCCACACTCCAAGCAGCAGTACTACAGCTCCCACACAAGGATCTTCGCCACGGCCCAGTATTCTGCGGAAGAAGCCAGCCTCCGATGGGTGAGAGCATTTAACTGTTGCATGACTTTTCTCCAGTCAAGCTGAGCAAATTGTGATGAGATAAATGTAACCACCTTTCAATTGCATGGCATGTGTAGCAAAACCTGTCAATTCATGTTAACAATCATCTTGCATTCATCACGTGTATTTTTGAAAAAAGGAGAAACTATGGAAGAAAAAAAAATCTAACCAATCAACGTATACAGGATTTCAATTGGCTTCTTTTGTGGTGTTGTAGAGTGGAGACACAGGCCATCAACCCACAGTGTCTAATGTCAATTATCAAACTGCCCTTGCACTAATCCCTTTTTAAAGTTTACATCCAACCCCCTCACCAACACGGTAGTAGTAGCATTTGCAGTGGTCAGTTAACCTACCAACCTAGTCTTCTTTGGGATGAGGGATGAAACTGGAGTACCCAGAAGAAACCCATGGGGTCATGGGGAGAACTATACTAACCAGGACTGGTGCAGCGACATCATGGTACTGTCTAACTTCTGTTCCCCCAATCTAGAATCTTTCTTTATAACCTGCAAACCTTTTTATTCTCCGAGGGAATTTACCTCTTTTATTCTCGCTGGTGTTTACATGCCCCCCCCCCCCAAGCCTGCGTACGTGAGGCGCAAACACAACTTGCTGACCAGGTATTGAGGGTAGAGAGTGACTTCCTGGACTCCATGGTCATTGTTTTGGGGGACTTAACAAGGCTAACCTCAGTCGTGAGCTCCCAAAGTACAGACTTCATGTTATCTGCCCCACCAGAGGGGAGAGAACACTCGATCACTGTTACACTTCAATCAAGAACGCATATCGCACTGTTCCCCGGACGGCTCTGGGTCTCTCTGATCATTGTTTAGTTCACCTTATTCCGACCTACAGGCAGAAACTAAAATCTGGTAAGCCTGTGGTCAGAACAACGAAAAAGTGGACAAGCGAGGGCATTGAAAAACTACAGCCCTGCTTTGACTGCACTGATTGGAATGTGTTCAGGGAAGCAACCACAAGCCTTGATGAGTACACAGACACTGTGACATCCTATGTCAGCTTTTGCGAGGACTGTTGCATTCCCACGAAGACCTGGATCTGGTTCAACAATGACAAGCCCTGGTTCACAGCAGAACTCAAACAGCTCCGCCAGTCAAAAGATGAGGCCTACAGGAGTGGGGATGCAGACCTCTACAGGCAGACTAAGTACAAGCTGAGAAGAGGAATCAGAGCTGCCAAGGAAAGCTACTCTAAGAAGCTGAGGAGCAAGTTCTCAGCTAATGACGCTTCTTCAGTTTGGAAGGGCTTGCAAGAAATCACCAGCTACAAGAGGAAAACCCCCTGCTCCTTGGACAATCGTCAGCTGACCAACGACCTGAATAAGTTCGACTGCAGGTTCGAGAAATGGAAACGTAGCCCTGGCCACTTCTCCATCTCCAACAATAGAAATTGAGGAGGTAGGGAGGCTATTCAGGAGACAGAAAAGCTGGAAATCTCCAAGACTGGACAATGTTTCCCCCTCTACCCTCAAGCTCTGTGCCGAACAACTGGTACCGGTCTAGACATACATTTTCAACCAGTCTCTGCAAATCTGTACTGTCCCTGCCTGCTTCAAAGTCTCCACTATTGTCCCTGTACCCAAAAAGACAAGGATCACTGGTCTTAATGACTACAGGCCTGTTGCACTGACCTCTGGTCATGAAGACCATTGAAAGACTTGTGCTGGCCCAGCTGAAAAACATCACAAACCCCCTGCTGGACCCTCTGCAGTTTGCATATAGGGCCAATAGATCGGTGGGTAACGCAGCCAACCTAGGCCTGCACTTCATCCTCCAGCACCTAGACCGCAAGGGGACCTATGCCAGGATTCTGTTTGTGCACTTTAGCTCTGCATTTAACACCATTGTGCCAGAGCTACTACACTCCAAACTCTCCCAGTTGACTGTGCCTGAACTCCTCTGTCAGTGGATCATCAACTTCCTGACAGACAGGAGGCAGCATGATAGGCTGGGAAAGCACATCTCGGACCCGCAGACCCTCAGCATAGGAGCACCGCAAGGCCGCGTACTCCCCCCTCTGTTTTACTCTCTCTACACCAACGACTGCCCCTCCACAGACTCCTCTGTCAAGCTCCTCAAGTTTGCGGATAACACAACCCTGATTGGAGTGATCCAGGATGGGGAGGAATCTGCCTACAGACGGGAAGTGACACAGCTGGCATCCTGGTGCCATCGCAACAACCTGGAGATCAATGCTCTTAAGACAGTGGAACTGTTTGTAGACTTTAGGAGAGCTTCCCCTCCCCCCACTCACCATCAACAACACCACAGTCACATCTGTGGAGTCATTTAAGTTCCTTGGAACCATCATCTCCAAGGACCTTAAATGGGGGCCACCATCGACTCCACAGTCAAAAAAGCCAAACAGAGGATGTACTTCCTGGGGCAACTGAGGAAACACAATCTGCCACAGGCAATGATGGTCCAATTCTATACTGCCATCGTTGAGTCCATCCTCACCTTCTCCATCATGGTCTGGTTTAGCTCAGCCACCCAGCACGACATCCGGAGGCTGCAATGAATCGTTCGATCAGCTGAGAAGGTTGTTGGTTGCCATCTTCCTTCCCATTGACAAACTGTACATTGCAAGGGCCAAGAAGTGAGCGGGCAAGATCATCTGACCCCTCTCACCCCGGCCACAAACTCTTTGAAGCACTTCCCTCTGGAAAGCGACTCCGGACTGTCAAAGCAGCCACAGCCAGACATAAAAACAGCTTTTTTTCCGCGAGTAGTAGCTCTACTCAATAACCAAAAGTCAGTAGCCTCTTTTTGCTCTGGTTTATTTCACTCACACATTTAATCCGTAATGTTGTATTCTTAATGTTTTAATGTTTTATGCTTTATTCTTAATTGTTACTGTATGTTCGTGTTGTTGCTTGCGAGCGGAGCACCAAGGCACATTCCTTGTACGTGTACATACTTGGCCAATAAATTCATTCATTGTCGTGCAAGCTGCACACAGTCGGCATTAGAAGTCAGAATAAAACTTGTGTGCCTGGCACTGAAGCAGCTCTCTTTTAACTAAATCACTGTGCTACCAATAGACAATAAATAATAGGTGCAGGAGGAGGCCATTCGGCCCTCCGAGCCAGCACCGCCATTCAATGTGATCATGGCTGATCAATCTCAATCTGTACCCCGTTCCTGCCTTCTCCCCATACCCCCTGACTCTGCTATCCTTAAGAGCTCTATCCAGCTCTCTTGAATGCATTCAGAGAATTGGCCTCCACTGCCTTCTGAGGCAGAGAATTCCACAGATTCACAACTCTCTGACTGAAAAAGTTTTTCCTCATCTCAGTTCTAAATGGCCTACCCCTTATTCTTAAACTGTGGCCGCTTGTTCTGGACTCCCCCAACATTGGGAACATGTTTCCAGCCTCTAACGTGTCCAACCCCTTAATAATCTTATACGTTTCGATAAGATCTCCTCTCATCCTTCTAAATTCCAGTGTATACAAGCCTAGTCGCTCCAGTCTTTCAACATATGATAGTCCCGCCATTCCGGGAATTAACCTAGTAAACCTACGTTGCACGCCCTCAATAGCAAGAATATCCTTCCTCAAATTTGGAGACCAATTTGGAGACCAAAACTGCACACAGTACTCCAGGTGCGGTCTCACTAGGGCCCTGTACAACTGCAGAAGGACCTCTTTGCTCCTATATCCAACTCCTCTTGTTATGAAGGCCAACATTCCGTTTGAGTTTGCTAATGTAGCAAAATGAGCAGACATTTCCAAAGCACATCTGACATCACTTGACAGCAGTAAATTTTATATCCGTAGCTAATAAATATGCTTTTTGTTAGCCAAAGCAGACAGCTTTCATTAGTCTTGTTCGAGGTGGTTGATATTATCTGGCATAGAAATGGACATGGTGGATACCATATGCAAAAGAAAATGAGGAAAACAGCATTTGTAGAAAAACAGTTAGTGTCAGGCAGCATTTGGAGAGAAACAGTTAATGTTTCTGGTCTAAGAAACAGTTCTGACTAGCATTTTCAGTTTTTATTTCAGGTTTCAATATTTAATTTAAAAAAAAAATTGATCAATGTATTTGGTCAGAAAATGGATGAACTTATTGCCCATCTGAACTTGTTGCCTAGAACCATTCAGATGTTTATTCAACTGACTCCAACTTGTAGTATCACTAAGTTGCAATTATACTTCTACTCCGGGTTATTGTCAGAAATAAAAAATGAGATGTGATGCTGTTCACTAGCCTAGTTGAAATTGTCATCTTCATTGTTTGCAGCATGGCTGTTCGGAAGAGTCTCATCCCGCCACAGCCAACGGAGGCTACGAGCCCGCGATTAGACGGCATAATGCGTAATGCATCAGGATCCCCACGGCCAGTTGGGTGAGAATTTGAATTTTGCAATTGCTCCAGTTTATTCAGTTCTTATATTTGCACTGCAGCAAGAGAAGTGTGATGTGCTCTGAGATCTAAGAACATTCTCCCCCAATAGCTGATCACCTAGTAATACCATCCAGAGGGTCCAGGTGTACCCATCAAGTAGTTGAGACCAAGAATTCTCTGGATTTGATCCCTGCTCTTCAAGTGAAGGCAGGTAAATTTCTGAGAGAAGCCTATCAAGGGGAGCTGTTCTTAGCATCGGTGTATTTGGGTTCAGTGCTATCAGGAGATTATATGCGACATTGAAGAGCAGACAGAATTTCTGAAGAAGGGTCTCGACCCGAAATGTCACCCATTCCTTCTCTCCAGAGATGATGTCTGTCCTGCTGAGTTAATTTTCTGCTGATTTGAGGCAGTATTACAGTGAAAGCCACAGTGAAGATCACCACCGTGCTTGTTTAGGGTCTTTAATGTGAAAGGTAGCACTTTAATTATTGCTTCCTTAATGGAATAGACCCCTTTTCTACCCCCAGAGGTGTGTCAAGCTATGTTCATTTGATACATGGCGGCACGGTGGCGCAGCGGTAGTGTTGCTGCCTTACAGCGAATGCAGCGCCGGAGACTCGGGTTTGATCCTGACTACGGGCGCCGTCAGTACAGAGTTTATACGTTTTCTCCGAGATCTTCGGTTTCCTCCCACACTCCAAAGACGTACAGGTATGTAGGTTAATTGGCTGGGCAAATGTAAAAATTGTCCGTAGTGGGTATAGGATAGTGTTAATGTGCGGGGATCGCCGGGCGGCGCGGACCCGGTGGGCCGAAGGGCCTGTTTCTGCGCTGTATCTCTAAATCTAAAAAATCTAAAAATACATGTTTGTCAAATATTTTAATCTTTTTAATGACCTTGCACTCCTGCTAAGGTAGATGAGAGATTTACACAGTCTCAAAATGTTAAGAAAATACTCGAGTGAATTAACTTTTTAAAGTGTATCCACCATTAAAATGTAGGAACCGTCTCAGCCGATTTGCAGCGCAGTGTGATGAGTGACCAGTTGATCTGTTTTGTGTTGGTTGGTAGATGAACAGTGTTTGGGTTCTTTTGTATTCACTCAAAGGAACATAAAATTCTCATCCAAAGACTGCAATTGCGCAGTGTCACATTCCTTCAGTACCATGGGAGCCGAATCACATGAATGCTTGATACTGCTGTGGCAATCTAGGTTTGTGCATATCATGTGAATTGTTCTCCAACCTCTGATTCAATACTGTCACTGAGCTGTGACTAAACCAATCTATCCGTATGGATGATTGAAAATGGGTATTCCTTTGGAAGAGTTAATGAAACATTTTGATTGATTTTGATTGTTTCTAATTTTTTCAGACAAAAATCTAAGCCAGAGATCCACGTTTCAATAACCACACCAGTGGCAGTTGCAATGGAGGCAGTCAGCAACCAGAACATGGAACCAATGCCCTTGTCAGGGCAGCCAAATTCTCAGCAGCCTCCACCACCAATCCCGACACTCATTGCAGCAGCTACTCCCCATCCTCAGCCTACTTCCTTGTCAACTGTTGCAGCAGCAGTCTCTACTACTACTCCAATTTCAGTCTCCATGACTACAGTGGTAGCTCCTCCATCGCAACCAGTTGCCATCTCTGTACCCGTCTCCATGAGCTCAACATTGCCGGAGATTAAAATCAAACAAGAGAACGAGACTGTGGATGCACTGCCTGTATCAAGTAGGTGTTCTCTCTGCAGAGTGCATGTAAAAATTGACTTTGCTGCAATGAATTTTCATCTAATGATGAGGTTACTCATGCTTACATTATTTTTCTGGAGAATGGGGGAGGCAGGCGAACAATGATAACTGCTGAGCCCAGCATCCCATGGCCTAGTGGGAAGCATGTTGGAGCTTCGTAATCATTCAAGTTGTTGTCAAGAAAGGGTTTTTTTTTGGTCAAGGTTTTAAATAGCAAGCATGAGCAACTTGTCTTTCATATGTCCAGAAGAGTGCTCAAGTGCACATATAGATAGAATATTCTGTGCCTACTGTTAAGAAATCTTTGTCAGAATGGGTGGGGTGAGGGGATATTTTTGAGGTAAGACATGTTCGGGGAGAAGTGTGTATGATGCCGCTTGAATTCGCACTGTAAATGTATTTCTGACTGTAGCATGTGTGAAAGCACTGTAGTTTAGTAATGTTCACAGGAGAGGGGTCAGTTGGTGCACCAGTCCTCCCAGTTGATTTGCTCATTTATACCTGTTAATGCGCAGAAGTGACCAGGACTTTCATTAATGTGAAAAGCTAGGATTGTTTAGATGCTACAGCTTTGTTTTCTGGGTGTTTATTTTTAGTTTTATTCATCCATTTCCTGTTTCTGTTCCTCTCTTTGAATCTCCTTCTCTTCCTATTCATCTCCCGAACTCTCAATGCCAATTCTCCCTTTCTTGCTCTCTCTCACACATGCTTCTACTATTCTTCCCTCTGCCTATGTTGCTCCTTGCCTCTCTGGCTTTCATTTGTGATTCTCTTCCTCCTTCTCGCTTGTTAATGTTCCCCCTCTAATCACTTGTTTTCACTATACCTCTCTCTGGCTGTCACTCTTCTCTTTCTCTCTCTTTTCACTTATTCTCTCACCCTTTGCACTATCTCCCATTTGCAGTATCAACGTGCCAGAGCATGTCTGTGTCATCACCTGCTCTGATCCCAATGGTGAACAACCTCAACCTTCCTGGGAACGAGTTGCCGCTAGGTGCGTCCCCCCGGAAGAAACCCCGCAAACAGCAGCACATTATCTCCACGGAAGAGAGTGAAATGATGGAAACTAACAGCACCGATGAGGAAAAGAATAGCAGCAGCAAGCCGGTGCTGCTCAAAGCAGAGAAGAGGAAATCGCCGCCAAAGGAATACATAGGTAAAATGGATTTGCAGCCAAAATGAAGGCTGGCATTTGTACCCGTGAGGAGTGGACCAATGATAGTATTCTTGGGCTGGGGATAGCATGGCAGAGATTGGAAGGAAAGTGGGATTTGTAACCCTGAGAGGTGCATATGTCTGCCTGTAGAGACATGCCCATTCCTAACCTAAAGCGGTATTTGTATTTTGGCAATGCAAATTTGTGCTTTTCCCACTTTTCTGAAATCTCTCGAACCAACTAAAATCTTGTTTTGCAGACGAAGAGGGTGTCAGATATGTTCCCGTGCGCCCTAGACCTCCAGTTACATTACTTCGACATTACAGGAACCCTTGGAAGGCAGCTTATCATCATTTCCAAAGATATAGCGATGTGAAAGTCAAAGGTGAGACTTAATGTTCTGTTCCTGCTACATTAGGGATGAACCTAATGGCCAGTGGGAATATTTAAACTGTTTCCAGGCAGAGACTTCAACCTTCAACCTCTAACTTGTGTTTAGTGATGTCATCTCTTCAGCATGCAAAATTGCTTGAGCCACGATAATCAATGTTAGATTTTTTATGTAATTTCCACACAAAACAATTAGTAATCTTATCAAAAAGCAGGTTGTAATTCAACTAGTCACATAACACAGACTCTTTGGCCCACAATGTAGACCATCAAATTGTCATTGTCCCAGTTTCCAGCATTCCAATGCCTTTACATTCAAGTGTTCATGTACTAAAATATTACGAGTCTCTATCTCCACCATCACCTTAGCCAGTGTGTTATGCATTCCAACCCCCATCCAGGTGGAAAAAAATCTTTCTCCTACCCTCTTTAAATCTCCTACCCCCACCTTAAATCTATGGTTTTGGGTATCACTGCTACGGGGGAAAAGTTTCTTGCGATACACCTCCTTTCTACATTTGTATACATTGATTAGGTCTTCCCTCAACCTCTTCCACTTCAAGAAGAACAAATCCAACCTGTCATTATTCTGTCCATTTTACCAACTGATCAATATTATCCTGTAGCTTGCTGCCCGCAACATCACCAATTTTCATGTCGCCTGTGAACTTGCTGATCATACCTTTTACATGCACTTCTGGATATTTGTATAATGAACAGTAATGGTCCCAACACCGATCCCTCTGATGCATCACTGGTTAGAGGATTCCAATCACAAAACAACTCGTGACCTTCATCCATGTCTCATATTTTCAAGCCAATTTTGGATTCAATTTGTCAGCTTGCATTGGATCCTATGGGCTCTGATCTTTAGGAGCCCTCTCCCATATGGGACCTTGACAATTAACTATTGAGGTCCATGGACTACATCAACTGCACAACCCTCCTTAATACATTTTGGTACCTTTTCAAATAATCCAACCCATTTAGTCAGATACGACGACTCTCTATCAAAACCATGCTAACTTTGGTTAATCCCTATCTTTCCAAATACAGATTAATCCTGTTTCTCAGAATTTGTTTCAGTAACTTCCCTAGTTTTTGCCTCTGACATTGAATTTGCCATCATGGAATTATCTGACATGACTCTGTAGCTCTCCTTGAATAGAAGTACTATAATAAAATTCATCCAGTCATCTGGCACCTTACCGGTGCCCTGCAAAGGTTTCCAAATCAGTTGAGGTCCTGGCTATCTCCCCTCGTGGCAGCCTGGGATATATCTCATCCGGTCCAGGGGAATAATTCTTCTTTAAGCCCACTTGGACATTTAACACCTTTTTATGGATGCCATTTTCTAAAATTTCACTCTGTCTCTACCACACCCCTGAATTCTCCCATTATAAAGCCCCTCTCTTTTGTGAACACAGATGAAAGGTACTTTAAGACCTCGCCTAGATTTTGCAAATCCATAAATATTTCCCTTTCGTCACTAGTATGTCCTCCACTTATCTTTAACGTATAAAATACTTTGGGGATTTTCTTTGAACATTTACACCAGTGATATTTCATTTCTTTGGCCGCCTAAATTTTCTGCAAATATCACCTGGACTTTCTATAATCATGAAGAGCCTTCCTGCTTTCAGTTCCCTGTACCTGGTGTACATTTTTTTCTGTCTCTATCTTTTGGCAACCAGGATACTGTGGACTTGCTGGCCTTAGCTTCGCCCTAATGGGAATACGTTGTCCCTGAACTGTCATAATTTCATCTTTGATTAACTCTGGATACTTGCATGTGACATCTGCTGCAAGTAACTGATCCCAATCTACTTTTGCTAGATACACACAAAGTGCTGGAGTAACTCAGAGGGTCCAGCAGTATCTCTGGACAAAAAGGATAGGTCACTTTTTGGGTCTGACCCATCATCAAACTGACTACTTTTGCTACACGCTATTGCTAAATCTTGTCGTGTGATAATGAAAACAGCCTTTCTGATGTGTCCCTATACCTATCCTGAATTATCTTGAAAATTAGAGTTATGGTCACTTTATCCAAAATGTTTCCCCATACTTCAACCACTTGCTTACCTGAATCCCCAAGATCTAGAGTTCATGTACATCCCACACCTCTGCAAAGTAGCATAAACCCTCTCAGGCTGCACTAGCTGCAGAAGCACATTACTACTTGTAATTTTACATTGCCATCTCTAAACTCCAAATCGGCTGTAAAAATGTTTCATTTTACTTCTATTGAAATGTGAAGTTAATTTGTATTGTTGGTGAATTGGGAGATTTTTGTTAATTGGCAATCGAGCAACATGGGTGGTGTCACAGAGACCTTGTTTATACTATAATAGCAAGGACTCCAATGTCACTATTATGAGTCAACCACCAAAAAAATGAGGTGAATGAATAGTTAATAACTATTTTGGTCATTGTGGTAGATGTTTACTGAGATAAGTGGCGGCTTGAAAATCCATTAAAAAACTTATCAGAAACTTAGTTTGGAACCTAGTTTAATAGAAATTTACACTGGCATTTCTATTAAAATTCCCATTTGCGCTGTTCGAGAAATGGAAATGACCGTCCCTGAAATAATTTGTGTAATTATTTGAAAGATTAGTTGTTTAAATGTCAATCTTTCTTTCAATTTTACATTGGTGATCTGGAGCGCAGTATTCCTCTAATTGTAGGTTTTGATGATGGTCTGGTCTATGCTGTCCTGTTTTACTGGATTGTTGGGTTTAAATCCATGCTTCGCTGATCTTAAATAACTCCATTTGTTGCTAAAAGGAAGCAAAATATCTGTATTTGCGCCTCACTGCATAATAACCTTGGACTGATGCCTCCTCTATCTTTATTGCAGAGGAGAAAAAGCCCACATTGCAGGAGATTGCTAATCAGAAAGGAATTGTGTGTAAGGCTCAGGGTTGGAAAGTACATCTCTGTGCTGCACAGCTCATGCAGTTGGTAAGTGAGATGAAGATTGTCTTTGCCCACTGTGAAGTGTTATATGTGCCACTAAGTGACTTGGGTACAATTTTATGACAATTATGATATTGTCTTTCATAGTAATTTTCAAGCAAATTTATTTCCAAAATACAGTAGTTTTCTCTGAAACCCAAATCTTATGGAGCAGGTGTTGCAACTATCCATGAATGTGTTTCATTTCGCAAGAAGTTCTCTTATTTTCCATCTACTCTCACAATGTAGGCTTCACGGGCAGAATGGCCTTCTGTGCTGGGGTGTCAAATCTATCCCAGTCCTCTTCTCCTGTTACTTTCTTGATGTATGCTTTATTCTTAATTGTTAATTGTATGTTTGTATTGTCATTTGTGAGCAGAGCACCATGGCACATTCCTTGTATATGCACATACTTGGCCAATAAACATATTCATTCATGTATTTTTGTCAAAACAGAAATCTGGAACTTGCCTTGTCTCCTGAATTTTTTTTGTTTGTTGACATATCCTATTAACCTGATATTTCAAATCCATAATGATGCAAATCAGCAGGATTTTTTTTTTAAACTCAGAAAATTGAGTGATTTTTGTTAATTAGCACTGAAGATTTAATGAATAAGGGACGAGAAATTGATTTGTATAATTTGGAGTCTGTCTACTATTAGGTCCAGACATTGGGCAAAGTGGCGCAGAAGTAGAGTCGCTGCCTTATAGAGCCAGAGACCTGGATTTTATCCTGATTAAGGGTGCCGCTTGTATAAAGTTTATACGTTCTCCCTGTGACATAAGCTCTCCCCTTCTGTGATCCACAGTCTAGGTGCTTCCAGTACCTAGGGATCATGTGCAATTAAATATTGCTGCCAGGAAGCCCTGCATGAAATCACTGCAAGCCCCCTCACATCACCACTTTAAGCATTGCCCGGAATAGTTGAATTTCTATCTCCTGGTATTTGTGCCTCTGAATATTTTGGTGTGCCTGTGACCAGAATATAACTGACATCACTGTGACTATAGGGATGATGCTGAGTCTGATTTCATGCTGAATATGCACATTCTCGGTATTTCAATGTACTGGCTGTAACTGTAATGGAGAAGTTATGCTGCAATACATTTGAGATATTCTATCTTGTGTAAACCAATCTGCCAATTTAGCCATTTGCAGAAAGCAAGGTATGTGTTTACTGTGTATCCCCTCAATTGAAGTTTGCCAGTCCTGGCATTGCAACATTATGATAAAAGGCTCATTGTTGCACAGACTAGCTGAATCTAAATTTACCAGTGCATCTCTGTAAATAGAATGTGCTTTATGTTGGTTGTCAGCAGTGACCTTCATTAAACGTAGTTAACTGCATGCTAGCAGAAAGTCTCCGTAATGTACTTGGTTGCATTACATTTATCCAGAACATTATCTTAGTGAAGCTCTGGTGTATTGTTCAACTGATCTGAATTATCTAAAATCTGAAGGTGGCAAAAGTCACATTTTATTTGGCTCATGAAACTAATTTAAATGAAATCATTTAAAGTTGAGACACAAACCAGTCTATAAAATGTGAAGCAGCTGGTAGGGTGTCTGGCCTCTTTTCTATTGAATCAATTATTTTATAACCTGATTTTCTATAACATGAGGTTTCTTCGGCACACAACTATTGTGTATTAGCAGAACTACCTATTAGTCTGGTAAACCTCCACCAAAGGGCATCCTGTATATTGACATCCTTAAATAAGGAAACGAATGCTGAACACAGTACTCCAACTTTGTTCTTCGCAGTGCCCTTTATAACTTGACAAGTCAAGTGAAAAGCGAAAGGGTCTTCAACTTGTTAGCTCTAAATATTTTCCAAACAAAAATAAATGATTGTGGTAAGAGAAACAAGGAGTTAATTCAGTTGTTGGAGACCGTAGTGTTTTTTTTTCCCATGAATTATTTAAAGGGGTTGTGCATTTCCTTGAGAATGAGGAACAAGGAGATGAGGGGAGTCGGGGACAACTATTCTTTCAGCAGTGGTCCTAATAGCCTTCAAACTGAAAGTTCTGTGGTTATAATTAAAGTAACAAATTATATCTTCTGTGACGTGCTGTGTAATTCCTCCTTGTCCTTAGGACTCTTGATGTGGTCAGTTACATTTTCCTCTTCCAAAGTCAACGATGTTTCAATCGTGAATTCATGATCTAGTTCAGAAATTGTGTCATAATCATGGTATTTACAGCAATGGTTACTGTCCCCATTGTGTTGACTGTGGAGACCTGTGAGGACCTGCCCATGGGGGGTAAAAGCTGCTGAAAATACCCAGTGGTCAGGCAGTATCTGTGGAAAGAGAAACAGTATTATGTTTTGGGTCAAAGAACCTTCATCAGAACTGGGAGAGTGATGCAGCAAATCAGTCTAGCCATGAAGAGCTATTTAGGCAGGCATGTACAATCTCCAAGTGATATCATTTAAGTACAATTGTAATCTCCTTGGGGGGAAGCTTGCAAAGGGCTCACTAATGCACTAGCACCAATATCAAAACACGTGGACATTCGAGGTCAATATTTCCACGATGTTAGTACTTGTCCTGAGAGCCTCAATCACAGGAAGAGGCTCTTGAGTCTCATCGTGATGCAGCCAGCGCTTCAGCCACTGGTGAATGAGTGTGTCCACCATGGTGGAAAGGGGGAGTGGCAGTGTCCTCCTACAGGAGCCTGCACAGTCTTCAGATGGTTGGAGGCTGCCTCCTCGTGCAGAATGAACTCATGGAAGGAAGTTGAAAGAGAGACATCTATAAAGCGAGGATTGCCCACGATGGAACTTTGGAATATAGCCATATGCACCTTCCTGATGTAAATACAACAGTGGGCAAAATAGTGTCCACAGTGGCAGGCTGCAAAGATCCTGAGCTCGGGTGACCCTAAATTCATGGTGAAGAGTGTACTAAATGAGACCTCATTTCCTGACAAGATGATGAAAACAAACCCTCAGCATTTTTAAGGAGTACGTGAACAGGTACCTTAAAGTACCATAAACCCACAGTGCTAAGGACTGAGAACCTGGAGTGATTCTGGCTGACAGTGTCCTTTCTTTTGCTCCATGTGACGAGCTAAATGGTGTCTTGAGTCACAAACTTCAAATGCCATCTGCTCCCTATTCTGTTATAAACTGTGCTCAGTGTCTTACTTAATTTCCATGTCATCAACATCTTAGCAGCAACAAGGCTCTGGACCAAAGTAAATCATGCTGAGACCCTTATCTTTTCTTTGAAAGTCAATTACTCCTTTGCCCTCTGGCAGCTTTCAATTCTCCACCCTCCTCAACCTTTTGGATCATATAAAATGTGCTTTCCTGGAGCACATCCCAATATTCAGTCCACAGTCTCTTGACTTTCCCCAAAAGTTCAAATTCTCAACTTGAAATTCATCATGGCTTGTCATTTTCTCTGTGAAAATTGTTCCCCTCTGTCTTGCCATTCCATAGAGTGCCTTCACCTGTGACTCTAAAGCTTGGTAATGTTTAAATTGTGGATGTCTTGACATTTCATTGCCCATCCATAGTCAGCCTGAAAGTTTGGTTTTGAACTCCTTCCCATGGAGATCATGCTGTGCTGCTGGGTTGGAATTTGAAGTAATTAAACCTAGAAATGAAGCCGGAGTGATAATATTTTGAAGTTCGGGTGATATGCAACTTGGAGGGAATACTGGTATTGGTGTTTCCATGCAACAGCATCCCTTATCTTTGGTGATGGAAGCCATGCTTTTGGGAGGTGCTAGTAGTGTAGTCTCTGGAAAATTGCAGCTCCAGATTCCAGTCTCTACACTGTCTTGTGCCTTCATCCTGAGTACTATTTGACTATGTAATGTTGGGGATGCATTTATCTGGACAAGTAGAATTATTCCATCCTGCACCTAACATACCTGCTTAGTTCCTTTCACAGCTGGCTCAGTTGAATTTCTGGTCAGTGGTGACCCCAAAAATGGTGGTGTCAATACCAAAGATTTGTTGGGCAAGTACTTAGCACACATGTTGCTTATATTGCTTACTGTTTCTAGCTTTTGAATTTTGTCCAGGTCTTGTTCATGCAGGCATGGGCTCCTTCATTTTCTAAGGAGTTGTGAATAGAATTAAATGTTATGAAGTCATCAGTGAATGTCTTCTAATAGAAGAAAAAATATTTTGGGGAGTGTTATATCTGGTTTCCCAGAATTCAGTGTTTAAGAAATGAGGTGGGGAGAAGAGAGGAAATAGAAACCAAATCAAATTCTGTTCAATGGTTTGCTTATCTTAATGATCAAGGAATTTCTCCTTGCAAATTACTAGGGAGATTTGAGCTCAGTCTTTTACATATTTTTCTGTTTCATTCCCCAAAACCTTGACTGAACGTTATAGACCAGCTTGGAACATGATGTGTACAACCGATTGGCTTCGTTACAGGATGGGCTGATTCCAAAGAAAAAAGCAGCTGCAGATGATGACATGCATCGAATCAATGAGCTGATTCAGGTACGTGGATGTCCTGAGTAAGGCAGGTCTCTGGCACTGTGAGACAGCAACTCAACCGCTGTGCGACTGCCGCTCTGGCATACTAATGGGTCACGTTAAAATGATCAAGCACCTATCCCAAGGTTTGAATTGATAGTCGAGAGGTAGTTGTTCAAATCCTGTCATGACAGCTGGAAATTTTAAATTCAGTTAACTCTGGAATTAAGTAGTTAGAATTGATTAAATTAACCAAAAGAAAATCGATTGTTTTTTAGTGAATCGGTTCACTAACATCCTTTTAGAGAAGGAAATTTGCTGTCCTTATCTGGCTCAGTCTTAACGTTATCCATGATAATATGATCTCAACCACCCTTGGTGGTGGCCAGGCAAACCACGACAATGATTTGCAGTCCTTGCTGATTTTGTCTATATTCCATGCATGAATAAAACAGAATGCACAGGATGAGTGTGACGACTAGTGGAAATGTCATGATGGCAAGCTATGAATCTAAATTAAGTTTATTTAAAAACAAAATGAGAAATTGCTACAGCTAGATAAAACAAAAATCAATAACGGGGTGTTTTGTTGTTACCTTGACTGATTCACTACTGTCCTTTAGGGAAAGAAAATGGCTGACTTTACCCCATCATTAAGGAAGTTGCTAGGACATGAGGCCTGGGAGAGGTTGGGCAGGCTAGAAATGTATTCCTTGGAATGCAGGAGGCTGAGGGGTAATCTTTATAAAGGTGTGTAAAGTCATGAGGGGAAATGATAGGGTGAATAGACAGTCTTTTACCCAGTGTAAGGAATCAAGAACCAGATGAGGTGGGGTTTAAGATGAGAGACCTATTTAATAGAAACCTGAGGAGTGAGATTTTCATGGAGTGGGTGGTGGGAAAGTAGCTGCTGCTAAACCAGGTGGTGTGGCTTCTGGCTCCCCTGCCTGACTAGCAGCAAGAAGAGATGGCAGGAATCCTTAATGATAGATGCCATCACCTTGAGGCAGCACCTCATAGATGCTTTTGATGATGGCGAGGGCTGTGACTTGTGCAAAAATACAACAGATAAGAGTAGTGGAGAAGCAATATTTTGAGAAGAATAGAAAACAACATTGATATTTTATTATTTAAATTGCAGTTGATATTCATAAATCTGTACTCTTGTGCTCGGATAGAGAATATCATGTGTGATTATATTGTTTTATTTTTGATATAATGATTTTGTACTATTTAACTTTCACAACGGTCAATCTGTTGTATTGGATTGACCGGAAAAACAAACAAATAAATAAATATATAATCAAATAATAAAATGGATGGCTGGGACATAAAGATAGGATGCAAATACAGCAATTAATTTGAGAGACTTGTTAGAAGAGATGTTGACGTGAGAAGCAAAGTGATGGAGTGTGCAGGGCTTGTGACATCACATCTAGTACACTTGATTGCTTTAAATTATTTTGCGTGGAAAGTAAAAGCAGATTGCAAATATAGAAAAATGGTTTGAGGTGTTTAAAATTTTGAGAAGGCTCGCCCGAAGATCCTTCTCAATAGTTGAGTCTAAAGTTAGGCAGCAGTGTTTTGGGATAAAAGAATTGAGGAGGACAAATTTCTTACATTTGCAGATATATCCCCATATGGTTTGGATGAAGTCATTAAAGATGTACACAACTGAGATGGATGCAAGAAACCTACAGGAGAATTGAAGGCTAGGGTATTAGGTCCAAGATCAGAGTATCTTTGACCTAATTGAAGGGCTGAGGCAGTTTGACCTACTTAATAAACTGAACAAGGCCGAAGGAGCCTACAAATGCATATTTTAATCATGCCTAGCTAAATAACAATACTTTACTCATGCTTATAAAGGCATGGTTTCATGAGAGACATTTAATTTAACAGCTTTACAAATTTATTTTTAATTATACAAGATTTATTGGCTTCTTTTCCTCCCAGCTTCCACTCCAATGATTATTACCAACTTGTTTACAACTATGCTCTTACATATTCTGTTTGGAAGCACTTGAGTCATAAGGAAGAAATAAGCGAATGATCTAAAAATATTGAAAGTCCCAGGCAGTAGGACCTTTTATGGAGCCCAGAGAGCAGACTATCTATGCCACAGTACTTGGACCTCTTCCTGACTGGATTATACAAATAAATCCCTTTCTCCTGAACAATCAACATGGAAATATTAACACAACCAGCATTAGGACCACACAGGAGCACAGTGTACAAAGTAGCCAATGAGTGAGAGCAGGTGTAGTTTGGACATTCGTGAGCCAACGGTACTGCACTTGTGGTGCCAGTGAATCTGGAGATGTCTTATTTGTTGTAACACTATTTTGCGTTGTTCTATTTGCAGGGGAACATGCAACGCTGCAAACTGGTTATAGATCAGATCACTGAGGCCAAAGATACCATGATGAAGGTTCTGGATCACAAGGATAGAGTTCTAAAACTCTTAAACAAAAACGGGGTTGTGAAGAAAGTATCCAAATTAAAGAGGAAAGAGAAGTCCTAAGATCTAAGCGTGGGTAGCAACTGTATTTTAAAGCCACTGTATAGATGTTTAGTTTGGTATTTGAATAAAGGCAGTGTTTGCAGATGATGGATAAGTTCTACAAAACAGTGAATGGAAGCACCCATCTTCTCAAAACCATTTCCATTGTTGATCAATTGATTTGCCAGATCATCCCACTGATATTGTGACAACCTGCAAAATGAAAACCTATTTTTCTCTCTGACCTCACTATGGACTGCCAAGCAGTGTTTTTGCAGTGTTGATTAGCTTGCCCATTAAGTTGTAAAGCATGGTTTCCACCTCCTTCATTCTCTGTATTCCACATTATTCTGAAAAGGCAAATCAGTAAGCAGATTTTTCCTCTTAATTTTCTTTTCATCTTTGGAGTAGTGAGTTTTATAAGAACCGATTATTGATTAGTTCCATGCAGTGGCATCTCTACTTCTCTTGGTTTGCAGTGCCGAGAGAGTGCAAGAAACTTAGCTGTTGTTGATTAGCAACTCCAGTGGTTGCAGTTGTTGAAGGGGTGGTTGTAGGTTAGAATTGAAAAACTACTAAACTCCAGCAACCAGAGTTAGCATCTGGGGATGCTTTGTTTGTCCCTTAACGGATATGCTCTCTTTCATAATTCGATAGGGCATGCATCATTGAGGGGAGAATTAAGTGCCCATTCTTGGTACTTGTGAAACATGACTCGACCCTAAACGTCGGCCCTGCTGTGACTTTCAGGAGCGACTTGAGAGCTGTATGAATATTTTCTCAGTGAGAAAAGAAAAATCCTTAAAATTTTAATTTGTCACCTTGGGAATAAATGGTGTGTTTGCTAATCAAAACCACATACTCGTGGCCTCACTGTATTGTGAGTTTGGTATGGCTTTCTGGAAGGAGTGTAAAAGAATTGTAAATTTGTTACAGTGTGGCTTTGTTTTTTCGGCCTGCACAGTGTCAAGTAGAAGCCTGCCCCTCGCCAGGGTGAATTGGCTGAGCAGGGTCCTGTTGCAGTGCAATTGTAGTATCTTTCCACTCTGGGTAAAGATTCTAATCATGTGACGATTGTTCTATCAGAAACTTAAAAAGTGGAATAATTGGATTTTTTAATATTTAAAGAAAAGGAAGCTTGCACGATTCTTGGTCAGTCTCTGTAAGACATGGCAGCATATTATTGCCCATCCATCACTTATTTCCTCATTGTGTTTTGTGTTTGGACCAGCAGTGTCTGTAACCGAGAAGGTATTTAAGCCCGAGCTGCTTTTCATGTGTATGGCGATCTTGTGTGAGATGTTTGTAGTTTGTGATGCAGTTTCTTGTACATATATACTTGGAAATCATTAATAAACAGTGCAAGCTTTTATACCAATTACACAAACCTGACTGGAAAAGAATGTTCTGAATTCACTTGCATCTCCTTACGTGTGTGCGTGTGTGTGTTCTATTTTCTTGGTACTTTGACAATGGTAAACACACTGCACACCTTCATTGTTCTCATACCTCCGTAGATTCTTATATTGGTCTCAATTGGCCAAACATAAGACAAATTGTGATCTGTCTGTCTCACTAGTTTGATTGCCAAACTAAAAGTAATCTCCTGATTCTAGCTTTTGTTTCGCTGACTAATTGTCTACTTGTTTAATTATATTGCGTTTTGGGATTTGAAAGTTTTAGTTTCAACCACCTTAAACGCTCAAAAAAGATGCTTAAAAATATTGGTAAAACTTTTATTTAAACTAAAAACTCTGTGGACAATAAACCAACTTTTTGACGTCTTAATCACCGATCACCCCATTCCATGCTGACCTACTAATGGAACCCTGGCACCTCTTATTCATGGTTGTACAGCACAGAAACATATACTTGTATTCAAAACTTGGTACCTTTTGAACCGCAAAGTTCCCTTTGCTTTCCAGATTATTGCACATCCTTCCTTCATTTCAGTTTTGGCAGCTGGGCATTGAGTTTTGAAAAATCTAGTCATAATCTCCCATTATCTTTTCTTTGATTTAACCAAACCTTGTTCCTTGCCAAACTCTTTGTTTACCACTCCTTAGTGTCCGGTTACTTTGTGCCTTTGAAGTCGGTTGAGACGTATTTCTAGGTTAGAAAAGTTTCATTGGTTGTTCTGTGCCTCACTGAAAGGTTTTACTTGAGCTCCTGTCCTCAGAGTAGAAAAATTGAACAAAGCCCATCTTGTGTGAGACACCTGTGCTTGTGTGCCAAGTTATGCGGTTCTCCAACACTTTGTGTATAATTAATTGTTTTGAAATGGAGTAAGCTGTGTTGGAGTACTGCTCAATTAAGCACTGATCCATTTGGTTTTGCTGGTGGTTAAAGAACACTTGTAACCCTAAATGAACCAAATTACTCCTGCATTTAAAAAAAAATGGTGCAATCGGTCTTCAATTTCAGCTCTATTTCTGATCTTTAATGCCTCTTGTCAAGGGTTGCACATTTGATGCAGAATTTCAGACTCTACATGTTTTAGTTCTGTACTGACTTGAATTTGTAGCCTTAACATGTGGAGGAGAGGAAGGGAAGCCAAGATGTACCTTTTTATACTTTGTGTGCTAGTCAGGATTAAGAATGACCATTGCAGAACAGAATAAGGGACAGTATTTTTAGTCAGAACTATAATTTGGCAGTTACATGCAAGGATGGTTAATAGTCTTGAAATTCTCTGAAAATGTAAGCAAGGAGATTAATAATGATTTGGTTGAAGGAGTGATTGATTACACAATAAACAAGTCTGGCATGAAATATTAGATCACTAACATCCTCTCAGCTTCAAGCAGCAATAATAAATTGGGAAATTAATCCATATTACTGAGTCCCAAGGTATCAGAAGCCTTAGAAATTGGAAGCAATTCCATTGATTACAGTGAGATGAGAAACAATGGGTCCACTCTAAGACATCCCCAATGGCATTCAAAGCCTCAACAGCAGGCAGAAGAAATTTCTGTTGCTGTGGTAATCAGACAGACAGTGCTGGAGTATCTTAGTGGGTCAGGCAGCATCTCTGGAGAACATGCATTGTTTCAGGCTTGACATTTCAGGTCAGGACCCTTCTCCAGACTGATTGTAGAGAGCAGTTGCAGGACAGCTTGGCAGGTAATAGGTGCAGGTGGTGAGGAGGGGTTGATAAGCAGATGGTTGGGTAAAGGGCCAGAGATGAAAAGACAGGTGTGAGACAAAGATTGAAGAGTTGTGAATTGTGAAGCTAGAGGAAGGAATGTAGGTGGGATGGCAGGGATGAAGTCTTAGTGGGGCACAGAAAAGAGAGGGAGTGGGTGGTGTTTATAGTTACCTAGAATTGGAGAATTCAATGGGCATACCGTTGGGTTGTAAGCTACCCAAGTGGAATATGAGGTGCTGCTTCTCCAGTTGCCTGAAATGTCGCCTATCCATGTTCTCCAGAGATGCTACCTGACCTGCTTTTGTCAGCATTTTGCCTTTTTTTTTTGTAAACCAGCATCTAGATGTTCTTGTTTCTCCAGAGATAACCAGTTCTAGCTTAAGAAAGCAAAGATGAAGCAATTGAGGGCTCTGGGGACCTAGCGCAAAATTTTGCGTGATCATATTGAATTACGAGGCAATCTTGAGGGCCTGAGTGGCTTAGTATTTTCTGATGTTATCAGATTCAGATTAGTTTATTATCATATACATTAAAATCGTATGCATTAAAATTCTTTGTTTGCATGAATGACAGCAGAATGGTACAAAGATTGTTGTGTAAAAATAAATGTGAAGTAGCGTTGAGATGCGTACAGGGCAGCATCTCTGTGTAGGCGATGTGAAAGAGATGATTGGTTCAGGTGTTGGATAGCAGTGTGGAAGAAGCTGCTGTTAAGATAATACGCTGATGCCTTTTTCTTGATCACCACATTAGTGTGATGGGACTAAGTTAGGTTGCCGGTGATATAGATGCCTAAGAACTTGATGCAGTCGAGTTCATCTTTACAGCTGCTCTGTGATGAGGACAGTGTTGTGGTCACCCCCAAGCCTACGTCGACAACCACTCTTTCATCTTTCGGATGTTAAAGACAAGGTTCTTGATCTCTCGCTCTCTCCTAACTCAATTCCTCATTTAATATAGATCTATCATAAATTCAGGGCACTGGGAAGAAGAGCCAGCTCTAAGCCTCAGGACATGTGTTTATAACTGAAGAAAATATTTTCCCTGAACTGCTCAAAGATTTCTTTTTGGTATAGTTGAGCTTTGCCTGTTCACAGCTATGGTGTAGCTGGTCCCCTCCCAATGAAATGCACATATGATGTTTCTCAGGAAATGTTATAATCAGCTGGGTTAACCACATCAATTGGATCTATGATAAATTTTGTGGAGAAATGTGAGTCTTTAGCTTATCAAAGGATTCCTCATTTCAACGAATAGAATACTTCTTTACAGTCTCAACAAATCACTCTTTCATTGGATTTAGTTTAGTTTAGAGATACAGCATGAAAACAGGCCCTTTGGCCTACCAGGTCTGCGCCGACCATTGATCCTTGCGCATTAACACTATCCTACACCCACTAGGGACAATTTTTACATTTACCAAGCCAATTAACCTACAAACCTGTACATCTTTGGAGTGTGGGAGGAAACCGAAGATCTCGGAGAAAACCCATGCAGGTCACGGGGAAAACGTACAGACAGCACCCTCGGGATTGAGCCCGTGTCTCCGGCATTACACTCGCTGGAAGACAGCAAAACCGCTGTGCTACCGTGACCGCCCTTTTTAAAATGGCAGGGGTAGAACACTTGGCGGGCACTTTCCCCTGCAACCGCTCCTACTCCACTTGGCCCCTCAAGTCTGCCCTACTACTTAATCATGACTCCTCTACCCTAAGTTTTCCATGAAGGGCACTGTTCCTCTAGGTAAAATGAAAAGAGTTGTTTTCTCTGGTGTCACGTTCTAAGGAAATCTGTAATGTTTTTCCTATATTGTCACTTACAATATATCTCCTCAGTCAAAAGTTTACTTTTTACCCATTCAATTCTGACTCTCTTTATCCCAAACATATGCTATTCCATTCTGGATCCAAAAGAAAAATGTAGCATGGAAACAGGCCTTTCGACCTATCAAGTTCATCTCAACTACCCATCTTCTATATACGAAAACTCTCGTTTGTTTGTTCCTGACCTACAGCCAAACCGGTACACAATAGCGCAACAATTTTGGGCCCACCTTACTCACCGTCGTCCGTTTGGTGCTAATGGAAGAAGTTACATTGAAATCGGTGTTATATTTTTAAAGTTATTCACATTTTAAAGTTTAAATCTATCTCGTGGGGAGGGAGGGGGTTGAGGGGGATAGAGTTGGGGGGGGGGGGGAGGAGAGTGGGGAGGAGAGGGTGCTGCACCAATGCAGGAGAGGTTTGGGCCCAACGGGTCCACTTGGTCTAGTTTTACACTACTTCTACGGTAATCACTTAAAGAAATTCTCTCCACATTCCCATCAAGTCGCAACAGAACTACCACTCTACATACTAGGTGCAATTTATAGTAGATAGTTAATCCACCAACCCACACATCTTTGAGATGTGAGCGGAATCCAGAGCATTCAGGAGAAAAACATGAGGGTACAGGGAGATAATGGAAATTTCACTTGGGTAGCACCAGGGGTCAGGTTCAGACTTGGACCATCAGTTGTAAGGCAACAGGTCTACTATATCCACCAATGTGCCACACTAAACATACTGGGTAACGCGTTGGATAATTACAATTTGTGCCTGAAATAAAATCACAGTGAGGCATTAGTATCTACCTTCGTGAGGCGACACCCATGAAACCCCATGCTATTGTCAGCAGGAGCTTTGAATGCCAAGTTGTCCTGTTCAGGAGTTTCACAAAAATATTGTTTATCCATAAGCAGTTATTAATGAACTAATTGAATCCCAAAAGGTTGAGGCTAAATTGTTTTCAAGAAATAAGAGCAGGGATGATTCTTTAATCCATTACAATATTTGCACAATTTACTGGCTTTTTTTGAGACTGCACAAGTAATATGGAAAGTTGTGAAGCTTTTGCATTGAGAATATGGGATATGTGCTGGCAAGGCCAAGCTAATTAAAGCTTTACAACTAAGTCCTTTCAAGGCTATGATTTGATGTTTCAGATATGAGCAGGTTAACGATGTTTATGTACCTGATTGATGATGTCTCTGAATGCCATTAGCTTACTGTATTGGAATCAGTCCCAGGAATGCATTATGACAAAATAATAATAATAGAAGATATCGTGTTGCTTACTTTATTATTTTTTAAAATGGCTTGAATTTCTTGGGAGACCCTCCTGTCACGTAGCATGAAGCTGTTATCTTATATACTTCTCGGAACACAACGCATCCTGAGACAACGCTGCCAGGAAACTGATATCGCTCAAAACTGGTGGTTGCTATGAACCTTAGACCAAGCTTTTCTTTTCACCTATTGCAGTTTCTGAGAATTGTGCTTGTAGTTTATGAACGGGCAGGGAGGAAAAGCGATCCACACAAAGGAAATCGATTGCTTGGACTCGAAGAGACTATTTGAACTTGAAGCTATATGAACAGCATGGAGAACCAGCTTTATGCTGGTAGCTCCATGGGACTGTTACCATTAAGTGCTAAGAGTGTGTTTATATTTCCACTGTTGTACAAGATGGGAATGATAGTAGTTATCCAATGTACTAAACATTAGGGTTCTGGACTATGAGATCCAAGATGAAGAAATGCTTTTGCTATTCAACATTTTGAAGGGGTGTTGTACCCCACAGGGTGGGTGGAGGCTTTGTGTCGCACTGATCCAAGAATTGCTGTCACAGAAGAAGCTATTCAGCCCATATCTGTACTAGCTCTTAACTACAGAATCTTGTCAGCCTCTTTCCCTTTCATATAATTCTCTCACCTGCCCATCCAGTTGCCATTTGAAGGCAGAGATTTCTTTTCCACTATCCTAATGGGCAGTAAATTTCAGATTGACAATACCCTCTTGTAATAAATTGTTCTCTCACATCTCTTTTGTGCTTTTTGGCCAAATGTTTGTGTGCCCCAAGGGTTCTTGAACTAGTGGGATGTTTCCCTCTATTTACCCAATCCAAACCAATTGTGACCCTGTGCACTTCAATCATTATCTCCTCTCAATCTTTCTTTGTTCCTAGAACAGCTATTGATCTAACCTAGCACTAATGCAGATGAATGTTGCTCAGTCTCCTCCCATATTCCTGTTCTGATTCTTCAACTCAACAACGATCATTATTTCTCCATGGTCACTTATTTTGAAAATGATTATTATAGGCAGTTATGAGGGAAATGTTCTTCCTTTGCACAGTCTTACTCATTTCTCATCAGTTTCAAACACCACTTGCTATTGGCCAGAGGCTCAAATATGGAGATATAATCAACTGAAACATTAACTGTCTCTCGCTCCATTGATGCTGCCCACCTGATGAACATTTCTGACTTTATTTCAGATTTCTGGCATTGGCACTTTTTTTCTTTTTATGTCCTTGAAGGACAAGGACAGAATATATTTAGAGTTTGAAGCTAGAAGGATGCCATGTATTATAGGCATTTGATGGTTCTGCATGGGGGCAGAGTAATAAATCTGCAGGAAAATTAGATCAAGAACTGCGATACCGGGATACTTTAATGACCCCAGTGTTGATTGAGATAATGACAGAACAAAGGTCAAAGAGATACATTTTTAAAATGTGTTCTGAGTTTCTTTGATCTCTTCAAGTCAACGGGGTATGAAATAGACCAAGTCCCTTTGTCATTTCCATTGTTAAACCAAAGTAGGATGTCTTATTGCCAGGAGGGAATGGTAGAGGACTTGGCTAGGATAAAATGAACCAAAGACTGGCCAGTAAAACAGTTACAGGACATACATAATGCAAGTTGGTTGAGTAATTCAAGTGAAAATCAGGCTGAATATAAGCTGAGAAAAGAGGTGAAAAGGAAAACAAGATGGGCAAGGAAAGAATGAGAATTCAGATGGGTGTTAGAATAAAAACCCAGGAGTTTTCTCAAGGCATTTCATTAGCGAATGGCTTGTAAGAAGAGAAGAGCCAATTGGGGTCAAAAGGTAATGCCCTCGTTTGCAGAGGGGGACAAGGTGAAATACTAATCGCCCGTTTTCCCCCTGAAAGCTGCTGCTAAATCCAATCTGTCTTTAACCAAATCTTCAGTTACCCACTCTTATGTTTTCTTACGCAAAAAAAACTGCTTGAGGTCTTGTGAACCAGGCAGCATCTGTGGAGGGAAATGATAGATGTTTTGAGTTGGCACCCTTCTTCCTCCAGCAGTTAGCTCAAGATTCCAGCATTTCTTGTCTCTTGTCTTCATGTGTCTTTGGATTGCTCCTAATACGATTGTATTTATTATTGCACTCATCGCTGCTCTTAATAAAGTCAGTCCCCTGCCTCCCTCAGACTCGTGGTTTATGTTTGGTAAGGCTGTGGTAAAACACGATGTGTCGGAAGTAACTGGTTTAAACTGAAGATGCTGGTTTAAACTGAAGATAGACACAAAATGTTGGAGTGACTCAGCGGGTCACGTAGCTTCGCTGGAGAGAAGGAATAGGTGACAGTTCGAGTCGACCTATTCCTTTTCTCCAGAGTTGGTGCCTGACCCGCTGAGCTGCTCCAGCTTTTTGTGTAAAACATGATGGGCCAAGTTACTGTGATGAAGTCAAGATGTGGATGCCTGTTAGTTAGACACTGCAGGAGCCTGACGATTGTACTGACTCAATCATCCTAAAGCCAATTGAGAATGTGGAACAACTGGCGGCAATGTAGATTCTCCAGCACACAGGCTTCAAGTTATACAATGTTGCCAATCCGAAAGAAAACGGTCTCTTAATGTCCTCCGAGCTCGGAGATCATGGCGGCCGCCCAGACGCCGGAGCCTCCGCAGGTCCTCCCAGCTCGGAAATCAAGGAGGCTGCCGGGATACACTGGTCCTCCGAGGGCGCTGTGGCCGCAGGGACATCGGAGACTTCCCCGCAGCGCAGGTCCTCCGAGCTGCCGGGTCACCGGCACCGACCCGAGATCCCACAGCTGAAGAAGAATCTCGACCCGAAACGTCACCCATGCCCTCTCTCCAGAGTTGCTGCCTGTACTCCAGCATGATGTGTCGATCTTCGGTTTAAACCGGCACCTGCAGTTGCTTCCCGCCGCCCCAGCGCGCCCCGGTCCTGGTCGCACGCCGGTGCATGACGTCAGTGCGCCCCAATGCGCGCTGGGATTGCGGAGGTCCTCTCGGTCCTCCAGCTCTTCCAGTCTCTCCGCTGCCTCCAACTGGCCGCCGCTCTGCCGCCTCCCTCCTCTCATTTCAGTCGCTGCCGGCGGCCTGGGGCCGCGTGTGTGTGGTTCGGATTGCTGCCGTGACATGGCTACATGACCGGGGGAATGTGTGCCAGGAAAGAGCCGGCCTCCTCCTTCTCCTCCTGCTGCTGCTGCTGCTGCCGCCCTTGTCTGGGGCTGAGGGAGCGTCCCGAGCACTCGCCAGTTCACCAGGTTTGACATTCACCTCTTGATCGGTCGCGCCGCGTCCCAAGCATGGTATGCAGGCTCCAGTCACGACCCCGGCCCTGTCACGGGAGGGGGTTGGGGGGGATTTATGGGTTGCCCGCCAGCTCGGTGACAAACAAGCAGGTCCTGTAGTTGCATCAATGCCGATGGGGAGCCGACTCCCAGACCCGCCGTGCCCAGACATTGCAACAAAAGAAAGAGCCTGATGGGGGCAATCCTGATGGGGGCAATCCTGATGAACCACGTCGACAGATCAGAGGATCCACCGCCCCAAACACTCCACGCTCCTTCGAACTCCCAACCCTAACACTCCACTCTCTCCCCCCACCGCCCCAAGCCTTGCCCACTCTCTCCCCCCACCGCCCCAAGCAGTCCCCTCTCTCCCACCACCGCCCCAAGCCTTGCCCACTCTCCCCCCACCGCCCCAAGCACCCCACTCTCTCCCCCCACCGCCCCAAGCAGTCCCCTCTCTCCCACCGCCCCAAGCATTCCACTCCCCCCCCCACCGTCCCAAACAGTCCCCTCTCTCCCACCGTCCCAAGAACTCCACTCTCTCCCCCCACCGCTCCAAGCACTCCACTCTCTCCCCCACCGCCTCAAGCACTCCACTCCCCCCTCCCAAGCACTCCACTCGCCCCCTTCCAACACCACTCTCCCCATCTGCCACAGACACTGCACCCCCTCCACCTCCAAACCCTCTGCCACTGCTCCCCTCTCCCTTTCTCCTGACCATGGCACAGGTCTTACCCCGCCCCCACCATTGACGTTTGTCTTCAACCGCAACCCCCCCCCACCCCCCAACATGTCCTTTCTCCCCCCATCCCTTGGCACTTTTACCCCATCCCTTTGCAGCACTCTTTTCTCCCCTTGCCCACTCTGCTCTGGTACATCACTCCCCTCTCCCTACCCCTAGCTCCCCTCTCATGGACCTGCACCAACCCCGGCAGGAGACAGCTCCCAGCTCTGCCGTGTCCAGCATTACAACAAAAGGAAAAGCCTGTCAGTGCAGTGTGTCCTGTTGTGCCCTCCTGGCAACGTGGCGAACTGGAGCCAGCCTGGCGACAAATCAGAGGACCTCCCTCGACAACACTCATCCTCCTTCTGCCCCTAACACTCCACATCCTACCAGTCCTTCGCCCCTGACACAGGTCTTCCTCACCGCCCCCCTGCCACCCCTCTTCATTGCTCACCCTCGCCAACTGCCTTTCCTTCCCCTATCCCTGTATTCCTCCCAACATTAACACACCCCCACAAAACATACAATGTCTTCCCAAGGTCCCAACATTCAGCATTCTTAGATTTTATGCTTATACATTCAATATATTATCCTTGCTCTATAGATGGTATTCTCATGCAATGCATAGACTGTTGTTTCTACAGAAGTCTGTCCAATTAAGTAAAACAAAACAATGTTGAACAATACAAATAGTTTAATTGCTGCACCTTCTCAGTTCTGAAGAAAGGGCTTCGACCCGAAACATTGACTGTTTTTCTCTCCATGGACCCTGCCTGGCTTGCTGAATGTTTACAACATGTTCTACTTTTGTTTCAGGCTTGCAGCATCTGCAGATTTTTTTTTTGATGTTTCACATTGTTTTTGCATAAAGTCGAGATTATGTCTTTTGCGCTGCTGAAAACTTGCTTTTCAAAATTGAATACCAAACCTCCGATTTTTGGTACTAAACTTGCATTGGAGAGATTTGGACCAACTACAGGGTTCAAAATGTTTGCCCTAATTCTCTTCCTCCACCCCCAACTCTAATAAAAGTAGAATTTACAGAGGAGAAGCGGAGAAGCATGGACGACCTTTTCCCAACAGCCAGGCAGGGCCCCAGAATGCCAGTCACATTGATTTCCCAAAATGACAGAGCCTGAGTTTCAACCATTGCACAGTGTTGAAATTGATTAGTTATTAACAGCTAACATAGATCTTAGAAAAGTACAGCACAGGATCAGACCCCCTCGGCCCACAATGTCTGTCACACGTGATGCCAAGATAAACTAACCTCATCTGCCTTCACATGATCCATATCCCTCCATTCTCTGCATATTCATGTGCCTATAAAAGCCTCATAAATGCAAATCATATCTGGCTCCAATACCCCTTAGCAGCATGTTCTAGGCACCCACACATCTCTTTTAAACTTCCCCTCTTACCACTTAAAGCTCTGCCCTCTGGTCTTTTACATTTTCACCCTGAGGAAGAAAGTTCTGACTGTCTACCCTATCTGTGCTCCTCATAATTTTCTGTACCTCTACTTATCACTAATACCATCAAATACAGGCAGTATTCTGGTAAACCTCTTCTACACCCTATCCAAAGCCTCCACAGCTTTTAATGGAGCAACAAGAACTATACAAGCTGCACCATAATTATACTCAAAATACTCATACATTTATACTCAATGTCCAGACCAATGAAGGCAAACATACCATATGTCTTCTTAACCTATCTATTTGTGTTTTTGCTTTCAGCGAGCTATGGACTTGGACATCAAGATCCCTCAATACATTAATGCTGTTCAAGGTATTACTGCTATTAACAGTATACATTCCTCTAGCATTCAATTTCCAAAGTGCAACACTTGCTTGGATTAAACTCCATCTGTCATTTCTCTGCCCATTTCTGCAGATTGTCTAGATCCCTCTGTATACTTTAATCTTCTTCACACTCCACAATTCCACCAATCTTGGTGCCGTCTGCAAACATATTAACCAATCCACATATATATCCGTCATTTATTTATATATATATATATATATATATATATATCGCAAACAACAGCGGTCCCAACACAGATCGCTAAGAAACCCCACTAGTCGCAGATAGCCAGCCTGAATGACACCTTTCCACCAGTCATCTGTCTTCTATTAGTAAGTCAGTTCTGAATCCATATGACTGAATCCTGTGAATCTTAATCTTCTGGATCAGCCTACCATGGGGGACTATATCAAATGCCTTACTAAGGTCCATGTAGACACTATCCATTGCCCTACCCTCATCGATCATCTTTGTCACCTTCTCAAAAAACTCGATCAAGTTAGTAAGATGTGATCTGCCATGTATAAAGCAATGCTGACTGTCCCTAATTAGATGATTCTCTTCGAAATGTGAGTAACTCCTATCCTGAAGAATCCTCCTCCCAATGACTTCCCTACCACTGATGTTTACCAACCTATAATTCTCTGGATTCTCTCTACTTCTTTTAAGCAAAGGAACAACATTTGCTATTCTCCACTTCTCCAGGAACTCACCTGTGATTAAAGAAGATGCAAAGATCTTCCCTAAGGCTCCTGCAATCTCTTGATAACCTGGGATAGATCCCATCACATCCTAGGGATTTATCCACCTTAATAATTCTTCAAGAGTCCCAAAACCAGTTCCTTCACTTCAAACAGCCCTTGTGTTCTCCACACTGATCTCGCTGTCCTCCATGTCTTCCTTGGCATATGCAGATTCAAATGACTTGTTCAGTACCTCACCTACATCCCCTGACCCCAAGCACATATTCCCTCCTTCATGCTTGAGCTGTCCTACCATTTCTCTGGTTACGCTCTTGTTTTCAAAGTAGGCATAAAAAAACATCCGACTCGCCAGAGCCATTTCATGGCCCCTTTTGGCCCTTCAAATTGCCCCCTTGAGTTCTTTCCTGCTTGCTATATATTCCTCAAAGTTCCTGTCTGATTTCATATTCTTAAACCTTGCATATACTTTGGACTAAATTTACAACCTCTTTACTCATCTAAAGTTCCCTTATTTTGCCATCCTTATCCCTGATCCTTACTGGAACACTAAACTTTGATCAACTGGCCTTTAAATGACTCCCACATGTCAGATGTGGACTTGCCTGATAACAACCACTCTCAATTTACCAACTGCTCCCTAATAATGCTGTAATCTGCTCAACATTCTCTGACTCCAACAATCTCCTACTTCTTCCTTGTAATTCTCTTGTTTTTAATGTAAACATAAAAACCCTTGTGATTTTCTTTAATCTGATTCACCAATGATATTTTATTCATCTTTTGGCCCATTCTAATTGTTCCTTAGAATTTACATTAAGGTTCTTTCTTGCTTCTTGTATTTCCCCCAAAAGTTCTGTCTGATTTCAACTTTCTAAACCTTATATATGCTTCCATTTCCTTTTGACCAAATTTACAACCTCTTTGGTCATCCAAGGTTCCCTGACTTTGCCTTCCTTATTCCTCCTCCTTACTGCAACATGCTGGGTCCTGAACTTCAATCAACTGGCCTTTAAATTACTTCCACATATTGGATAGTCATTGAGTCATAGTGTGGGAACAGGCCCTTCGGCCCAACTTACCCACACCAGCCAACATGTCCCAGCTGCACTAGTCCTACCTGCCCACGTTTGGTCCGTATCCCTCCAAACCTATCCTATCCATGTACCTGTCTAACTGTTTCTTAAATGTTGGGATAGTCCCTGCCTCAACTATCTCCTCTGGCAGCTTGTTCCATACACCCACCACCATTTGTGTGAAAAGGTTACCCCTCAAATTCCTATTAAATCTTTTCCCCATCACCTTAAACCTATGTCATCTGGACCTCGATGCACCTCATCTGGGCAAGAGACTGCGTCTACCCTATCTATTCCTCTCATGATTTAATACGCCTTTATAAGATCACCCCTCATATTTTTTATTTCATATTTTCATATTTCAGATACAGCGCGGAAACAGGCCTTTTCGGCCCACCAAGTCCGCACCGCCCAGCGATCCCCGCACATTAACACTATCCTGCACACACTAGGGACAATTTTTACATTTTACCCAGTCAATTAACCTACATACCTGTACGTCTTTGGAGTGTAGGAGGAAACCGAAGATCTCGGAGAAAACCCACGCAGGTCACGGGGAGAACGTACAAACTCCTGACAGTACAGCACCCGTAGTCAGGATCGAACCTGAGTCTCCGGCGCTGCATTCGCTGTAAGGCAGCAACTCTACCGCTGCGCCACCGTGCCGCCCTTCATCAGCCAGAGTATTGAGTATAGAAGTTGGAGGTCATATTGCAAATGTACAAGATGTTGGTGAGGCCGCATTTAGAGTATTGTGTTCAGTTCTGGGCACCATGCTATAGGAAAGATGTTGTCAAACTGGAAAAGGTACAGACAAGATTTACAAGGATGTTGCCAGGACTAGAGGGTCTGAGCTGTAGGGTGTTGAGTAGGCTGGGACTCCATTCCTTGGAGCTCATCCTCCTGTGCTCCAAGGAATGGAGTCCCAGCCTACTCAACACCCTACAGCTCAGACCCTCTAGTCCTGGCAGCATCCTTGTAAATCTTGTCTGTACCTTTTCCAGTTTGACAACATCTTTCCTATAGCATGGTGCCCAGAATTGAACACAATACTCTAAATGCGGCCTCACCAACATCTTGTACATTTGCAATATGACCTCCAACTTCTACACTCAATACTCTGGCTGATGAAAGCCAATGTGTCAAAAGCCTTTATGACCACCTGATCTACCTGCGACTCCACCTTCAAGGAACCATGCATCTACACTCCTAGATCCCTCTGCTCCACAACACTGACCAGAGCCCTGCCATTCACTGTGTAGGTCCTGCCCATGTTAGACTTCCCAAAATGCAATACCTCGCATTTCTCTGTATTAAATCCCATCAACCATTCCTAAGTCCACCTAGTCAATCCTGCTGGAATTGTTCACAACCATCTTCACTAACTGTAAAACCCTCCACTTTTGTATCATGGATGTTCTTCGTTTCGATGGAATAACATGATTTACAGTGCAGAAATACACCATTTGGACTAGTGCTTATTTTTTATGCAACTGCTAGCCATCTCCCAAGTTTATTTTTACTATGTTTCCCCTTCTCCTTAAATATATCCATCCCTTGTGTTGCAGTTCCACCACTGTGGAAGTTTTCGCTGAATTCGTATTGGATTTATTAGTGTTTATCTTATCCATGCTCTTTTGTTCTGAATCCCCCCATAAGTGAAAATATCACCCTTATTCTCTATTTAGTTAGATCCTTTCATAATTTCTAGATCTTTTATTCATTTAGCTCGAAGCTTGTTTTCTAGTAACTAAGGCCTATTCAAAATTTCCTGATGGGTTCTAGAAACATAGAAAAATAGGTCTGTTATCAGCCTGGATTTATTTGAAAAGCAAAAAACAACTACAGATGCTGGAGAATTGAAATTTAAATAAAAAGCAGAAAATGTTTGAAATACACAACCGGTCAGAAATCCACTTAATATTTCAGAGTTTTGTTTCCTTTGCTTGCCATGAAGGGAGTTCAGCAAAGATTCATGATACTTGCTCATGAGATGACAGGTTTGCTGTAGGAGTAGAAATTGAGCAGAGTGGGCTTATGTTCTCCAGAGTTTGACAGAATGCCAAATATTCACGTTCAATCTTACTGCTTGACAGGGTGGGTTTAAATTAATATTTTTCCCTAACTGAGGAGTTTGGAACTAGGTGTCACAGAACTAAGGGAAGGCATTTTAAGACTAAGAGAAGGCATTTCTCCAAGGTTTTAAATTATCTGCCCTGGATGGTTCCTACTTTGTTAATTGTTAATGGATGTATCCATTTCTGGATATCAAGGGATTCCTGGGGTTAGAGGGCGTTGTAGCCAAATGCTACTGTTAAGAGATCAGCCATGATCTTGAAAGGTGGTAGAGCAGGTTCAAAGGCCTCCTACTGATTCTTATGTTCCCTTGAATGAGCATAGTCAAGGGGAATGGGCGGTGGGGATTGGATGGAGTGAAAGAATCTCTGCGGAACTGAAAGGCTAGAAATCTGAGGTGACAAAATCTGAAAGTTACCAATTCTGGTTGCACCTGACTCCTTTACATCAGAGGTCAGATCTGGCCTGTTTTGGTAGTTCTGAGTATTTCCAGCAATTTTCTAGCTCAGATTTCCAGCAGCAGCTGTGTTCTACATCTTGTCAATATTGTCCTTTTTTTTCGTTCTCTCTTTCTACATCTCAAGTTGGATGATGAATGGATTGTTGACTTCAGGGCACATCATAATTGGACCAGCTAGACCAATAGACAAGGCAAACTGCTGAATATGTAGCCAATCTGCATACGTCATTTAATTAATCGTTCTGTGGCCTGTAGGGCTTTAATGGGGAGTGAATAGGTTCAGAAATGACAAATAACGAGAAAGTGAATGAATTCATGGAGCCATATCAGGTGGATGAAATTGGAGAACAAAATGGAATGCTTTGTTCAGACAGTTGGGAATAGATTAAATAGAGAATGTAATCAATTAGAGATCATGTGATGCCCTTATTTACAGTCTTTTGCTGCCTCTTTCTAAGGAGAAATCTATGCAGGTGTTAGTAAGTGTGGAGAGATGCATGGATAATACAAGATCAGAGGTTCTAGTTAATGGTTGACAAATGAAATCTATGAAGATGATGCACAGAGGTAGTAAAGCAAATCACATTCTGGGATGTATTGAGAGCTGAACGCTGAGCAGAGAATGTGAGTTTATGAACCATTGATGTAATTGCACTTAGAATATTTCATACTACTTTGATCACCACAGGACAAAGAAAATGGCAACGATTGCAAGGATATAGAAGAAAGAAGCCAAATGAGGAATTGGAATATGAGGGGGGTTATGTAAACTGAATACCTTTTCCACTGAAAGATGTGTGAATGCTGTTTTTCAGATTCTCTTGGGTGAGGTAATATTGACTGTCTAAAACAGTGTAGCCAGAAGACAGTGCACTTAATGGGAGTAAATTTGAAGCAAATCTGCATTTCAGTGAGCAAATGATGAATATCTTGAACGCAGTCCCCAGAGAGAAAGGGAAAGCAGTGAGAATTGATTCATTCAAATACAAGTCAGATTGGTTTTCAGAAAATAATCAGGATATACACCAATCAACCAAAACATGACCACTGACAAGTGAAGTGAATAACATTGGTTATCTTGTTACAATGGCACCTGTCAAGGGGTGGAATATATTCGGCAGCAAGTGAACAGTCAGTTCTTGAAATTGATGTGTTGGATGCGGGAAAAATGGGCAGGAGTAAAGACCTAAGCAACTTTGACAAGGGCCAAATTGTTATGGCCAGACGACTGGGTCAGAGCATCTCTGAAACGGCAAGGATTGTGGGGTGCTCCCGGTCAGCAGTGGTGTGTACCTACTGACAGTGGTCCGAGGAGGGACAAACCGCAAACCGGCGACAGGGTGTTGGGCGCCCAAGGTCATCAATACACGAGGGCAACGGAGGCTATCCCGTCTGGTCCGAACCGATTGTGGGAAGACGACAAGCCGGTGAAGGGAGTTTGATGCTCTGGGCAATGTTCTGCTGTGAAACCCTGGGTCCGGCCATTCATGTGGACGTCAATTTGACATGTATCACCTACCTAAACATCGTTGCAGACCAAGTACACCCCTTCATGGCAATGGTATTTCCTGATGGCAGTGGCCTCTTTTAGCAGGATAATGCGCCCTGCCACACTGCACATATTGTTTGGGAATGGTTTGAGGAACATGATGAAGTGTTCACGGTGTTGCCCTGGCCTCCAAGTTCTCCAGATCTCAATCCGATTGAGCATCCGTGGGATATGCTGGATCAACAAGTCTGATCCACGGCAGCTCCACCTAGCAACTTGCAGGACTTTAAGGATCTGCTGCTAATGTTTTGGTGCCAGATACCACAGGATGCCTTCAGGGGTCTTGTAGAGTCCATGCCTTGGCAGGTCGGTGCTGTTTTGGCAGCACACGGAGGACCAACAGCATATTAGGCAGGTGATCATAATGTTTTGGCTGATCGGTGTATATAATAATTGTGTGTGTTAAGTCTAGCATGCTTTGGTTAGTGCAAATGATGATGTAGAAGTAAAATGTTTGCAAGGAGCAAGGCTGAGGGGCGAAATGGCCTTCCTCTTCCATTTGCCTTTTTGATTGAATTGATTGAAAGATACTGCATGGAGACCAGCCCTTTGGCCCACCAAGTCCACGATGATCATCGATCACCTGTTCACACTACTTCTATGTTATCCCACTTTCACATCCTCTCCCTGTACTCTCATGGCAATTTACAGTGGCCAATAAACCCCTATAAGCCCACACATCTTTGGAAAGTAGGAGGACACTGGTGCACCCAGAGGAAATCCATGCAGTCACTGAAAGAACATGCAAACTACATAGAAACCACCTGAGGTAATGATTGAACCCGAGTCTGGTGCTGTGATGCAGCAGCTCTACAGCTGTGACACTGTGTCACTGTGATCTGAGGAACAGGTGATTTCAGTCCCACTATTCCAAAGGAACTTGGAGATGTATTTGTTGCTTCTGGATTTGTTGTGGCCGATTTGAGAAAGTGTGAGTTTAGTCAACCACTTTTTTTGCCATTCCATCTTATAACTACTGGCAGAGTTGAATTTGAATGGTCTTGGTCTTTCATTTGCTGGCATTTTCAATGTTCTGGTGTGGAACTTGTTATTCTAATTTCTTGGTACTATCGGCATAAAGAAATGCAGAAGCCTGATGATCAGGAGAACTTTCATTTAATGCATTATTAGAGAATTACTCCTTTCCTTTAGAATAGATGTTGTGGCAAACTGCAGTCTGAGCAGTCGTTTTTTGAGATGGAGAACGTAAATTACTGTGAACCTACCATTTGGTGCTTAGGAATTTATTGAAATACGGAACAATGTTCATGCTCATACTTTCACTGTACAATATGAACCTTTCAATATTCCTTTCACATAATAAAATCATTTAAAAAATTCGATTGCTGAATGCGTAAACAAGGCATGGAAAATTCAGATTTTCCACTGAATGAAGTCTGTTAACCCTACATTTTAAATGCTCAATGGACCAATGCAAATGTTTAGGGAATGCAACAATGAATTTGCCATGTTGTGTGTTTAGCACGTGTGACCAGTGCCGAATTTCTGTGCTGCTGACTTGTGCTTTCCCGTCACCTTTGAAGCGGTTCTTTGAGGAGGATCTGAAATTATTAACAGGTCATAAAGCTAGCCCTTCAAGTGACGTCCAGTGGCAGAGTTTAAAAGCAATATGTTTAAAGGATTTGCTAGTTTTTTTTCCCTCCAAGTACTCAATTTCTTCTTGTTGGATCATAAAATTCCAGCAGCTAAAATCCTAGCCAGGGTATTTTAGAAGAGAAATGTTGAAGTATTTTCCACGCAGACACACAAGGAGATGCACACAGCTTTGTGGCAACAACCGCAAAACTGGATATTTAAAATCTGGCAGTCGATGATAGAATCTGGGACTCCACTGCTCGAAATGGATTGTCTTACCACTGAGATGTGGCTTTGTTGCACTCCTTTTGGAAGTTGTCCAGCATAATCTTGCCACCTTGGTGTTTTCCTATTGCTTGCACAGTGTTGCCATCTCTGTATTTTGTTGGACTTTACCCTGCCTCATGTGACCCGCACGTCCTTTCTGCTTCCTGAAAAATTTCATCATCTGTGTCATCTAGTAATCTAGATGGAGACACCGTGGGCTTGTTTAGAAATTTATTTAGATGTCAAGCATGTAGTAATCATGGTGGATGCCTTTTGCTTCATCGGGGCAAATTTAATTGAAGTGTTAAATCAGTGAAAATGTCAATTTGTCTTGAAACAAATGCATTTTGAGAAAGGGAAACAGACATTCTTTTTTTTGTGATAACTGGTTTTCTATAGATCTTTCTGACAGGGTATTGCAACCGATTCTGGCCTATCACTGACAGCAAACTCATCTATCCTACTGTCTGAAGAACAGCCCAAAATGTCACCCATTTCTTCTCTCCGGAGATGCTGCCTATCCCACTGAGTTACTCCAGCATTTTGTGTCTATAAGGAATAAATTAAGGATTGGAAACTCTGAAGGCGATGACGTTCATGGTGTGGTACGCCTAATGTCTCTGATTGTTTCTACTCTATTAACAGTGGTTTTTACACAAACAGTTCTTGATCCTATTGTTATGCAACTTGCAATGTGTCCTTCAGTCACTATTTGGAGGGGCAAAAGTTTTTAACTAGTTATAGTACTGGGTGTTTTTCTAAATGAGTAGGCAAAGTATGAAACTTACCCTCTTTTACACCGAACAGTGACTCTGCTGGTACCATTGGAAATTGTTGCTTACGATTCTATGCAGATCTAGTAAATATTGTATCTGGATTTCAGTATGGGATTATTTCGAAAACAGTGTCATCTTATTCTTTATTAATGTACAATTTCTGTCCTTCTGTTTCAGGCTTCACAAGTTTGGAAAGTCTGATCCTGGCCAGGTATGGAAGTGAAGCTGAGTAAATTCTTTCTGGAATTTCAATAGCCGAATTACCTGTGCAAATACTTGGTTCCAAAACTTCCATAAAGGTATGCATCATCAACACAGAGATGACTGTTGTGTGATTTACCAAAGTTATTTACATTTATTCTGTTTATTCTTGTCCTTTCTCTCTCTGGTAACTTGCCAACAGACCATTGTTCATTTGAACCCAAGCGTTAAGTGGCAGCAACTAATGTGACCATGGGCCAAAGAGCCTTATCCTGCCCTCGAATGACCTCTGCACGCACAACATTTCTAGTATGAGCTGCTTTTGGTAATTGTGTATTTCTGGCCTATTTTCCCACCCCATACATTTGGAGACAAAGCAGCCATTTGCAGCATTACAGTTGTTTACTCAGCAGAAATTGGGATTTAAATCTGGGTCCTGCTTTATTGTTGAGTTCACAATGCAGAGCTGTTAAGCAGCTGCTTTCAACACTTTGTACTGGAAACATTGACTGAACAGAAATTCCCCTTTTATCAACAGACCAAAGCAGTAACTAAATGCGAGAAAGTATGCTAAAGGTGATGTTTTAAATGGAGGTTGAGATTATTCAGGCAGATATAATGGGTTCAAGAACACCATTTGAAGAGTTAGAAGTCTGAGAGGCTTGGATGGCATTCCTCCCTTAGCTAATATTAACGAGACTAAATGGTAATTCGTCTCATTTCCTACTATGAGGATCTTTTGTGTTAATGATCTGCTGTATTTTCATACAAAACAGTACTAACTGCACTGAAAATTAGCTTGTTAAATGGTTGCGGAAATGTATACAAGGAAATGAATTTGAATATAAATATTTCGGAGCTGGATTGAACTATCTCCAATTATAAAATTGTAAATACATTTTATAGCACCCAGCATGTTCCAGTTTTGATTGCTCAAAATAGGGTTAGATGGTTAAATCACCCAAGACAGTGGTGGATGGACCACAATGTAGAGGAGAAAGGCCATTATTGAGATACAAATGTCAGTGTTGGTCTCAGCTGTGAAACTAATTGAATACTCAGTTGACACAGCCTAGGGGCGCACTAGCACGATGCGCAAGGGGCTGGCTGTACACCCAATGCTATCTGTCCAATATTTAAGATTGATCTCTAGAGAACTGCCACAGGGAATATTAGCTGCTTCTCCCCTTTGCACCCCTTCAACTCTCATTTAAAAGTTACTATCATAACAGCTGAAACTCTTCCTGATTGTCTTCGCCTGATATTATGTGTTGATCCAGTACTTCCACTCACATGTGCCTGTATTAGGCTCTTCGGTGTTTCCTGTGAATTTCACTTTAAATCCCACAGCCCTTAAATTTGCTGCTGGCTGCTCCTGTCTGTGCACCGTTATCAGAAGTACAGCCTGACCATCTGGTAATACATTGGCAGTCTTGCTGTTTTTGTGCAATTTCCTACTCCGTTTCGACTGCCAAACAAAATTACAAGATTATGCAAGAACGTTTATGTGAACAACTTAAGCAACAAAGAAGATTTCTTTATGGTATCAGCTTCTGCCTATTCTTCCTGAAAACAATTGAAAGTCTATCATCTTTGATAACCATATTCAATATTAGCGAGAAAAGTTTAATGTGTGCAAATTAAAGGTTTCTAGGAGTTGCCCGCTCTCATGGATTGGCCTAACAGATGACTCCTGCATCATTGGGTGGTAATTTATGATTTCTGTAAGAGCACATTTCTGTTACCTGAACAGCTGTAACACAAGGGTCACATGTAGTCACTTTGTAGGAGCAGTCTAAAAATCCCTTATTAGAGTCTAATGAAATGAATTGTAAGGTGCTGTTCCTCTATTTGCGTAACTTTTGTGTTTTGTGTGCTGAAGGTGGTTGCCTATTGTGCTGCTGAAGATCCTTCCCCATCTTCTGTCAGACAATGCAGGAAATCACACACCTTTAGATCAACCACATTAATTTACATTGCCTACAGCACAGAACCCTTATTTTCAGTCCAACTAGTTTATGCATGTAAATACGTGTTCTGCATTCCTCCCTGCATTTAACCTTCGTTCGACTGCCCATCTACATTCCACGTATCAATATGGTAACTAAGCCTATGAACTTACCACTTGATAGGACAGTTGTGCTTCAGTTGTAGAGATCTTTACCCGTGAGTCAGGGCTTTGGGGTTTAAGTCCTATTCTAGCGATGAACACGTGTCAAAGCTGATGCTCCGTGTAATAATGAGCAATTGCTGCAGTATTGAAGTTAATGCCCTTTGGGTGAGAGATGTTACTATGTGGAAGAGTAGTAGGGGAGTTATTACCAATGTCCTGACCATTGTTTAACTCTCAATCAATATCGCAAAGAGTTTATCTTGTCATTTACATTGCTTTTTGTGCAGGGAATCTTCTCTCAAATGGCTGCTTTGGTCCAACGTTGCAACTGCATTTTGATAGAACCTTATTGAATATAAACCATTTGGGATCTCCTGAGGTAATAAAGGGAACAATAATATATGCAAGCTTTCCCTTTTTGTGATCTGAGATCAATTTTCGATTAGATTTATTAATGACTAACATATTCAAGCTCTCTTTCTTGCCACCTTGCCAGCATTTTTCTTAATTCTATCTTTTTAGAACATTCACAGTTTAAAATCTTTTGAGGTCGTTCTCTTAGGTTTTGTCTTTCCTGTTTGATCTTTCCAGAAGTTTGTTACCACAACCAAGAAGTTAAATCGCCCTGACAGTTTTGCCCTTTCTTTAGTTTCCCCCTGACCTTTTTATGATACAGAGACAGAGTCTGGTCCAACTGGGCTTCCATACAAGATTAACATTACTTTTCTACTTTTAAATCCTCTCTCTCTCCACAGTGGCTGGAATTTTTTTTATTTGTTTGCTTTTTCATAGTTTTAATTTGTGCTGCTACTTTAATCTATAACCTGATATTCCTTTATTCTTTAAAATCCGATGAAACTGTAGCTCAAACTTTTGCTGCCTTGTTGCATGATATTTGCCGTAATGGCACGATAGCCAGTCTATGATCTTATTAGCAGTTATGGCTCAGTTGGTGGTATTCGTGACTTCAAATCCAACTCCAGAAAATCACGCTTATAAGTCTAGGCTGCTGCTCCAATACATAGGGCGGCATGGTGGTGTGGCGGTAGAGTTGCTCCTTACAGCGCCAGAGACCCAGGTTCGATCCTGACTTCGGGTGCTTGTCTGTACGGAGTTTGTATGTTCTTCCTGTGACTTGTGTGTGTTTTCACCGAGATCTTCAGTTTCCTCCCACACCCCAAAGATGTACAAGTTTGTAGGTTAATTGGCTTGGTATAAAATGTAAAATTGTCCCTTGTGTGTGTGTGTGTGATAGTGTTAGTGTGCGGGCATCGCTGGTCGGTGTGGACTCGATGGGCCAAAGTGCCTGTATGCACACTATCTCTAAACTAAACTAAATTTCTAAGTGATTGCTGCAAAAATGATTGCTTTCACTTCTTTTAAAGTCAAAAATCATCCCCTTACCCCTACCAACATTAAATTTGGCCATTTATTTTAGTGCATTTAAAATCTCAGGTCTGTGTCTTCTTTTAAATGAGACTTTGTATTAGCAAGAGACCTGCCCAAGTTTCACTGATGCGGTTTGTTCATGCTCTCTTCATGGATGGCTTGAAATGCACTTGAAAATGGTGAAAATGTGTTTTTGATCCACTGCCATCCTGCACAGCTGTGTCTGAAAGCTACCTCTGTAGTTGATGGCTTTGTTCCTTTTTGACATAAGTGGAGAAGCTGAAGAAAATTTGCAATAGCCCGTATTATTGAAGAGATTTTCTAATTTGGTGACGTGCAGTTGTCGGTAGGAAATGTGCACTTGTGACTAGCGACTTCTGCTATAAATTATAAACTTAATTTACGATTACAAATTAATCTAATACTTAGCAGCATACAACATTTTAATTAAGATCATCCATTGCACGTTTACATTAAAATACTAGGTTTCATCTTGGCTGCAAGAAGTCCCGATGAACCTTTGTAAATCTCAGTAAAGCTTCAGAGTAGAATGCAGTATTCGACTCACATTGCAGGTAGGATATTCTGGATTAAGAGAGAATGCAGCTATGGTTGCCATCTTTCCCTCACGTATTTTCTGAAAAGTTCCAGGGATAGTAGATAAATCTTCCAGGAATTATGCCAGAAATCTGGGGGAAGCATTACATTTTTGGTCCAGTCCTGTGCTGAATGCAATGTGTCTCCTGATTCTTTTAAGTTGCAGAATAAGATCAGTCATGAAATACTTGGCAAAGATACTCACCTAAACTTCTCAAGGGTGATGTTTTAAAAGTTGCACATTGTGGCCAAGCATTATTGTCATGTGGTCAGTTCCCACATCTTCAAACCCATGGGTACTTTCAATCACAGGTGTTAACCCAATATGCATCTATACTGTTGAGAGGAAACTGTGTTTGGACATGCACGTCATTGCTGTGACCTTGGTAATAACGCAGCTATTTTGACTATTGGCTACTATTAAAATGATCATTGAAGAGATCAATACTATGACATTTTCAGAATCTAAATTTAGCAGCTTTTTGTGTGCAGATCTTTAAAACTATTATTAAAATAAGGGGTGTTTGGGCTTATTGGAGGTTTTTCAGGAAACTGGTCTGCTGTTCTTTTGTTAGGCCTAAGTGTGATTCTATTATGGATGATTCTTTCCTACTTAATAAGCCATTGAGATATATTAAGTATAGAAAGGCCTCACTGCGATCTTCACTTTGGAAATCAAAGTAAATGTCTGCAATGTCTATGTAGAACATAGTGCAGCACAGGAACAGGCCCTTCATCCACAATGTCTGTCAAGCCAAGTTAAACTAATCTCATCTGCCAGCATGTGATCCATATCACTCCCATTCCCTCTCTGTCCACGTGCCTATCCAGAGGCCTCTTAAATGGCACTATCGCACCTACCTCCCCCACTTTTGGCAGAGCATTCCAGCCACTCCCTCTCTCTGGATTATAAAAAAACTTGCCCCGCAAATCTCTTATATTTTTCCCTCTCACCTTAAAGCTATGCCCTTTAGTCTTTGACCATAGTCTTCACGCCCTTCTTGCAATAGGGTGACCAAAACTGCACATAATACTCCACATGCGACCTAACTAAAGGCTTCCAAGCTACAACATGACATCCTGACTTGCCCAATACCACAGCCTTTGTTACCACTCAATCTACCTGAACAGCCACTTTCAGCATATGGACTTGGGCCCAAAATCCCTCTGTACATCAATGCTCTTAAGTGTCTTGCCATTAACTCTATACTGCCTTTACATTCGACCACCCTAATTGCAACAAACAAGTGCAATATCTTCAAAAAGAATCCGTATAAACTTCGCTTATTGCACAACTTCGCTTTGCAATCTGTGCGATGAATTTGTTAATTCGGAGAACCACATGCTGACACAAAACTTTCTGTGAAGTGCTGTATTCTGAAAAATCATCATCTTTGGGTAACTAGATGTTGCATTCGACACCAATCGTCTCTAATTGGAGAAAGCCAGATGCAATCTTTGAGAGACCGCATACTGTGGCTACTGAAAGCTGCAAATTGGAAACTTAAAAACAAAAAGAACCAGAATGTTAGAATAACTCGGTAGGGCAAGTAGCAGCTGTGTAGTCAACATTTGAGAGCAAATCCTTGCATCAGGACTGAAGGGGAAGAGGTAGGATTGCCACTGTACGAAATGGGCTGTACCTTACAACCCAACATTGAATTCTACAATTTCAAGTAACCCACAACCTTGTGCTCACCTTCCACACACACGTACGTGACCACCTAGTTTTCTCCCTTTCGTTTATTCCTTCACACCCCCTCCCCCTCTGATTCTATCTATCTATCATCTCCTCTCCATCTGCCTACCAGCCCTCATCACACCCCACTTCCTACTGCTACACTAGCAATCCTTCCTTTTCCCCTCCGTCTTGATGTAGGGTCTTGACTCCAACCATTGACTTGCATATTTTGTCTTCACAGAAGCTGCTTAACCTGGTGAATTCTTTAAGCTTTCTGTTCTTTTGTTCTAGTTCCAGCATCTGCAGTCTCTTTTATCTGAGAAACTCAAAGCTGAGTTGAAAATTTATTTCCCTGGCAAGCTGATGTAGGTCCAAAGCATGCTTCTAGTTTGGAACTATTTCCTGAACACAGTGCATTGTAACAGGTTTGAGGGGCTGAACACTCTCATGTGGGCCCCAACATCGTAAGGCAATTTCCTGTTCTTTGAGTTACATAATAAGTTTGTTGTCCTCCACTTTAGGCACAAGAACAAGCAAGGAATTCTAATTTGACAATCCATTCAGAGGTTGATGATTTTGACTACTTCATTGTAGCTCGTGCAGTGGTTACTTTATTTGTAAACCCTTTTACCGTGATCTTTTGACTCGAATAAGTGCACTCGCAGGCTGACATTCAAGAAGAATCCATGTTGAGAAAGTAAATAATTAGGAAATACCTGTGGTCTGATATTTTTTAGGAATCCCAGGGATCACAGTGTATGTTTCATCAAAAACCCAGACACACTACTAAATGTGTTAATGGATTTTTAACTGGGAATTCCAAGTTGTGGACGTAGCCCAGACCATCTCACAAACCAACCTCCCTTCCATTAACTCCCTCTACACTTCACTCCATGTATTTGTCAAAAATACATTTAGTAGTCATAATTGTAACCGTTTGTATAGGTTCATCTAGCAGCTCATTCCAGATAAGGACTATCCTCTGAATGAAAAGGTTGCTACTGAGGTCCCTCTGAAATCCCTTCCCACTCACCTTGCATGTGTAGTCTAGTTTTGGAATCCTCTACCCTAGGGGAAAAGACTGAGTGGTTCTCTTGCCCCTCATAATCTTGTGCACTTCAATAACGAAACCCTTTGCCCTCCTACAATCCAAAGGGAAAAGTCCTAATCTATCCAATTTCTCCCGAGAACTCAAACCCACACCCTTTCCAACTTAATGACATCCTTCCTGTAGTTAATTGACTAGAACAGCGCGCAGGACTCCAAGTTTGGTCTCACTAATGACTTGTATAGCTGCATCATGATGTCCCAACTTTTGTACTCAATACCCTTCCCAAAGAAGGCAAGTGTGCCAAAAGGGCGCCTTCACCACACTGTCTACCTGACTTGCTACTCGCTCGCTCGCAGTTGCTTTGCCACAGCCAGTGCCACATCTGTGCCTCTGCGGAGATCATCTGCAGTGTATGCCTACCTTTCCGCTGCAAGTCAGTTGGTGGGCCATTGTCTGTACCTCTCCACAGTTGCATTTGTCAGAGTCCGAGAAGCCCCACTTCTTCAGGTTGAGTCCGCAATGTCCTACTCCAGTGCAGAGGCTGTTTAGGACTTTCCAGGTAGTATAAGGCAGGTGGTGTCCTGGTGCCTACTTTCAAGGAATTATGACTTGTACTCCCAGATCTCTCTGTTCTGCAACACTCTCAAGGGGTCTATCACTTCCTGTGTTTGACATACCAAAATACAATGCCTCACACTTGTCAGAGTTAAATTCCATCATCCCAACTGATCTAGATCCTGTTATAAATTTAGATATCCTTCCTCAATGATCGCTGTAGTGCCAATTTTGGTGACATCTGAACATTTATTAACAATGTTAACAACATTGTCATCCAAATTGTTAATGTCGATGATAAATAAGAGTGGACCCAGCACCGACCCTTGTAGCAAACCTGTGGTCACAGGCCTCAAAACCACAATTCTTGAGTGGTCAAGTCAATCATCTGATCTGAACCCAATTGAGCATGCCTTTTATATGCTGAAGAGAAAACAGAAGGAGACTAGCCCCCAAAACAAGCATAAGCTAAAGATGGCTGCAATACAGGCCTGGCAGAGCATCACCAGAGAAGACACCCAGCAACTGGTGAAGTCCATGAATCGCAGACTTCAAGCAGTCATTGCATGCAAAGGATATGCAACAAATACTAAACATGACTACTTTCATTTACATAACATTGCTGTGTCCCAAACATTATGGTGCCCTGAAATGAGGGGACTATGTATAATAAACACTGCCATAATTTCTACATGGTGAAACCAAAATGTATTAAAATGGCCTTTATTAAAATCTGACAATGTGCACTTTAACCACATAATACATAATAGAATGTGATTTTTTCTATTACAAATCTCAAATTGTGGAGTACACAGGCAAATAATTAAATGATGGGTCTTTGTCCCAAACATTATGGAGGCCACTGTATGTTCCAATACTAAATGCTTAACCATGCATTGAGTGAGTGTAAAATGGGTAACCTTAACAGCAATCCAGTTTGTCTATTCATATTATCCCTATTTTATTAATGCACTGCATTAAAATGGCATGACGATAACTATGATCCATTACAACACGTGAATGAACCTGTCATGAAGCACATTTTAATCCAGCTCAGAGATGGCATTATTTAGAATCCAGAATACCCATGCTAGGTTATAGGTGTTCCACTATAATCCAGTGCAAAGCTAAATAATTGAACTGTAATATCTCATCACAAACATCACAAAAAATTAGATTTAAGACTAGGAGTAGGCCATTTACCCTCAAACCTGTTTTGACATTGTGAGATTATTGATAATCTGAAATCATTGCGAGGCACCTCAGGGAGCAGCCCATCAGGTCTGCGTCGACCGGCAATAGCCATTCACACTATTCCTACATTCATCTGAATTTCTATTCTACCTGCATTCTCATTCTGCCAAACCCCCCTTCTACCACTTACCTACAATTTACAGCAGACGGCTAACCCTCCAACCAACCATGGAAAATGTGCAAACTCCCCAGTGATTCAGTGAAATTGCTTCAAAGCTGGAGAGTGTGTGGTCCAACCTGTGATTTTCATTTTTTCCCTCTTAAGAAAGCAGTCCAATCTTGAATCTCCTCTAATCTGCCTCCATTGCAAATTTCTGCTAACTAGACCAAACCTATGTCCAGAATTCCAGTTCTGGACTTGCTTAAGCACTGATGAATTCCAAGAAGATGTCCTTATTCTTGTATTTGTAATTTTTGTAATACAGGCCAGAAATTTTATTTTCTCTCATAATTGCTGCATTGATACTATTTGCATATATCCAGATCTGTCTGCACACAAATACTCAATCTTTAAATAATACCTCAAAATCTTTTTCCAATCTTGGCTCTGTGCCTTCCTTGCTGCCAGGTTTTCTACTTTGTTTCATCATTGACCAGGAAACGTTACAATCTATTGGAGAGTCTGTACGGGCGCTGCAATGGTTATCCAGTTTTAATCCAGAAATAAACTATCTCCATGAAAATTCAGAGATCTGTCATCCTTTGTAATATCTTGTTGAAAAGAAAATCGTATAATTACCATATAATTCATCATAAATTCTACAGTTACAGGAGTATTACTCATGCAAGGTCACGCTTCTTCAGTATAGTTTAATACAGAGACTGATTGTATCCGAGTAGAATCCAGAAATACTGCAGTAATTACCCCCACTATAATCCATTTTAAATTCAGCAATTATCCCATTTTAAGCGCCCAAACCTTACAATTACTACTAATATAGGGTATAGCTCATAGTGATGAAATGGAAGGCATTTGGCTGTTATGCTGAGAAATATTTCATTAAAATGAAAAAGGAAAGCGACCAAAGTTAATCCATTGCTCTTTTCGGTTTTCGCAAATGCCTTGGACATGAATAGTGGATGCACAGTTATGATGATTATGAACTTGGAAAAGTAGCTGACATGAGCATAATTATACACATCAACAGGGTGAAATGGACTAAGTCATAGCAAATGTTCAAAGAAGTTAAGGTATGCATCTTGGAAATGCAGTACATGATAAATGGAAGTTTTTGAAATATTTCACTTTTGTTTTTTCTCAAATGGAAGGAAACCATTGGAGTCTCTGCCTGTTCTCGGATCAATCCAATATCCCACTTATTCCCCTGTAATCTAGTCTTTCCCCCAACCTCAGTTCTGCTACTACCCACCAGCTCCAGAGGCTGTTTACAATGGAAGGTTTCCCCACAGCCCACTGTGTCGTTAGAATAAGGAAGGAAATTAGAGCACCAGAGGAAATCTGCAAGGTAAACGGAAGATGTGTTTAAGGAGGTGGCTCTAGAAATTGTGGACGCATTAGTGATTATTTTCCAATGTTCTATAGATTCCAGGTCAGTTCCTGTGGATTGGAGGGTAGCTAATGTTATCCCACTTTTCAAGAAAGGAGGGAGAGAGAAAGCGGGAAATTATAGACCAGTTAGTCTGACATCAGTGGTGGGGAAGATGCTGGAGTCAATTATAAAAGACGAAATTGCGGAGCATTTGGATAGCAGTAACAGGATCGTTCCGAGTCAGCATGGATTTACGAAGGGGAAATCATGCTTGACTAATCTACTGGAATTTTTTGAGGATGTAACTAGGAAAATTGACAGGGGAGAGCCGGTGGATGTGGTGCACCTCGACTTTCAGAAAGCCTTCGACAAGGTCCCACATAGGAGATTGGTGGGCAAAATTAGAGCACATGGTATTGGAGGTAGGGTACTGACATGGATAGAAAGTTGGTTGACAGACAGAAAGCAAAGAGTGGGGATAAATGGGTCCCTTTCAGAATGGCAGGCAGTAACTAGGGGGGTACCGCAAGGCTCAGTGTTGGGACCGCAGCTATTTATAATATACATCAATGACTTGGATGAAGGGATTAAAAGTACCATTAGCAAATTTGCTGATGATACAAAGCTAGGTGGCAGTGTGAACTGTGAGGAAGATGCTATGAGGTTGCAGGGTGACTTGGACAGGTTGTGTGAGTGGGCGGATGCTTGGCAGATGCAGTTTAATGTGGATAAGTGTGAGGTTATCCACTTTGGTGGTAAGAATAGGAAGGCAGATTATTATCTGAATGGGTCAAGTTAGGAAAAGTGGACGTACAACGTGATCTGGGTGTCCTAGTGCATCAGTACTGAAAGGAAGCATGCAGGTACAGCAGGCAGTGAAGAAAGCCAATGGAATGTTGGCCTTCATAACAAGAGGAGTTGAGTATAGGAGCAAAGAGGTCCTTCTGCAGTTTTACAGGGCCCTAGTGAGACCGCACCTGGAGTACTGTGTGCAGTTTTGGTCTCCAAATTTGAGGAAGGATATTCTTGCTATTGAGGGCGTGCAGCGTAGGTTTACTAGGTTAATTCCCGGAATGGCGGGACTGTCATATGTTGAAAGACTGGAGCGACTAGGCTTGTATACACTGGAATTTAGAAGGATGAGAGGGGATCTTATCGAAACGTATAAGATTATTAAGGGGTTGGACACGTTAGAGGCAGGAAACATGTTCCCAATGTTGGGGGAGTCCAGAACCAGGGACCACAGTTTAAGAATAAGGGGTTGGCCATTTAGAACAGAGATGAGGAAAAACTTTTTCAGTCAGAGAGTTGTGAATCTGTGGAATTCTCTGCCTCAGAGGGCAGTGGAGGCCAATTCTCTGAATACATTCAAGAGAGAGCTAGATAGAGCTCTTGAGGATAGCAGAGTCAGGGGGTATGGGGAGAAAGCAGGAACGGGGTACTGATTGAGAATGATCAGGCATGATCACATTGAATGGCGGTGCTGGCTCGAAGGGCCGAATGGGCTACTCCTGCACCTATTGTCTTGTGTTCATTCTGCATGGACAGAGTGGGGATAATCAAACCTGTGACTGGAGATGTGAGGCAACAATATGGATCATGGTGCCTATATACATTACTCTTAAATATAATAAGGCAAGTAGATAAGGTTCAAGGAAGCATGTGTGGATAAATGGGACTAGTATAGATAAATACAGTGAGCGACATGGGCTCTTTCTGTGCTGTGTGACTCTGTGACTTACTTCAGTTTATAATCAAAGCAGTAGACAAAGATCAGAAATTCCACGATCAGAAATTTGGCCTCAAGTGGAGAAATGTGAACTATTCTTTATGCTTCACCAGGGAAGATAAGAAGTCTGGGGACTAATGAGGAGAGACATGAATACTAGGAATGTTAGTTAGAAAAGATTGAGAGAAGCTGAACGGATTTTCTGTCCGTCAAGGGGTTTGTTAGAGAAAACTATTCCATCTGGAAAGTGGATCAATAAACAGAGATTGTAGATTTAAAATTATTGGCAAAAGATTGGGGATGGACATTTTCACTAGTTATTGGGGAACACTCTGCCTGAGAGGTGATGGAGGCTGATTCCATAAATAACTTTTAAATTGGAATTGTAGTTACATGAGGATGAACATTTTACAGGGTCAGACACAAGAGGAAATAGGTTGTGAGACCAAGCGCAAGCTCTTTCAAAGAAAGAATACAGACTCCAAGAACCAAGTTTATTTTAAAAAGGGAGAAAATAGATGATGAAAGTAAGCTAGCAAAAATATAAAAACAATAAGAGCGTACACCATGATAGAATGGTAGTTCTTTAGCATGTAACACTCTGAATTTATAATGAGGAAGCAACTGACTTTGAACACATCTTGTGGGTGTTGCACTGAAAAACATTCCAAAAATAATAGAAAATAGAGAGGGGTGGGGGGTGGAGGAACTTTAAACAATTGCTCTCTGTGACAAAGACACCAGGAAAATTAATGTGACTGAAAGCTGACAAGATTCCTGGACTGGATTGTCTGTATCCTGGGGCTCGTGTGAAGCGAATGTATCAGTTGTGAGTTTACAACATCTATATATATATTATATTACTAAAACTCTCATCTTGTATGTTCCCGAAATACAACCAAAACGGTAGACGACACCGCAACAATTCTCGGGCACCTTACCATTTGCCTTTGGTCTGCTGTATCGAGTTTCGTTATATTTTAAAAGTAATTAACTTTTTAAACTTTAATAAATGCGCTCCCGGCAGCCGCGCATGCGCAGTTGGGGGAGGGTTGGCGGGCCTGGCGGCGGTGCACCTGCACAGCAGCCCCGGGAGGACCGGCGCCCATCCCGGCATGCCCCGCGCCTGACCTTCCTCCCGTGGTACAGTGCAGCAGCAGAGAGTACGTCAAAGAAGATGGCTGCCGACCGCTCTCCTGTTGCTGGCCGCCCAGGGCCGGGGAGAGTGGCTCCCTCTCCCCTTTCCTCTCCCCCCTCGCCCAGCCCCAGGGGAGACTCCCCGGCCAGCAACAGGTCCACGGGTCGTCAGTTGGGGGAGGGTTGCCCGGCCCGGCAGTGGCCCTCGACCCTGGGATCTTGCTGAGTGCTTTTAGGGTAAATAAAATTGTGTTTAGAAGTTTATCAAAGCAGGAGAGGTTTGGATCCAACTGGTCCATGGGTCCTATATAGTAGAATGGTTCCAGTTGATTGGAAATCTGCACCAAAAAAAAATATTGAAAAAAATAAAGGAAAATACCAGAATCCATGATTAAGTAAATGGTATAAGGACACTTAGAAAATCATAATATCATGATGACTCTGTATTAGGAAAGGTAGTTCATGCTTGACAAACATAGAACAGCACAACATATGGACAGGCTCTTTGTGCTGAACATGATGCCATGTTAAGCTCCTCTGCCTGCACGTGGTCTGTATTCCTCCATTCCCTACATATGTATGTGCCAATCTAAAAGCCTCTTAAACACCACTATTGTATCTGCTACCACCACCACCCACCATTCTGTGTGTAAAAATAAATATCCTCTGCACATCTCCTTTAAACTTTCCCCCTTTGACTATATGCTCTCTCATCTTTAACATCTCCATCCTGGGGGAAAAAAAGGTTCTGACTGTCTGCCCTGTCTATGCCTCATTATTTTATATCCTTCTGTCAGGTCTCGTCTCAAATTCTAACTCTCCAGAGAAAACAATCCATGTTTGTCCAATCTCTTTTGGCTAATGCACTCTAATCCAGGCAGCATTCTTGTAAAACATTTCTGCATCCTTTCCAATGCCTTCACATCCTTCCTGTAATGGGATAACCAGAACTGTGTACACATGTATCAGGTTTTTGTGGATGGATAAAGAAAGACCAACAGTTGGATTTCCAAAAGGTATTTAATAGAGAGCACACAAAACTTGTCTGTTCCAGATAAAAGCCCATGATTGTGGGAGTGATATACTGGCATGAACAGAGAATTGGATATTAATGAATCATGATAAATGGGTCATTTTCAGGTTAGTGAATTGTAGCCTATGGGATCATTGTCGGAAGCTCAACTATTAATGATCAAAGTACCAAGTGCATATTTAATCAAATTTATTGATGATATAAATTTGTTTGTAAAGCAAGTTGGAAGGAAGACCAAGTCTGGAAAATATAGAGGTTCAGAGAGTGACAAAAAAATTGGCATGATTATAAAAGGAATATAAAGTTCATTGGCTTTGGAAGTAATGTAAAAGAGCTGAATATTGTTTATATAGAGAGAATCTGCCGCTGAAAAAATATTTTTGCACATGAAATGGCAACAGTTTCATTCAGTTACAAGTAATCGTGAAGGCAAATGGAACATTGACATTTCATGCAAAGAGGATGGACTAGAAGAGACGGGAAGTCTTTACAATTGTACGGAGTATCAGTAAGAATGGACTTGAAGTACTGTGCGCAGTTCTGGCTGCCTTATTTATATCGAACGCATGCTAGAAAGTAGAATAAAGAAGCGGGACAGGCAGCATCTCTGGAGAGAAGGAATGGGTGACGTTTCGGGTGGAGACCCTTCTAGACTTGAAACATCACCCATTACTTCTCTCCAGAGATGCTGCCTGTCCCGCTGAGTTACTCCAGTATTTTGTGTCTACTTTCGATTAAAACCAGCATCTGCAGTTCTTTCCTACACAAATAGAATAAAGGGATTGATTCATGAGGAAAGATTTGGCCTATACACATTGCAGTTAAAGAATGAGATTACCTTACTGAGTAAATTGTAGGAGCATGATAAAGTAGGAGCTGTTAGGATAGGACAACTTAGAAACAGAGGGTATACTTTCACAATAATGGGGTTGCCTATTTAAAACAGATGAGGAAGAATTTCTTTGCTTATGGTGTCATGAAGCATAATTGTCCAGCCCAACCTTGACTATGTTCAGATTTTTGTTCTATTCGGGAGTAGAACGTAATGGGGAAGTAGCAGGAAATTGGAGTTGAGGCTAAATCAGATCAGGTATAATTTTATTGAACGATAGAGGATTTTGCTCCATTTTCGATGACCTCATTCTGTGCAATGAGTTTATGACAGGATCTAATGATCATAGATACAGGCATTCCAATACTAATTATAACACACTGCACTATAAAGACTATATCCAGAATACAGATGTTAATTGCCCCATTATTGGACACACGGTGCTGGAGTAACTCAGCGGGTCGGGCAGCATCTCTGGAGAACATGGATAGTTGATGTTTCGGGTCAAGACCCTTCAGACTGATATATTATATCAGTATTATAATTATATAAATATAATCCTTCATCCCCATTGTAATCCATCAAAAGTTATATTGTCTAATACAAAATAACTAATTGTTTCTGTGTGATTCAATGTAAAGGGTTTAATTCCACCTCAGCATACAGTGTTTGTAATTTAAACCTCCAAATAATTCATCATGAATACAGTAGATATTACTCAGAATAATCCAGCATAATGCTTATAACTAACCTTGTAACAATCAAGTGGAAATCTGTGTAATCCAGCACAACCCCACCATAGTGAAACACAGTACAAAACCTGTAATCATTGCCCCATATAATTCAGTTCAAGTTTTGAATTTATCTTTATAATCCAGCAGAAGGGCTGTAATTTTCTCCTCATAATAGTGCAGATTCAGAATTACTCGTTATAATCTAATATTAAGTCTGTAATTACCTATTATATTCCAGCACAAAATGTATCGTAAAACCTGGTTGCATTAAATTGTAATACACTGTGGGGTTAGTAATCACATTGCTGTATAAATCATTTGAACGACTAATTGTCTTCATTTTAATTGATTATCTAGCTTGTAATCACATCTGAATAAACCGAGAGGATGGAATATAAGAGAAGGGAAGCCTTGCTCCAATTGTACCCAGTTTTGGTGGAAGTGCACTTGAAGTACTGTGTATAGTTCTGGCCTATAAAATTATACTAAAAATAAGTTGGAGCAAAGCCTGTAATTACACCTCAATGTAATTTTGTATGATGTCTCTATTTATATCCTGATGCTTCTGTGTTACTTTGTTCAAATTCAACTTTGGCATTGCTTTTTAAAATTTTCATTGATGCCAAAATGTCAAAGGTATGTCAATAGACACATAACTGTACTCCTAACACTTTCACTTGGGTTTTTTAAATCTAATTATATGCATTTATGAACTTTTTACACCAAATGGGTGTCCAATTGGGCAAGTATAATTCAATGATATATGTAATTAGCCATTTGTTCCATCTCAATGATGGCTTGATATTTCTTACTGATCTGAAAAGAGTTCATTCATTGACAGGAAAAGAAGACTGTAATGATGACAGAGGATCGGGGAAAGTAGCTATTCCGAGGGAGGTCGCAGTCACTCTCAACTCCCCTGGTCCTTGAGACTTGCATGTCTGACACTTAAAACAGGGTTTCCATATTGGCTTCTCTTACAACTGCTGGCCTGCTGTTTGTCCCTTTCGATCTTGGTTTGTATGAGAGAGAGCAATTGTGAGAGTTGTTGAGGGCATACGGTGCTGTCAGAGTACATATAAAACTGGTGAATGTCGGGTGAAGGAAATAATTATAGAGATGGAAACTATGCTCTTGAGTCAGTGACTGAGTAATGCTGGTGTAGTGGTCGAGTCATTGCTGTTGTGTGCCAGAGACAACGCAAAAAGGGATTGGAGGATGTTGTAAAAGCAGTACGAGTGTGAGAGTGATGGCATCGAGGGTACAAAGGGAGAGGATGATTCTTGTCAACTCAGTCATAATACGATGCACCTGAAACTACAGAATATGACAAGGGATACTTTAACAAATGGAAGAACAGACTCACGGGAGAGAAATACTCTGTTGCATTGTCGCATTTGGGAGTGAACAGCTGCTTTGGGAGTTCTTGTGAATCACTGCAATAGGCCAGAAATAGATGCAGAAGTGAAGGACTTCAGCCAAAAATAATGTATCATTCTGAGGAGTCAAGGCAGCAAGAGGACTTTAGATAAGCATGGGGTGGTGGATAGACCTTGGGTGAACATGGCATCGGATCTCTTCATAACCAGGGCTAAAATCTACCTGGTGGTAATGGTTGATTATTTTTGTATCTAATAGCGATAGTCTATTCACTTTGTAGAGGAGCAGAAGAAGCTCACGTAGATTATCGTGTAGTCTCTTCATCAAGGCCTTTGGTAAGGTTCCACATGGTGGGCTTCTTTGGATTCCTGGGATCCAAGGACAGCTGGCTAACTGGAGATAGAATTGGGTTCATGGAAGGAAGGCTGGCCTGTGACTAGTAAAGGATTGTTTCTGAACCAATTGCTGTTTGCGGTTTATATTAACGATTTGGATTAGAATGTAGAATGCATGATTAAGTTTGTAGATGACAGTAAAGTGGATAGTATCGTAGCAATGAAGATGGTTATCACAAATTACAGCAGGATCTTGATCAGCTCGGCAAGTGGGCTAAGGAATGACTCATGGAATTTAATGCAGATAAGTCTGAGGTGTTGCATTTGGGAAGTTAAACAAGGACAGGACCTTCACAGTGAATGGTAGGGCCTTAGGGAGAGTTGTAGAGCACAGGGATCTTGGTGTACAGGTACATTGTTCCCTGAAGGTGGCATCGCGGGTAGATGTAATTGTAAGGAAGGTTTTTGGCACATTGGCCTTCGTCAGTCAGAGTATTAAGTATAGAAGTTGGGATGTTAAGATGCAGTTGTACAAGATGTTGGTGAAGCTACATTTGGAGTATGATGTTCAGTTTTGGTCACCCTGCTCTTGGAAGGATGCCATTAAGCTGGAAATAGTGCAGAGAAGATTTACAAGGATGTTGCCAGGTCTCAAAGGCCTGCTATACAGAGAGGTCGGGCAGGCCTGGACTTTATTCTTTGGAGCACAGGAGGCTGAGGGGTAATCTTATAGAGGTATATAAAATCATGAGGGGGAATAGATAGGGTGAATGCAGTCTTTTACCCTGAGTTGGGGAATCAAGAACCAGTGGATATGGGTTTAAGGTGAGGGAGGAAAGATTTAATAAGAACCTGAGGGGCAACATTTTCACTCATAAGGTGGTGGGTAGTTGAGGCAGGTACTATAACAATTTGTAAAGGAAAAGTCGACAGGCACATGTATAGGAAGTTTTATAGGAATGTGGGCAAGTGGGACTAGCTTAGATGGGCATCTTGGTCCCCCTGTCATATGACTCATGGCAAAGAGATATCCCATAGTCAGTGTTTACTTCTAGCCCAGACCATAAGCCGCAGAACTGCCAATAAAGAATGGCTGTACCAACAACTCAAAGCTGCTGGTCTAAGATTCCACCTGAAATAAGCAGACAGAGAAGAGAGAAATGGAAATACCCTGTCTCCAAAAGGAGACCTAAGGAGGTGTCACACCTTAAGCCAGGTGAAATGGTAAGAATTCAACTTGTAGTACAGCTGATGTTTCACAGCACTACTGATCTGGGTTCAATCCTGACCTTGGGTATTGTCTGTGTGCAGTTTGCTTGTTCTCTCAGTGACTGCCTGGGCAGTCTACTGGAGTAGAAATGGAGCAAAAATTAAAGTGAGAGGCAACTAGGAAGCTCGGGGTCATCTTTAAGGATAGAATGGACATGTTTAGCAAATCCATTACCAAATATGCTTTTTGTTCTCCAGTGTGGAGGAGACTACACCCTGAGCACTGAATGCGGTTCACAAAATCTGAAGAAATCCCAAAGAATTGTTTCTTCATCTGGTAGGACTATTGGGTCCAGGGATTGTAAAAGTGGAAGAGGTTGAAGGGTTGGGTATTATATTTTCCGTTGTCTTAATAGAAGCTGCCTTGGGAGGGAAGTGAATGCTGGTGAAATTGTAAGGGTGACTCAGCGATTTGTCCCGACCCAAAAATTCACCTGTCCATTCCATCCACAGATGCTGCCTGACCCGCTGAGTTCCCGCAGCAGTTTATATTTTGACCAAGATTCCAGCATCTGCTGTTTCTTTTGTCTCCAGGGAGTTGTAGAAAGGGTGGTGTACTCGAAAGCATCAGAAAATGCTTCTGTGGAACAGAGAGAGAAAACATTGAGTTTTTGAAAGGTTCTGTGTGGAGAGGTTTGGGCGACCATGCGGGAAGGAGGTGGGAAGGAAGGAGTGGGCTGTTTGTGGCTGAGATGAAATGTTAATAGGTTTTGACGAGATGAGCATGAAGTCTACAGATGTCATGAAGAAGAATTAAATGTTGAGGACCTGGATTCATCAATCTGGTGAGATCATGGCATTTATTCCTAGGGCTGTTTCTCCTTCAAGATACTTCCCTGGTGGGTGTGCCTGGCTGTAGCCTGTGAAGCTCTCCATGGTCCCTGAGCACAAAGAACATCCCACCAATGGGCAGGGTTCTACACCACATATACTGCTCCAATCATTGCTCCAGCCTTGTTTTATAAAGCAGCGCTCTCCAGAAGTTATAAGAATGCTACCTGGTTTCAGCACTTTTTGAGCCCTGCTTCTGAGGTTGCAGCTGTGTATCTATGTACAGGCAGCTGCTGGAGCAGAAATAACATGTGCAATACCAGGGAATTCAACAATGCTATTTTCTAACTATCTTAATGATTCTTTTTTTAAAGCAGTGTTCGCAAATCACATTGTTATTTTACAGCAGGTAAAAAATAGCAGTAGAATTTACATGCAGTATCTAATTCTCAAGTCGATCCGTTTAGCTTCATTGTGCAACTCAACTTTTATACTCTCGTGCTTATTTAATGCAAAAGGAAAGGTTGTTCCAAAAGGAGGATACATTTTGTTTTTAATGAACTCCAAGTGCACATTAATGTTTTCCTTGATTGTTTTTTAAAAACCTCTCCATAACCAAGGTTAAATCTCTTAGTTGCTAGCTTGTAGTTGCTGGACATATCTTTACATCTCATTTTTAATACAAGAGTGTTATATTTGCCATTTTCCAGTCTCTGGCAGTACCGCTTTAAAATGGAGGATGCAATAAACCACCTTGTCAAATGGATAGCGACCTTCAGTGCCACCTCCCTCAATAAAATGAGAGGCATTCTCCTCCCTCACATCTGGTGACGTCATTACTTTAAGCATAGGTAGATATTCTAGGATTGTTCCTTGTTAGTTTTCACCTCCTTTCTTCTCTGTTTAATCCCATTTTATTGAGATTATGACAGCATTCTCTTCCTGTGTAAAGATGGTTGCAAAGTGGTTGTACTATTTCAGCCATGCCTTCGGCCTCTTTATCCCTAATCCCACAATGTCTCTGCTGAACTCGATGCCAAGTTAAAGTAATCTCCTCCGTCTGTACGTGATGCATATCCTTTCATTCCCTCTTACCACCTACTTCCTCTTACTACCCACTTGCTACTCAATACTGACAGAAGATTTTTATATTTACCTTCATTTTAACTGCCTACTATTTTAAATTTACATGTCATGCAAGGAGAGGTACATTGCATTGGAAGTTTGGGGAAGGTTCACCTGATTTGACTTGTGTGGGAAGGCACCAGTTCCACCTACACACTGGAGTTGAGAAGAATGAGAGATGATCTTGTGAAACATGCGATTGTGAACGAGCTTGACAAGGTAGATATTGAAAGGATGTTTCACCACATGGAGGAATATAGACCTAAGGAGCATAGTTATTCTTACTTTTTAGGGACACTTATTTTGGTTAAACTTATGTTTTTTTAGAATGTGGCCACTTATTTGGGACTGATATGAGGAAGTATTTTTTCTATCTATTTTTTCTTTCCCAAATAGCAGTAGCTTTCCTTGAGCTACTACTGTAATCCTGTTCCAATCAACATTTGGGTTTATTGACCTGCTGAGTTTCCCCAGCACTTGTGATTTGCTCAAGATTTTTGGATGACAATAAAGGCTATTCTGATTCTGAAGATTGCAGTATCTGCGGATCCTTGTGTCTCCATTGTATATCAATGAACTTTTCAGTAGTTTCCCTGCGGATTTGTTCACCCTCTGACATTATTCAACATAATTTAAGACAAATGGATTCTGTCACTTGATTTGCCAAGGATGTCTCACCCTTATCACAATAATGTCTTGCCTTTCCAGGTCCTTATCAACACCCAGCCTCTGTATCCCACACTTCATTCTTTGACATTTCCGCCACTTTCAACGTGATCCCACCACCAGTCACATCTTCCCACCCCTATCCCTTTCTGCTTTCTGCAGAGGCTGCTCCCTCTGCAACTTGTTGGTGCATTCATCTCTTCCCACCCAAACCACCCTCTACCTAGCTATTTTCCTCTGCAACCACAGAGGATGCAACACCTGTCCCTGTACCTCATCCCTCACATCCATCCAGGGACCACAGCAGCCCTTCCAGGTGTCGGAGGCTCACATGCACCTCCTCTAACCTCTTTCACTGAATTCAGTAGATGAGGTGTGAGACTGGCCTCCGTTACATTGTTGATACCAAGCGTAGACCAGGCAACTGTTTCCCCACACATTTTTCTGCTTGTTCCGCCAAGGCCTGCTGGATCTCCTAATTGCTAACCATTTTAACGTCCCTTTCCCATTTCCAGACTGACCTGTCCTGGGCTTCCATTGCCAGAGTGAGGCCACTCACAAACTGGAGGAACAGCACCTCATATTCCGCTTGTGTAGCTTACAACCCAAAGGTATGAACAATGAATTCTCCAATTTAGGAACCTTTCCAACAACCCCCTTTTCTCCACCCCCCCCTCTCTTTCCCGTGCCCCACCTGGATGTGCACACGTTTTTCCCAAAATCCCTCCTCTTTCCCCTTCCACCTTCATCCCATCCTCTGGCTTCACATTTCATTCGTCTTCTCTCCTTTCTCATAGCCTTTTGTCGCCTTTCCGTCTCTAGCCTTTGTCCACCCATCTGCCAATCAACCCCTCCACCCACACCTGTATCCACCTATCGCTTGCTTGCTGTTGTCCCGCACATCCACCTCTCTTCCAGCTTTCTATCCCTAACTACAATCACTCTGAAGAGGGGTCCTGACTAGAAACATCGCCTATCCATTTTCCCCAGAGATGCTGCCCGGCCCTCTGAGTTACTCTGGCAATGTGCGTCTTTTTTTTAACAATAATATCTTCCTTTATTTCAACCACCTTACTTTTTCTTGCCTATCTTTTCGGAACACCTTGCTCCTGGAACACAGAATACCTAGTCCTGCCCTTTTTTGTTGAACCTTGTTTCATTTATTACAATATTATCATAATCCCACATCTATTTGCATTTGCTGCTGACTAGCATTTCATCACCATACAATGTCTTGAGGCACATGCACTCTAAATCCATTTATGTATTTCCTTTTATTTGCTCACAGCTACTGCTATATATCTTTCCTTAGTGCGCCTTATTCCTTAACCTGAGCCGATTTGTAGTACATGAAGATTTTAGATTGTGCAGGAATATTAGCTAGAATGGTTTTCAGGATAAGGTACTTCAGTTAAACTGGGGAAATTGAGGTTGTTTATCTTGCTCAGCTGGAAAGAAATTTATTCTAGAACTAGGGGAGATCATGATGGGTTTAGATAGATAAAGAGAAGTTCAGTTGGTGGGTAGTTTGAAGATCAGGGGCAGGGTTGGATTGAAAGCAAATGAGAGGCAGCTTGAGACTTTTAAACAGGGTGTGGTTATGATATGGAATTCAGGGGCATTAAGGGTGATATAAATAGTCAGTAGAGGCTTTAAAAAAACAAATTGATAGGTGCCTGAGGAAGCTAACTTGCTCAGCTGTGGAGAAGGGGTCTGGTGTGATTATTCAGTAAGGAGTTGCCATGACATTGGTCGGACCAATGCATCTGCAATAACTCTTATCATTAGATTTAACTACATATTAAAAATCACAATATATTTTTGGGACTGAATCTAAGTTTGGAAGTACAAGATGTAAGTCTGAAATCTGGAGTAATATATATCATGGTTCAGTTGCTACTTTATGATGCATTTACGCTTGGGATGGGGTTGAACTGCTGCAGTTTTACTTTTGCAAGTTATGTGACCGTACCACACTGGTGATAAACTGCATTTACATTGTTTATTCCACAATCGCAGTTGGTGTCTCATTTCTGTATCTCTAATTGTTGGGCATTCTCTTGCTCAGGGTGCCGTGTTGACACTGTGTTGCAGAGGAGGATGGGAAAGAGGAGGTGCCTACAAGCAGAGCCGACGCTCGAGCAGAAGATAGCAGCAGGTTGCTGTGGAGTAAAGAAGCCTAAGCTATCGGGCAGCAATGTGCACAACCAGCTGAATCACTCAGGCACCGGCCTAGGCTGTGGCTCGGTGTCTAGTCTGCAGTCTGGAACAGCCCTGGGGAACCACCACAACTACAGCCAGAACCACAACTACAGCCAGAACCATTGCGAGAGGAACAACAGGGAGAGCAATGGGAACCTGAACTCCTTAAACTCTACACTCAGCTCAGTGACTGGGCTGATTGCAGTGGGAAGTCGTCCAAACGGGACTGGACACAGTGGGACCAGTGGACTGAATGTGAGGAACTTGGTGGTGACCGCAGAGATGTGCTGCTACTGCTTTGATGTGTTGTACTGTCATCTGTATGGATTCCCACTGCCCCGATCACCCAGGTTCACCAATGACCCATAGTGAGTACTGCAGTATAAGGATAAACTGTTAAGAGAAGCAAGCACTTCCCCATTGAATGCTTCTCATTTCGGGACAACAGTGAAGAACAAGGTTAAGTCCACTCCAGTTTAATAGAAAATCTGTGTGGCATTGTGCACCATGTTCTCTTTTCAGCTCTTGTATCTGGCTCCAAATTAAATTGAATGATTTTGCTCTTTGGATAATTAAATTATGCAATGAGTTGGGTGAACCTTATCCTACTCTGATGCACCCATGGACTGTGTTCTTCCACATAGGATGTGCTGTTCTCTGTCATTGTTCTGTGGGAAAACACAGGATGTCAGTAATACTGATATCCTGCCCATGCCTATCAAGTTGAATAACAGCATTACATTGTTAGGGACCTGAGTGCAAAATTATTTTTGGTCATCTTTTCTTTTAAGAGATGATCTCAGATCTAACACATCTACCTGTGCCAGATACATTTGGCTGTGGTTTACCTGTTGTTGCTCAAGTCACATGGACACAGTTCCGTGACCAGCACTGGTTTTACAAATGCAGGTCAAGAACTGTTTCAAAGCTGTTTACTTGCCATTACCAAGGCTTTTCAGGTGCAATGTATTATTTTGACATTGTGTAAGATCACGTATGTGCAGTCGGGAGTACAAATTTACAAAGTCTTGATCCCTTGAACTTATCCCTCCACAGATGCTGCCTGACCAGCTGAGATACTCCAACACTTTGAGTGTTGTTCAAGATTCCAGATCTGCAATTCTTTGTGTCACCTTGAAATTTATTATATTTTCCTCTTAGGAGGTGATGGAGTAACTGAAATGGTGAAAACATGGATTGTTTCCTTTGCACCTTTACAATTAGGAAATAGGAAGAAATTATCGCTTAAAACAAAAAAGTTACAATTTTTATTTGACTTCGCGACTGACCAAATGAGAGTCTATTCTTTGTGTTTGTTGATGTTGAGATGAGTTTATCATTGACTTTTAATAGTTTAACGAAATGGTGTTTGGTAAAACACAAGGTCATGCAAAACATGTATTAATGTGATGTAAAAGAGAAAAAAACAAGAATTTTGTGAAGATCACCACCACCATTGTTCTAATACTTCCTTGATACAAAGAAACCCGGGAATGTAGATTGAAGGCAGTAAGAACTAGAATAACTGGCAACCCAGAGCTAATTTCTCCCCAAAAGTTGGTCAACATGTTGTGCAAACCTACTGCATTGAACTGAGTAAGGAAGAAAGGGATGGAGAAAGTAGGTGGACATGTCCCTGACATCTGGAAATAAATGACATTTCATTGCACTTTTCTGGGGAAAATCAGCAGACTAGGTTAGAACTGTTATTTATGCAGTGCTTTATATGAGCCCAGTCCATCCCAACATAGGCCATGACCACTGTTGATGCACAGTATAGTTAATGTGACTGGATCAAGTAGCACTTGGAATCTTTTGCATTCAATTGAGTGAACTGGTTTATTATCTCATCTGAGATCATAGCATTGCAGCACTGCCTCGCTAATGCATTACATTGCAGCACATTGTAGTATTTGTTGTAAATCGGATTTGATTGAGACAAGGTTTAGACTCCTGATCATGAGTGTCTAAGTTTGGGAACATTCGGGAAATCCAGTGCAGAATTTCCAAAGGAAAGCTCATAGCACAAAGTGTGCCTGCTGTTAATTGTTCTTGATCCAACGGGACATTTTAGCATCTGGCCACCTCATTATTTTAGTGGAAAATCTACAATGAATCCAAGCTGTAGGTATGAATATTCTGATTTTAAATCTGTCAGAATTTCATTAGGTTTTCAAGTTGGGTACAGAGAAGAAAAGTTGGAATAGTTTAGTCTTGCCGTTATAATCAAAATAATGAAAGGTCCTGTTGCAAACCTTATCTCTGGTAGATTTTATTTATACTGATTAGACTGAGGTTAGGGACCTTTCAGAGCTAAATTTCTAAGAGCACAGAAACTCAGACACATTTATGACATTTTTACTCTCAGCAATCTCCATGCTGTCTACTGCAGGCACTGGTCTGGTGATATTTTTTACTTTTTGTACTATCAACATCCGCAAGTGAAAGGAAATAAAATGTGGCCTGTTTTATAATAAACAAAACTGCATGCAGTAATTAACGAAGCCATATTCATAGGTGACATGATAGAGTTGTTTTGAAAATGGCATTTTGTTTCGCATAATCATAATCACCTGACAGCAGAAATCAGATTTTGGTTTTGTATAATGTAAACATAGACATAGAAAATAGGTGCAGGAGGAGGCCATTTGGCCCTTCGAGCCAGCTCCGCCATTCATTGTGATCATAGCTGATCATCCTCAATCAGTAACCCGTGCCTGCCTTCTCCCCAAATCCCTTGATTCCGCTAGCCCCTAGACCTATATCTAACTCCAAGGAATTGGCCTCTAATGCCTTCTGTGGCAGAGAATTCCACAATTTCACAACTCTCAGTTTTAAATGGCCTCCCCATTATTCTTACACTGTGGCCCCTGGTTCTGGACTTCCCCAACATTGGGAACAATTTTCCTGCATCTAGCTTGTCCGGTCCTTTTATAATTTTATGTACTTGGATGGTGATTGGGGGAGTAATACCAGTTCTGTTTCGAGTGGATAGGACTGGACAGAGTTGATGTGGAGAGGATGTTTCCAGAAGTGGGTGAGTCTAGGACCAGAGGACATAGCCTCAGAAAAAAGGACATTCCTTTAGAATGAGTATTTCTCCTCTGTATTTACCGAGGAGAAAGACAGCAGGACGGGTGAAATTGGAGCAGTCACTGGAAGTGTCGAGAGCAGTCAGGGTTACCGTCGAAGAAGTACTGAGGTACTGTCGTGTTTGAAGGTAGACAAATCTCCAAGGCCTGATCAGATGCATCTGAGGACATTGCGGGAATCTAGAGAGGAAATTGTGGGAGCCTTGGTTGAAATTTAGGTGTCGTCCTTAAATACAGGAGAGGTGCCGGAAGACTGGAGGGTGGCAAATGTGCCTCTTTTCAAGAAGGGCTGCAGGGAAAATGCTGGAAACTATAGGCCGGTGAGCTTAACATCTGTAGTTGGTACGTTACTGGAGAGTATTCTTGAGGGATAGGTTATACCGGCATTTGGATGGGCAAGGGCTGATTAGGGATAGTCAGCATGGTTTTGTACGTGAGAGGTCGTGTCTCACAAATCTGATTGATTTTTTAGAAGACTTGACCAAAAAGGTTGATGAGGGCAGAGCTGTAGATGTTGTGTACATGGACTTCAGTAAGGCGTTTGACAAGGTTCCGCATGGTAGACTGCTGTGGAAGGTTAGATCGCATGGGATCTAAGGAGAGATAGCTGAATGGATAGCAAATTGGCTCCATGGAAAGAAGCAGAGGGTGATGGTGGATGGTTGCTTCTTGGACTGGTGTGCCCCAGGATTCGGTGCTGGGCCCATTACCGTTTGTCATCTACATCAATGATTTAGATGAGAACACACAGGGCAAGATTAGCAAGTTTGCTGAAGATACAAAAGTTAGTGGTTTTACAGAGAGTGAAGATGGTTGTGAAAGATTGCAGCAGGATCTGGATCGATTGGCCAGGTGGGCAGAAGAATGGTTGATGGAATTTAATACAGAAAAGTGTGAGGTGTTGCATTTTGGGGTGTCGAACAAGGGCAGGACTTGCACAGTAAATGGTAGGCCTTTGGGTAGTGTTGTAGAGCAGATATCTAGGAGTACAGGTGCATGGTTCCTTGAAGGTCGAGTCGCAGGTAGATAAAGTGGTCAAAAAAGCTTTTGGCACTATGGCCTTCATCAGTCAGAATATTGAGCATAGAGGTTGGGAGGTCATGTTGCAGTTGTATAAGACGTTGGTGAGACTGCATTTAGAATATTGTGTTCAGTTCTGGGCATCATGTTATAGGAAAGATATTGTCAAGCTTGAAAGGGTTCAGAAGAGATTTATGAGGATGTTGCCAGGACTAGAGGGTGTGAGCTATAGGGAGTGCTTGAGTAGCCTTGGTTTCTCTTCCAGGATGAGGGGAGATCTTATAGAGGTATACAAAATCTTGAGAGGAATAGATTAGGTAGATGCACAGAGTCTTTTGCCCAGAGTAGGGGAATCGAGGACATAGGTTCAAGTTGAAGGGGAAAAGATTTAATAGGAATCCGAGGGGTAACTTTTTCAAACGAAGGGTGGTGGGTGTATGGAACAAGCTGCCATTGGAGGTAGTTGAGGCTGGGACTATCCCATCGTTTAAGAAACAGTTAGACGGGTTAATGGATAGGTTTGGAGGGATATGGACCAAGCGCATGCAAGTGGGACTAGTGTAGCTGGGACATTGTCCAGTGTAATATCTTAGCTACAACGTATAATGAAGAATATTCTGAATTCCTAGATTCTTTATCGATATTAATGTTAAGAAGGAGGGATGAAGAGTTATGCCCAGAATATCTAACAAATTATGGGCAAGATGTCTCTTGTGTAAATGCTGAGGTAAAAATAAGGAGCTTGATATTCTGAGGGGCCACATTTATCCTCTGATTTCAAAGCACTGGGCCTCCTGCCTGCATGTTAGATGGATCTGTGCAATAATCAGTATCAGTGGGATGTCCATAAAACCTGATTCTATTATGTAGGAATGAATGGCTTTGTGTTTTCTAGCCCATTGTTTGTAACATGGAAGATGGGCCGAGATAAACGCCTGCGAGGCTGCATTGGGACCTTCTCTGCCATGAATCTCCATTCGGGACTCAGGGAATACACACTTACCAGGTAAGGACTCTCAAATCTTCAATAAAAAATGGAAACTAATCCAAGATGAGGACTTAAAGACATTGTCGACCCAGCAGGAAAATGTACTCTCGTAACTTATTTGTGTTAGCAAAATGTGCAGTAGTGTTTATGCAGCACACAAACTAGTTGAGTTGAATGGAGACACAAATGACTTTCTAGCTCTTGGCCACCCCTTCCCCATTCCTACTAGCTATCTTCCCTCCACTCCATCAGTCAGAAGAAGGGTCCCGACCAGTGTTTTTTGCTCCAGATTTTTATTGTTCTGATAAGAACTGTAATTTAAACAAATGGTTGAATTCCTAACATTCATTGATCTTTTGGTATTGCTAACAACCTGCACTCCGCATATCACAGATTTTGAGCTTCTCCTTCAAGCACAGTGGGAGGTAATCCATTGGCTTTCTAAAATGTCCGAACTTTATCGGTATCTTTCTCTTCTCACAGTGCCCTTAAGGACAGTCGCTTCCCTCCGCTGACTCGCGAGGAACTTCCCAAACTCTTCTGTTCTGTTTCGCTGCTCACTAATTTCGAGGATGCCAGCGATTACCTGGACTGGGAGGTAATGGAATTCCAGTTCAAACTTGTTGTCACCACAGGAGGCTGGGAGGGGCAATCCTTTTGAAATTGAATAGAAAATGATTCAAATGATGCAATTTTCTCCTGTGTCCTCAATTTCCCTTTGAAGGTGCTAATTTGTTCCAGAATAAAGATCCTGGAATTTGGGCAGCTTTCTTTAGGAAAGAAATATTGGCTTTCTGTGCATCTAGGCTTTGAACAGGGAGTATGGCGACTGGAGGTTGGGTGTTAAGATACAAAGCTGGAGCTTGACCTTGTGCATCTGCCCACATGTGCTGTTCAGATGAGGCCATTATGTAATATTTCTTTTGGTGCATGGAAATCCATCACGGTTATCACAGACTAGCGACTAGAAAATCTGCACCAGCTCACAGGATTTCTATTTGCCAATCATTAAGGGGACACATCTTTTATAACCCTTTCAGAATTCGTAGGTATATGAAACCTAAAGAATGCAGTTTGCAGGTTGCATTTCACTAGCTGTGTCAACCTTAGCTCATTATCTGGGGTTCTTGCCCTGAATACATACTGTGTATCACATAACGTTGAGCATGCAAACAGTGCAGTAGCAGGCAATACTCACATGGTCAATTTTGGATGAAAGTGTTTGAAACTCAGTGTGTCCTGTCAAATGTATGTGAAAGATTCAACAAAGCCCCTGTTGAAAAGTTATAAATACAGCCCGGAAACAGCCCCTTTGGCCCTAAGCTTGTCCCATTTGCCTGCTTTTGCTTTTTATCCCTCAAAACTTTTTCTATCAATTTACATCTCCAAGTATCATTTAATTGTACCTGTCTCAACCTCATTTTCTGGTAGTTCATTTCGTAATGCTGCATGCTGCAAAGTTGTTCCTCAGGTCCCTTTCAAATCTTTCCCCTCTCAGCTTAAACCAATGCCCTCTAGTTTCTGATTTCATCCTCCCTAAGACTAACTGTGTGTATTCACCTTATCTTATACATCTCTATTAGGTCACCCCTCAATTGCCTATGCTTCACAGAATATAGTCCTAGTCTGCCCAACCTTCCCCCACAACTCAGGCTCTCAAGTCCAGGGCGTAGTCTCATAAATCATTTTTGCACTCTTTCCTGCTTAAATGACATATTTTCTATCGCAGAGTAACCAAAACTGTACACAATGCTCCAAGTGCAGCATCAACAACATCTCGTACAACTGTGTCTCAATTCTGAAACTCGATAACCCGAGTGCCACATTCACCATCCTGTCTATCTGTGACAACACTTTCAGGGAAGCTTTGTACCTGTACTCTGTCCTAAAACACAACCCAGGGGCCTACCATTCATGAAGGTCTTGCCTTGCTTTGACTTCCCAAAATGTAACACATTCCACTTATCTGAATTGAATTCCATTTGGCATTCCTTGGCCCATTTACATAGCCAATCAAAATCCCACAGTAAATGTTGAATGATAACCTTGTTCATTGTCTATGAGATCAGCTATTCTAATGTCATCTCCAAACGTACTAGCCATGCCTTTAACATTCTCAAATGAATGGTTCATAAAAATGATGAGAAGCAATTGGTCGAACACTAATCCCTACGGCATATCACTAGACACTGGTGTCCAAAAACCAGTCTTTTGCCATCTATCAACCATGCAATCTACAACCTTGTCCGGCCTACAACCTTGCTAAAGTCTGTATAGACAACGTTCATTGCCCTGCCCTCATCAATCCTCTGGTTACCTCTTCAAAAAAATAACAGGTGTGAGATGCAATTTTCCATGCACAAAGCCATACTGACTATCTCAAATCAGTCCTTGTCTATCCATATGTTAGTAGATCCCATCCCTCTCAATCTCTTCCAGTAACTTGCCTACCACTGATGTCAGGCCTGAAGTTCCCTGGCATGTCCTTGCTGCCCTTAGTAAATAATAGTACAACAGTAACCATCTTCCAGTCTTCCAGAACGTCACCTGTAGCTAAAGATGATGTAGATATCTACGCAAGGGCCTTGTAGTATCTGTACTCTTGAACAATGAGCTGCCAGACCTGTCCTGCTTTCAGCCATGTTTCGTTATGGCTGTAATATCCCCATGCTCTATGTCAATCCATGCCCCGAGTTCATCCGCTTTACTTGTAGAGCCTGTCTGTTGAAACGCATGCAGTTTAAACTACCGGTCTTTCCTCTCACTTTGCCGTGCTCCTGGCTATCCAAGACTAATCTTGCTTTCTTTTGACTGCGGTATTTGTCCTCAACTTCTCATCTGCCTGTGAGTAGTCCTTATTCATGTTAGCTGAATCTCCTGAGGCAGCGTGACATATAGGTGGAGTGGATGGGGAGGAGGCTGGTTTGCGTGATGGACTGGGCTACATTCACAACTCGCTGCAATTTCTTATGCTCTTTGGCAGGGCAGTTGCCATACCAAGCTGACAGGACGGTGCAACAGTGGAAATTCGTAAGAGTCATTGGAGACCAAGAGCCCGAATCCTTGCCCACTGCACAATCTCCTGCCGTGCTTTCATTTGACCTATTCTATTTCTATCACCAACAGCACACTGGGTGTAATCCAGCGATTGCAGTCTTTGAGGTCCTGCTTTTAACCTTTCCCTAACTCTCTATGTTGTAGTTCGTGACCTATTAACAGAATAGTCAGACAACCAAAATCATTTAACCTCTTTATTCTACTCATCCAGGTGGGAGAGAGCTTAGATATCGGAGCGTTTAGAAACGCTCAGGAAGCTAGTGTAGTCTCTCTCCGAAAGCTTACATTTACACACCTTTTATACCCTAAATACATGTGCCAGTATTTTTCCATCACTGCCTTATATGGCAAGTTTACAATGCCCTATAAATCTTTATGTGTCTTTCGGGACCTCCTTGTCCATCGTGTCCTTCTTTCTTGGGAACAAAGGGCAGTCCATATGGCAAGATGTTCTTCTTAACACTTCAAAGCTTTGAGGCCAGTTGCTGATATCAGAGGATACAATCAGCCATAAACCGCGCTTCCATGCTGACAACACGATGCCCCAGGAATAATCCGAGCTGGAGCTTTTACACCCCTGCAATAAAACCCACATAGCTGCATTCGTAATGTTAGCCCTTACATCTATACTCTTTATGTTCTGCAGGGCTTCATCCTCAGTTCTGCCATGCTGGGCAATGTTTACCAGTCATCATTCATTGCTGGTTCTTTAATAAAGGAAATTTGTCACACTTAATCTGCCAGATTTATTTGGGATTTCTCATCCTGGGTTGACTCTTCGCTGCCTCTGAAATTACAATAGTTACTTCAAACTGCTATGAGGAAAACAAAACCAGCTTAACACTGATGTACTCACAGAATCATCTATTTTAGCCAATGTTCACAACTCCTGCACCTGTGCTTCAGAATTAACCACACCTCTAGCCATGCTGCTCTAGTACAGCTACATCATTGGAACCTACTAAACACTGTAGAAAATTGTCCAGTACTTTGCACAATGAACAGGACAAATCCAAGCTGGCCATTAACCTTTCCCGTAGGTTCAATCCCGTGATTAGCAAGACCATGTACAGCATTGTCCAGCCTGCTGTCACTACTTATTCAGAGCTGATGGTCAGTTAACGATGTAGCAGAATAGGGGTGATCCAAACATAGAAAAATATCTGAATTTCAGAGCTAAGGCATTAAGGCACCATTTGCCGAAGTGCAGCATCAAGGGCTCCCGTTAAAACTGATTGGAATCAGAAAGATCTGGGTATCGTTCAGGCATAGAACTACTTGGCAAGCAAGATTAGTGCCACAAAAGTGACCACTGCCCAGAGGTACCTGAAAGGGACAACACAAGTAAACGCTGTCTGTATGGTCTTCCGCGAGGCTTGGATAAGGTTCCGCATGGTAGGCTGCTCTGGAAAGTTAGATCGCAAGGGATTCAGGGAAAGCTAGCCAACTGGATAGAGAATTGGCTTCATGGAAGGAAGTTGATGGTGGAGGTTGTTTCTCAGACTGTGACTGGTGGTGTGCCTTGGGGATCACTGCTGGTCCCTTTGCTGTTTGTGTGTTGTATCCACGATTTGGATGAGAATGTACAAGGCATGATTAGTAAGTATGCAGATGACATAAAAGTGGGTGGCTTCGTAGATAGCGAAGGTGGTTATCATAAAACACAGCAGAATCTTGATCAGTTGGGTAGGTGGGCTCAGGAATGGTTAATGGAGTTTAATACAGCTAAGTGTAAAGTATTGCATTTTGGGAAGTCAAACCAGGGCAGGACCTTCACAGTAAATGGCAGGGCTCTGGGAAGTGTAGAGCTGAGGGATCCAGGACTGCAGGTACATAGTTCCTTGAAAGTGGCAAATAATCTCATTCAATGTCATATTGATATTTCACAAGCGCTCATGAACATATGAGGGGGCACAGCTGATGGAGTTGCTGCCTCACAGCTCCAGAGACCCAGGTTCAATCCTGACCTTGGGCACTGTCAATGTGGAGTCTGCACATTCTCCCACTGACTGCGTGGGATTCCTCCGGGTGCTCTGGTTTTCTCCCACAGCTCAAAGATGTGCAGGTTCATTGGCCTCTATGAATTGCCCCAAGTGTGTAGGGAGTGAATGCTAAAACGGAATAACATAGAACTAATGTGATCGATGGTTGGAGTGTACCAATGGGCTGAAGGGCCTGTTTCCATCGTGTATCTATAAACTAAACCAGTTTCACATGTTCTCTGCATTTAAGAATGCAGCCATTCAGAAAGGAACACAGGAAATATCTACCAGACTGTCTGCATTTGTACTTCTACTTGTGATAATTTGCTTATCCACTCCTAGACTGCACATTGATTCCGACAAGCTTTTGTCGAAAGATTTGATATTTTATTTATTTCCCATTGGTTACTCCCCTCCCTGCCTGGAAGATGATAGATCAGCCATCACTGATCCAATAAGACGCATGTTTTGGCTTTACTTTGCGGATTTAGCATTGTGAAAGTAGCTTTTAAAAAAAAATCTGTTCAGCTCATTAACCTTACAGCTTACACCAACCATTTCCTCAATGTCTCAGATCCTGTGTTAACTCAAGAAAAAATTATGGAGTTGTACAATAGCTAGATTAGCATCAGACCGAGGAGAGAGGTTAGCATTTTGAGGTTATTCTTAAAATTGTTAGCCAAATAAACTAACAAGATGGAAATCCTTGATGCTGAACACTGTAAATGGGCTAAGGACTGATCTCAGGTTATTTGCAAAGTGGAATGAAGTGTGTGTTTATCGCCATGCCAAATGTGGGTAGGAGGACTCCCTCCCAATCAGTAGCTGCCTGTTTTTACTTCCAGAAGGTGATATGCTAGAAAGGACAAGAAATGTTGTACTGCACTCTAGCCACCTGGTGCCATAGCTGCATTCCCTGTCTTATCAGCCCATAATAATTATTAATAAACGTCACTTCAATTACACTTCACGCTCGTCATAGACATTAATATATTTTCTTTATTGATCATCCGAATTCAGTAACAAATTGATTATCAGAAATATCTTTTGAAACAGAGCACAGTTTTTGCATTTTTCAAAAATTTTAATGGATCTTGCATAACTGCCAGTTTAAAGCAGGTAAGAATTAGATTACTGACTTACACATAATGTAAAACTTGTAATGACAAATGGTCATTTATAAATTGTCCACCCTCCACACCTCTATATTTGTGCAATCTTACAAATTGTTAGGGATCAAGATATTTAGTGACAAGTATTGGTTTTAATCTGTTCAAATTGGTACAAACGTAGAACCAAAGCCTTATTGCATTTGCTCAATTAATACTCCATTTGTTGATGTTTCTTTCATTATCTTCTGGATTTTACATGCATTAAACCAAGGCTTTTACCACTAATTTCCCTACTTATTCCTCTTCTAACAAGTGCTGTTGAGGATTGATCAAGACATACAGTGGGTGGGGAGAGTTTCAGCAGCAACTCACCAGGCAGATCTGACATCAAGTGACCTAAGTGTTCAATGCTGCCAATAAAACTGCCCACTGTTGTCTGATTCAAATTGAGCAGTGAAAGTAATTGAAACTGCTTGATAAATGAATGGCTCTTTAAAGTTTAAATGATCTAAATCAGAAATTCACAGTGAAAATGTAAGATGCGTGAATGGGAGGAGGAAGTCACACAAGGACATAATGAAGTAGGCCGTTCTATGGTCAATGAAGTGAAGTATGGGTGTCTACTTTGGACCTGAGACCAATCAGAATATAATTAGTAATTAGGTGGTGTGGATCAGCATTGGGTATCTGCGCACAGATCAACTGTAATCCGAAAAGTGACTGAGACATCAGTCAGTGAAAAATAAGGTATATATACAGTACTTGCTCAAAACCTTTGAGGTTCTCCATGTGAGAACTGAGTTTAGCTTTCAACAAGATAAGGGTTTCAATGGCTCAACACATGGCCATCTAAATTATACAAGGATCTAAAGGATATAATTTAAACATTTTGTTTTGAAAACCTTGCTTGAATGGCAAAAAGTTGGGACCAATTATGTTGCATTTGCTTGTACCTTAACTGATCATCATATTTGTAAAAACACTTTACGTATCTAAGTTGCTCATTGTTCCATTCAACATGAACTATCACAGAACCTACTTGGTTCGGTTAGTGTCCATTCTGTCTGCTTTTTCACTCTTTCGGCTGTTTTGTGGGGTTCGTTCCAAGTTAAAATGGGCAATAGGCCCATATTTGCATAGTGAGTAATAGTGAGCTGAATGAAATCTTTGTTATCTTTATAGTAATGGAGTTAAATCTATGTTTAGGTGGGAGTACATGGGATTCGGATAGAGTTTATGAATGAGAAGGGGGCGAAACGCACAGCAACGTACCTACCGGAAGTGGCCAAGGAACAGGGTAGGTGTGAACAGCAGCTTGGCAATTTTCTTTTGACGCTCTGTCTTTTAGTGAGAAATTTTTAAGAAGGATGGAAGAATAGTGGTATTGGTTTATTATTGTTACGTCTACCGAGATACAGTGAAAAACTTTATTTCCGTGCTATCCAGTCAAATCATACTATGCAAGGGTATAATCAAGCCAAACACAAGTACAACAACCATAGAAAGGTACGACTGAAAAGTTTCAGTTTCAGCAGTGTAAAAGTTTTCATGCTTTAACCTGGATGCATTAATTGTTAAAATAAACCAACTTTAACTTTCAGAAAATCAGGGAAACCTCAGCAGGTCTGGCTGCACCTGTGGAAAAAGAAAATAAATTAACGTTTTGGACCGCAGTTCCTTCATCAGAATAGGTGAAAATGTTTTGTTGTGGGCTTCAGCCTGAAGCATAAACTCCGTTTCTGCACTGATGCTGGCTGACCTACTGAGTGTTTCCACCATTTTCTATTTTTATTTCAGATGTCCAGCATCTGCAATTTTTTCTTTATTTTCAGTTAACTTTCTCACATTTTTCCATAATCTTTTTTTCTTGATATGTTATTTAATAGTTTGTGAAGCTTGCCTTAAGTAATTCCAGTTGTAGAGAAAGTGTAAGGAAAGCAGCTTATTTTTCTGTAATAATTACTTTCCCACAGTTGACCTGGTGATTGTAACTTATGTTGTAGGTATTAGCTGGTACCAAGACGTGGATGTGTCTCTGATATTACTTCTGTTTGTGGCATTTGCAATTTTGTGTTGCAGACTGGGACCAGATTCAGACTATAGACTCTCTTCTGCGTAAAGGAGGTTACAAAGCTCCCATTACAAATGAATTCAGGAAAGCAATCAAGCTCACCAGGTCAGTAACGCAGTAAGGCTATCTCTGGAAATGTTTGAATAGGTTGGAGTCTAACGAGATGTCAGCTGTTCAAAGCCAGATTTCCCCAGGTAGAGAAGTTGGGGGTAGAGTCATCGAGTTAAAAGGGATTATATAGCACAGGAACAGGCCCTTTTGTCCAACTTGTGCATGATGACTAAGTTGCTTAACTAGCTTAACAAAGCTAGTCCCACTTATCAGCACCTGACCACTAGTCCTTCTAAACTTTCCTATCCATATACCAGTCTAAATGTCATCACTAAATTTCAAACGTCATTATTGTACCACCTCTTACATATCCTGTGGCAACACATTCCAAATCCCCACCATCCTCTGTGGAAAGATTGCCACTAGGGTCCCTCTTCAACCTTTCCCCTCTCATGTTAAACCTATGCTCTCCAATTTTAGACTCCCCTACCCCGGGAAAAGAGCTTGGCTATTCACCTTATCTATGCCCCTCATAATTGTATATAACTCTATAAGGTCACCCCTTAACCTCCTAACGTCCAGAGAAAAGAAGTCCCAATCTAGCCTCTTCTCTCAGTGAGATACTAATAAAAGAATCGCTAATTTTTGAGAGGGGAAGCCGAAAATTGTTTTGTTTTGTTATATGAATTGACCTGAACTATTACCTGTTTTTCTCTGTCATGTGAAATTATTTGACCTATTCAGCATTTTCTGTATTTATCTCAGTTTCCACCAAGTACTGTGCTTTCTTAAGTTTGTTCACTAAGTGCTGTTGGATCATTACAGAAAAGCAGTTGTAAGAGGCAAAGCACAATATGATATAAGCACATACGGTATCTGCATTTGATTGTTTCTAATTACCATGAACCAATGTGCTGCTGATGTATGTGGGCCTTTTGTTAATTTTCAGGGATACCAGAGTTTTGCAATGGGCTGTTTCCTTTGGGTTGCTAAACTGTCAGATTTTCTAACGTTGCAAGCTGTGTAAATGACCGTAGAAATGAAATATGAGGTAGTACTATGCTGTTCAAGCAATTCCAACTCGCTGTCTCGGAAGCACAGAAGTAGAACAGGAATCACGTAACAGGACTCGGATACACCTGCTTCAGCATTAAAGAAAGGACTCATTATATATAGTGCAGCTCACAATTCGAGGACATGCTAAAGCACCAAGCTAATGTGATTCATTTGAGTATAGATATGTATAAAGCATCCAAAAAAACAACAGAGATAAATGACCAGATAGTTGGTGTTGCATGAAAGAGTAAGAACCCTGTCATTTTAATATTACCATGGCAATCATTACCATGGACTCAGAAAGTCAGATGGTGCCTTATTTTAATGTAATCTTAATGAAAGCATCTGAAGGGCAATACTGTCTTACTGCTACACTTTAACCTGAGAGGATTTGAAGTGAGAATGCCATCATAGAACCAGAGCGAATGCTTTGGGAACTAGAGAGAAGCAAGTGCAGGGTAGGTTCACTGAGGGATACACTTTACAATGGGAATAATAAGATAGTCCTCATTCTCTGGCTATTAAGCATTTCTAATAAAGTGCATTTGGGTTCTTTTTGTAATATTAAAGAAGCCATATGCAGTAAGTAGGTGTCAGCTAAAAACCTTCAGACATTTTGTGCCAGTGATAGAGAAACTGAAGCAAGAGTCACCAACATTGAGACTAACATGGCAATGGTCTGAGGAGACTGATAGTCTGCCATGAGTCGGTGAGCAGGAACATGTCCAAGGCCATTTCATTCAACCTGATGAGTATACCTCTATTGACAATGATTTCAATTTAAAAATGCGTTGACAGCTGCGTTCCAATGAGGGCAGTTAGGGTCTATCTGCTCAGCTCTTGACTTAACCACCAGAGGACAGAGAAAGCAGCCCAGTCCATCACAGGCTCATCACTTTCTCCTTCATCTTCACAGTGTGTTACATCAGGAATTGATGTACTGCTTGAATTCTGCCACCTTGGCCATTCGCTTTTCTCTCTGCTATTGTCTGGGAGAAGATACATGAGCTTGAAAGCCCTGACCTCTGGACTTAAGAATAGCTTCTTCCCCACTGCTCTCTGACTCCTGAATCAATCACCTCTTTCACATGCTTTTCCCAGGGGTGCTGTCACGTATTTTCACTCGTAACTCCATCTCATTCCGTTATTGTACTTGAGCTTTTTTTTTTTTGCACTACTTCAGAATGTATCACAATCTTTGTATCATTTCACTGTTTTGCATTTGTCATATTTATTGTTGTGACTATTATATATTCTGTGTACTCTTATGAGCTTCATAAGAACAAGGAATTTCATTGGTGTATGTGACTAATCTGAATTGTATACCCTTTGTCTAAACTCTTAACTGCACATTGGTGACCTGCCATTCATCTTTTCAAACCTTTATGTTTCTTTTTTTTTTCCTAATCAGATGTGCAGCACTTTGGTCAACGTGGGTTGTTTTTAAATGTGCTATACAAATAAAATTGACTTGACTTGACTTGACTTGACTTAACTTGGAATGGATGAATATCGTGTTGGAACAGGATAGGTTACTTGGAGATGTATGAAGATTCGAACTTGGGCGTTATAATGATGGGCGTTATGAACTGGCTTGGACCTTTTATATACTCTTGTCACAGAACGGGGGGAGTCCATTTGGCCCTTGTGTCTGTGCTGGCCCCTGGAGAGGCATCATGTCTGTTCCAGTTGCTCACTATTGCAGAATGTAGATTTTCATGCCAATTCACTGGCTGTATTGTGAGAGCACTTTGAAAAGACACCTTTATCTTCGCTAATAGTCGGTGATAGCCCTCTGCAATGGAAAGGTTTTAAGGGGCTCCTGATGCAAATATGGAGAAGAAGCCAACCCCAGGAACTCATGATTGGTGGTTCAATAACTGGACAGTAGTGCTGATTGTCTCTCTTCTGTTGAGTTAGTACATGTTGGGCATTCCAGTTAGCTTTCTCCCTAATACCTCTCCCTCAACCTCAGAAAGGGAAAGAATGGAAAGTGCAAGAAAAACATTTATCAATAATTGCTGCTTGATAGCTCATGTGTGGGTTTGTAAATCTATAACTTAGTACTTTTAAAATAATGGGATTGAACAGTCACCATTAATTAATGAAAAGGAAATCATGTTTGACTAATCTACTGGGGTTGTTTGAGGATGTGAAAGGTGGCATAGAATTAGAGAAGCCACTTGACGCACTTCATTTATATTTTCAGTGGGCTTCCAGTGAGTAGCACAGGAGCTAGTGCACAAAATGTGGATTTGGTTTTCTCATGGGACGGGGATTAATTTGGGCATCGTTATGACTAAAAACCTGACCGATGTCCCACTTTGGGACAACAAAGGCATTTGTGGCTGGCACCAGCACCTGATCGTTAGTCTGTACGTACAGAAAACTAACCACAACAACCTGCATTAACGCATTGCCGTTTCTTTCTCCTCAGGTACCGCAGCGAGAAAATAACCATCAGCTATGCTGAGTACATGGCCTCGAGACAGCACTATTTTCAAAATGGCACCCTCCATGCCCCACCCCTCTACAATCATTACTCCTGACAATAAGCAGCATGACCAATCGCGGGACTCCAGCTACCACCTCATCGGAGGTGATGCCTCCTCTTCCTGGTCTAGTTACTTTTACTACTGCACTATTTTATGATGCTAGCTTCTGTTGCCAAGCACGCCTTCAGTTAGCCCTACTTCAGACAGACTTGGCAACGGAACGCCGCAGTGAAACAGTAGAATATTGTTTGGGGAAGGGAGGGATTTCTAACAAATCTTGTTTCTGTTTCTATACTTGTTTACCTACGTTTGCCTTACTTTGGTAACTTGCAGGACTACATGTATGAGCTGCAGGTTTTTTAGTACTGAAACCATTGACATGTGTAGGGTACTCATGTCTTCACCAGTGGACAACGTATACAATGGGTTGTTATTTGCAGTCTTGCCTCCCTAAACCAAAAGGTCACTGGTTTGCGGTTTTCATTTAGTGAATCGTGGGATGTGATTCCCCCAAAACGCTGCTCAAAGTGGGGAGAAAATTCAAAATCCTGTGTAATAAAAATGGAGTTTGACAATATTCGTTCAGCACAAACCAATGGTTGGTAATAGGCGCAGTTGAAAGTGCGGTCGGGATTTGAAATGTTTTCCTATGTTACTGTCCTGTCTCCCATGACATGAGTAAGTATTAACTTGAAGTAAATAACGGGACTTCTTTCGGGCACCTGTGCGTAATTGCCAAGTGGTGTGCGATTATGTGTGTGTGCCTACAGGTGAAGCAGAAACCAAGTGTGGAAGCTGGATTTCTTTGCACATTATACAAGATTTCAGCACAGTCCCAGTTCCAGCAGTCACTCTGGCAATAATCTGGTTACCTTTTAATCAACAGTGTTTGAGGGGTAGTAAAATCTAGTTTTTTTTTTTGTTGGCCTCATTTACCACTTTATCTATGGCCCAAGCATACACATTTTGTGAATGAAAACCCTTTGATAAAGTGAATTGTATTTACTCTGTGTCTTTTTGTCTGTGTACAACATTACCTGTCTGTTCCGTGTAGCCCTGCACTTGTAAAATGATCCTCTGCTCTTGTGGTAGAAGCTTTCTCCTGGTAAATGGTGCACCAAATGCTAAGGTTGAAAGTCAGCAGTGAGAGATCAGGACTCTTTCATATTCAACCAGGAGCAACAGAGTGATGAGTAGATCCTGGGTTTGAATCCCATCTGGTGCAGTGTGATGTGACCCTATTTGAAGTTCTGCCAGAGGTTCTGGCTCTTCCTACCAAGATCGAGAATTCTATGCTCTTTGTTGATCACTGTCCAGTGACCAGTGACCCGTGCTGCATCTGGACAGATAAGAGGCAGGTTAGGTGTTGATGCCCTCTCATCTCATGCAGATGGAATTGAAGATTGTCACTTATTTCCATCATTACCCTCATTAAGTTAAAAGATTTGTGCAGCTGATAACTATTCTGAGTATTATTTCAATGGCTGTGTTCCATTCATGCGTTAAAAATACTTGCATTGAATTGGCTATATTGTCATCTTGATTTTGCATCGAAATAGGTATTTTATCAGGCATAGATACAACCAAAACTATTGTTTTTAACTTGCTCATTTAATGCCCTTAAAGAAAATAAGATAATTGATCACAAAACTGTTCAGGGCTGCATCGCAACAGGTCATAACCAACAGAGCCGTCCTTGGTTCAGTTGAAGGACTCCTTCACTCCCAAACAATCAATCATTGGAGACACCAGAGACACAATCATTAGTCTTCCTCAATGGCAAAATTTAACAAATCCATGCTTGCACTGCCTGACACTCTTAGTACACAGGTAAACATACGGGGTAAAGAAATGCCCATGGTTTGTGGTCTTGCACAAACCCAGTGGGAATGTGATTCCACCACACCATCGCAGGTGGAAAGCTGGGGGTGACTTAAGTTGGATCCTGACAAGCCATGTTGCTAGCAGTATCATCCACCAATCTGACAATTTGTGTCTGAGAAAGAGGCTAAAGGAGTAAAAGATAAAATATAATGTATCATTAACTGATACTATTGATGAAAATTATATTTCCAAAACAAAGCAGTCTACCACATGCTGTGGAGAAGTGAGGGATATACGAACCTACATAAAACATCAAGTCAATCTTAGGGGCAGCATTAGGCCTTTGACCTGCTTGGGGCTGTTCTATTATTCAATTAGATCGTAATTGATCGAATGAACTTCTCCACCAACCTTGCTTCCATAATCATTTATGCCCTTGTCTTATGAAAAATATATAAATAGTTGATTTTGAAACTTGCAGCTGATTCTTAATGTCGATTTTTTTTTAGGAGAGATGTTTTCCATTGTTCCTTGTGTGAGGTGGTTCCTTGCATCGCTCCTGATGGCCAAAGGCAATGTCCTCTTGTGAAAAAATGGTCTCAAAGGAATCAGAAAATAATCACAAGGTCATGTCCCTGTGGAACGAGAAACAGAGTTAATGTTTAGGAAATGGAAAACAAGTTTGTTTTAAGTTGCAGGGAGAATGAGGGAGGAATGGGCAGGAAGATGGGTATATCTGTGATATAGTAGATCAGTGATGACGTGAGGATAAGTTGTGATTAACAATATGTCGATGGTATAATTGGGGCAGTCGGGTGAAACTATGAGCAAAGGCACATAAATGTTATGAATGGATTTTGGTTATAGCGGACGGACCTACCTCCAGGCCGGGCCGCTTCCGGGCCATGCTTGCCACCACCATAGAGACAGGTGCAGGAGGAGGCCATTTGGCCCTTCGAGCCAGGACAGCCATTCATTGTGATCATGGCTGATCATCTACAATCAGTAACCTGTGCTTGCCTTCTCCCCATATCCCTTGATTCCACTAGACCCTAGAGCTCTATCTAACTCTCTTTTAATTTTATCCAGTGAATTGGCCTCCGCTGCCTTCTGTGGCAGAGAATTCCACAAATTCACAACTCTGGGTGAAAACGTTTCTTCTCACCTCAGTTTTAAATGGCCTCCCCTTTATTCTTAGACTGTGTCCCCTGGTTCTGGACTCCCCCAACATTGGGAACATTTTCCTGCATCTAGCTTGTCTAGTCCTTTTATATTTTTATATCTCTCTATAAGATCCCCTCTCATCCTTCTAAACTCCAGTGATAACAAGCCTAGTCTTTCCAATCTTTCCTCATGTGACAGTCCCTCCATCCCAGGGATTACCCTCGTGAACCTACACTGCACTGCCTCAATAGCAAGGACGTCCTCCCTCAAATTAGGAGACCAAAGCTGCACACAATACTCCAGATGTGGTCTCACCAGGGCCCTATACAACTCCAGAAGGACTTTGCTCCTGTACTCAAATCCTCTCGTTATGAATCTAATCTGACACCATTGAGATAATAATCTGCCTCCTTATTTTTGCTGTCAAAGTGGATAACCTCACGTTTATCTACATTATGTGTATCTGCCCACTCACTCAACCTGCCCACTCACTCAACCTGCCCACTCACTCAACCTGCCCACTCACTCAACCTGCCCACTCACTCAACCTGCCCACTCACTCAACCTGCCCACTCACTCAACCTGCCCACTCACTCAACCTGCCCACTCACTCAACCTGCCCACTCACTCAACCTGCCCACTCACTCAACCTGCCCACTCACTCAACCTGCCCACTCACTCAACCTGCCCACTCACTCAACCTGCCCACTCACTCAACCTGCCCACTCACTCAACCTGCCCACTCACTCAACCTGCCCACTCACTCAACCCTGCAACATCCTAACATCCTCTTCGCAGTTCACACTGCGACCCAGCTTTGTGTCATCTGCAAACATCTAATTCCATCCAAATCATTAATATATATTGTAAATAGTTGCGGCCCCAGCATTGAGCCTTCCCTTGCGGCACTCCACTCTCCACTGCCTGCCATTCTGAAAAGGACCTGTTTATTCCTACTCTTTGCTTCTTGTCTGCCAACCAATTCTCTATCCATGTCACTCCACTCTCCACTGCCTGCCATTCTGAAAAGGACCTGTTTATTCCTACTCTTTGCTTCTTGTCTGCCAACCAATTCTCTATCCATGTCAATACCCTACCACCAATACCATGTGCTCTAATTTTGTTCACCAACCTCCCGTGTGGTACCTTATCAAAGGTTTTCTGAAAGTCTAGATACACTACATCCACTGGCTCTCCTTCATCCGTTTTACTTGTCACATCCTCAAAAAATTCCAGAAGATTAGTCAAGCAGGATTTCCCCTTCATAAATCCATGCTGACTTGGACCAATCCTTTTACCGCTATCCAAAAGCGCCGTTATTAACTCTTTAATAATTGACTCCAGCATCTTCCCCACCACCGATGTCAAGCTATCTGGTCTATAATTCCCTGTTTTCTCTCTCGCTCCTTTCTTGAAAAGTGGGATAACATTCGCTACCCTCCAATCCACAGGAACTGATCCTGAATCTCGACCACTGCCAATCCTTTCCTGCACTCCAGGCTGGGCTGTCAACTCACCTAGACTCCAGCCCCAGTTCCAGACTGAGAGTCTGAAAAAGGGTCTGAACCTGAAATGTCACCTATCCATGTTTTCCAGGGATACCGCATGACCTGCTGAGTTACTCCAGCACTTTGTGTCCCTTTTGTGCATTGAGTTCTTTGTTTCTAATACTTATACAATGATAATCCCTTACTCGGTGATAGAGGACAATCGGAAATTACTGATCCCACCAGTTTTAACTTGGGTTTACTGTACTGTAAAAGCACCTGCCTCAACCATTTCCCCTGTTAGCTCGTTCCATGCACCCAGCACCATCTCTCCACTGATGCTGATGACGTGCTGAATGTTTGTAGCATTTTCTGTTTTTCTATTTCTCACAGCTATCCTGTGTAACCACTGCAAATCAGGATGTCATGTGAATCCCTACCCCCCCCCCCCCCCCCCCTCCCCCCCTCAACTACATCTCCCCTGTTTGAACTACGGGGTGCTATTTGAAGGGATGATGGAGTGCATTTAATTCTGACTGACAAAAGCAAGATGACCTAAGTCCAAGGGAGGGGGAAGGGAAGGGGTGACCCTGCCGTGTGCTCATTGGCTTTCCAGTCTCTTAAAACCAGCTGTGAGATGTTGCTGTTGTGAAACCCAACCCTGCTTAACCAGCGGGTTACGGGTTAATAATAATAATTTTATTTGTATAGCACTTTTCATACAATTGAATGCAACCCAAAGGTAACAAAGGGCTATGTTTACATAATCAGGCTGCAACAGGGATTGAGGTCTTTTGACTCAAGTCCGCACTAGCTCAATGTAAAATCAATCCAGCTCCTAGGCTGCAAGGAGAATAGTCCAACTTCTCCAGTCTGGCAACATCCTTGGAATCAGCCAGTAAATATCTGGAGATTCCTTAAGATCTCACCTTTCCTAATGTAGTGCCCAGAAATGGACTGCACGTCCCTCTGGAAATGGAACCATTGCTTTATAAAGGTTCATCATGACCTCCTCACTCTTGTACTCTCTGCCTAAAGCCCAGTGTCCTGGGTGGTCTTTGGTAACATTTTACCAACTGCCCTGCCACTTCCATTGAGCACAAAGGCTTCAATCTCTCTGGTCCTGTTCCCATTTAGAACTGTCTCCCACAATGTTCTCTCGTCCTTTCCCTATTGAAACGTGGCACATCAGTTTCTGCATTAAATTTCATCTCCCATGTGTCCAACCATGCCCCAATCTACTTGAGTCCTCACCATCCTCTCAAGGTCCACTACTTTTGTATGCTGTCACCGCTTCCCTCTACTGGTTCCATCAACACATTGGACCCACCAGATCCTCTCCTGCCGCTGGTTCCATCTCTCCCTCATTGGTTTCCATAATCACCTTCCTTTTATCAGATTCCAGCACAGGCTGCCTTTGTTTCCTGCTATGACTATCTTTACCCTCCTGACTTGGCTCCATCTGCCTTTTTCTCTGTCTCGCCACCCCTTTTCTCCCACCTAGCTCCAGGTTCCTGTGTTCCACATATAATCTACTGGCCTGTCAGCCATGATTACAATGAATGGCGGTGCTGGCTCGAAAGGCCAAATGGCCCCTCCTGCACCTATTTTCTATGTCTCCCCATCTCCCGCTTTCTGTACACTGTTCAAGGCAAGTGAAAGGATACCTCTGGAGTACAGAAGTGAAAGACACAACACGTGTCAGGGAATTTACTTAAAGAAACACTGCCGGCACTAGACTTCGAGGTTGGGAGATTTTATTAACGTGATATCTCTGTCTGCTGGAGCCAGACTGCTACAAGTAATTCAACGATATCTTGTATCCCATAGAACAAACGAGTCTACGTGACTAAAGTCATGCTTTAATTTTCTAGAGTATTAAAGAAAACACGCGCAACGTGATAACCTTTACCGTGCTACTTTCTTCCGATGGGCAGGTTTTTATATATTCACTGGGGACGGTTATCTGCAGCTGTTGATAAGTACATTCATAGGCAGTGAGGAGACATACAGGCAAGCACAATGGAGACATTATAAGCGAGTACCAAGTTTTAACTCTTGATTTGCCAAAGACGAACATTCATTCTTCCACAACACGCCATAGTGTGGTTGCAAACGGGACGAGAATTTACAGTGTAGAATTGTTCTCCATCTGGGGATTCACCAATGTTGGCAACCATCCTCAAGAGTGACACCAGAAACCTCCCTCCCCCCTCTCTCCCTCTCCCCTCTCCCTCTCCTCCCTCCCCCTCCACCCTACCTCTCCTCCCTCCCTCTCCCACTTCTCCCCTCCCTCTCTCTCTCTCCTCCCTCCCCTCCCCCTCTCTCCTCCTTCTCCCCTCTCCTCTCTCTCTTCTCCCTCTCTTCCCTCTCTCCTCTCTCTCATCCCTCGCTCTCCTCTTTCTCCTCCCTCCCTCTCTCTCTCTCCTCTCTCCTCCCTCACTCCATCCCTCCCTCCTCCCTCCCTCTCTCCTCTCTCTCCTCCCTCCCTCTCTCTCTCCTCCCTCCCCCTCTCTCTCCTCCCTCTCTTCTCCCTCCCTCCTCTCCCTATAGCTCAGCCCCCCGAGGGACTAAGAATTAAGATTATTCTTCTCACTTGGAAAATACCCTTTGTGTCTTTTTATTGTAGATGTTAAATCTACAATAGACCCAGAACCCCCCCCCCCCCCCGTGTACTGTCCGTGTTGCTAGGGCAGCTTACAGCCCAGTGGTATGAATTTTGATTTCTCTCACTTCAGGTAGCCCTGGCATTCCCTCTCTCTCTATCCCTCCCTCACCCAAGTCGCACAAGCTTTTCATTTTCACCCTACAAACAGCTAACTGGCCTGTTTCCTTTATCGTCATTACTTTTTTGCATCTCTTTCATTCATTGTTCTTTATCTCTCCACATCACCGTCTATATCTTTCGTTTCCCTTATCCCTAACCAGTCTGAAGAAGGGTCTCGACGTGAAATGTCACACATTCCTTCTCTCCAGAGATGCTGCCTGTCTCGCTGAGTTACTCCGGCTTTTTGTGTCTATCTGCTGTCTGTGTAATACTGACACATTCTCAAGTTCCCCTCTAAATAGTGACACACTCCAATTACTCTCCTCATTCCCCATTTACTGGTGCATTCCACAGGACCCCTGTACATACTAATACAACCCTGGAGCCCATCTGCACATACTGACACACTCCTAGGGACCCTGTTAAGCAACTGAACCATGCTATCAACAACTAGAGAGCGGTCCTGAGCTCCTATTTACATCATTGGAGACGCTCGGGCTATACCGGATTTTATCCCGCACTAAACATTATTCCCTTTATCATGTATCTGTACACTGTGGATGGTTCGATTGTAATCATGTCTAGTCTTTTCGCTGACTTATTAGCAGGCAACAAAAAACTTTTCACTGTACCTTGGTACACGTGACAAGAAACTAGACCTGTTATACCGACATACTTCCTGCGACCCTCTGTAAAAAAACCTGCCACATTCCTAGGAACCCCCTGTAAACACCAACACATTCCTGAAGTCCCCCTGTACCTCCAAAATGGGAGCAAGGTGCAGAATTAAAGTTAGATACAAAATGCTGGAATAATTCAGCTGGACAGGCAGCATCTCTGGAGAGAAGTCAGAGAGTTGTGAACCTGTGGAATTCTCTGCCTCAGAAGGCAGTGGAGGCCAATTCTCTGAATGCATTCAAGAGAGAGCTGGATAGAGCTCTTAAGGATAGCGGAGTCAGGGGGTATGGGGAGAAGGCAGGAACGGGGTACTGATTGAGAATGATCAGCCATGATCACATTGAATGGAGGTGCTGGCTCGAAGGGCTGAATGGCCTCCTCCTGCGCCTATTGTCTATTGGGTGACGTTTCGTGGTCGAGCCCCTTCTTCATATGCAGAATTGAAGTGATAGGTAACTGGAAGTTCACAGTTATTCCTGAGACCTGTTCTACAGAGCAGTCACTGAAACAAGCTGAAACGGGGGGCTGGCGCGATTGCGTCATGGAATGACGTGCCAAATCTAGCGCTGAGGTCATATTCCCGATGACGTAGAATTCATTGGACGTGATGTCATTTCCATGATCACTGGACAGGAAACACGTCACCGCCCGGAGCCCCGCCCGTCGTCAATCCTCGGATGAGTTTGCGGCGCATCTTCCACGGAATTATCTTTCATCTTCGTCATTGTACGGAAATCATCCTCATTACCCTGACCCCCCCCTCACCCTGACCCCCCCTCAACCTGACCCCTCCTCCCCCTGACCCCCTCACCCTGGCCCCCTGACCACCCTCACCCCCCTCACATTGACCCCCCTCACCCTGTACCCCCTCACCTTGAACCATCTCCCTGACCCCCACACCCTGACCCTCCCTCACCCTGACCCCCCTCACCTTGATCCCTCTGACCCCCCTCACCCTGGCCCCCTCACCCTGACCCCCCTCACCCTGACCACCCTCACCCCCACACCCTGACCCCCCTCACATTGAACCCCCTCACCCAGTACCCCCTCACCCTGAACGTATCACCCTGACCCCCTCACCCTGTACCCCCTCACCAAGTACCCTCTCACCCAGTCCCGCCTCACCCAGTCCCCCATCACGCTGACTCCTCTCACTCTGACCCCCCTCACCTTGACCCCCTCACCTTGACCCCCTCATCCTGACCCCCCTCACCTGTACCCCCTCACCTTGAACCCATCACCCTGACCCTTCTCCCCCTGACCCCCTCATCCAGTACCCCCTCACCCTGAACCCATCACCCTGACCCTTCTCCCCCTGACCCCCCGCATCCAGTACCCCCTCACCCTGAACCCAACACCCTGACCCCTCTCAACCTGTACCCCCTCATCCAGTACCCCTTCACCATGAACACATCACAGCAGCTCCCAGCCGACCTTCACCCTGTACTCCTTAAGCCTTTAACCTGCCTCTCCCTGAACCCTGTCACACCCCTCAGCCTGCACCCCATCTCTCCCTGAACTCAATCACATCTGCACCCCATCACATCTCTTCACCCTCTACTCCCTCACCTTAGACCCCATCACATCCTCTCACCCTGTACCCTCTTCTCCTGCACCCCTTACCCTGACTCAATCACACCCTCTCACCCTGTATCCCAACACACCTCCTCCAGGTGGCCCCCTCACTCAACCCTCTTGCTCTGAATCCCTTCATCCTGCACCCTATTACACTCCCTCCCAGCGTCCCCTCACCCTGAACCATCACACATCCTCCCAGCATCCCCTCACCCTGAACCCCCTCACCCTGAACCCATCACCCTGAACCCATCACACATCCTCCAAGAGGATCCTCACCCTGTACCCCCTCATCTTGTGCGCATCTATCCATGAACCCTGTCACACACCCTCACTCTTTACCGCCTTACCTTCTACCACTTACACAACTGCACCACCTTACCCTGACTCAATCACACCCCTTCCAACTGCACCCCTCACCATTTACAGAGACGTATGTGGCTCTTGTGTTTGAACAGGTTGCTGGGGTCACCAAGCGGAAGCGATGGAGACCATAACCTTTTCTCCACCGCTGTACAAACAGCGATATCAGCTGGTTGTAGAATTGGTGGAGAAATGTCAGGCACGTAAGGTGAGGAGAAAATGGGATCTATTTACTTGTTAAAGGTTAAATCTCAAGTTAAAGGTGTAATCATGGGCCTGTGCCAATCCTTGTTCCAGGTATACACTTCATTAACTTCACCACAAACTTCTACAATGCCCTCAACTTCACCTGGACTATCTCTGACACCTCTTTCCCCTTTCTTGATCTCTCTTCTCCATCACAGGGGACAGACTATTGACTGATGTGTACTATAAACCTCCTGACTCCCACAGTTATCTTGACTACACTTCCTCTCAATCTACCGCTTGCAAAGATGCTATCCTCTACTCTCAATTCTTGGGAGGAAGTTCATCTGAGATGTCCTTGATCTTCAGTGGTTTAGCTGTCGTAGATGGATCCCTCACCCGTGTCTCTTCTGTGTCCCAGAGTTCTACTCTTGCTCCCTCATCCCCCAGATGCAACAAAGACAGAGTTCCCCTGGTCCTCACCTTTCACCCCACCAACCTCCGCATCCAACATCATCCTCTGACATTTCCGTGACCTCCATTGTGATCCCACTACTAATCATTCTGCCTTCCGCAGAGACCGTTCCCTCTGCAACTCCTTGGTTTACTCATCCCTTCCCACCAAAACTACCCCCTCCCCAGGTAATTTCCCTGCAACTGCAGGAGATGTAACTGCAGTCCTTAAACCTCCTCTATCGACTATATGCAGGGATCCCAACAGTCCTTCCAGGTGAGACAGAGAGTCACATGCACCTCTGACCTCATTTACTGCATCCGGTGTTCCCGATGTGGGCTCCTGGACATCGTGGAGACCAAACATGGACTCAGCAATCGTTTTTGCTGAACACTTAGCTAGTTCTGCCAAGGTGTACAGGATCTCCTGGTTGCTATCTACATTATCTCCCCTTCCCATTCCCATACTGACCTTTCGGTCCTAGGCCTCCTCCATTGCCAGTGTGAGGTCACATGCAAACTGGAGGAACAGCGCCTCATATTTCACTTGGCGAGCTTACAATCCAACAGTATGAACATTGAATTCACCAATTTTAAGTAACTTCTACAAACACCTCCCTTCCCCCCCCCCATTTCCCCTTTCTCCCCCATCTTCTCTCACCCCCTCCCCAAAAAAAACAAGAGTTGCCAAGAAGTTGCCACCAGTGGGAGGTTGTGAAAGCAGATATGATAGCAACATTTGTGAAGCGTTTAGACCGGCACACAAACAGTCAGGTAATGGAGGTTTATTGTCCCTATACAGGCAGATTTGCAGTTTAAATGTTCAGCAAATGTGCCTATCCTGTGTTGTGCTGTTCTTTAACGCCTTTCTTCCAAACTCATTTCCTCCTTGCTGAGTTTCCATTTTGAAATATATTTTGGTTTGTTCTTCAATCTGAACGTCAGATTGGTTGTTTGTCACCTGGTTAATCCATAGGTGGCAGTTTGACTGGGGAACAGCATCACCTCAAGACCAAGAATGAAGGAATCTTGAGTAAAAAACAAACTGCTGGGGGACCTGAACAAATCTGTCTGGAGAAAGGCCCGATCTAAAACATCATCTATCCATTTCCCTTCACAGATGCTGCCTTCCCCACTGAGTTTCTCCATACATGAGCTCTCTCAGCACTAATCCCAACGTTGGCATCTTGAACTCTTCGTCCATTGCCTAAATGCCCATTTTATTTTGACAAGGAATTCTCACCTCCACCTACTGTTGACTCTTTCTCTTGTCTCCTATATTTTTGTTCCTCTTGGACACTTCCCTCTGGCTTTTACCCTCTCGTGATCTTTTCATTTCTAACTGCTGACATGACATCAACTACCCTGACCTCTCACTCCCCTTACCCACTCCAACCTCACCCCCTTTGACCCCTTTGCTCTCTGTGCCCAACCCAACCTCGTCATCCAGTCCAAGTGAATGATTTCAACCCAAAACACATCTGTCCATTTCCTTCCACAGATGCTGCCTGACCCACTGAGTTCATCTAGCTGCTCTCCTTATTTTTGCATCATACATTTGTACAACATCATTAATGTGATGAACAGAATATAAAGGGATTACCTTCATCCTCTGGCATTTGCAGGTGAAGTAACATGAAGGTGTAACGGTTTGGAAAATGTTATTTAGTGATTCTCTGCCCTCTCCTGTGTCCAGGTGGCAGATTTGGGATGTGCACGATGCACACTACTATCTCGGTTAAAGTTCTGCAGTTTTATTGAAGTTCTTATCGGAGTGGACACAGACTTGGAACTTCTGAAGGAAAACATGTAATTTGATTTTGATAAATGCTTTTCTAAGATTTTCCAATGGACTTTGATCGGCCCATTCCCTTTCTGCTTTGTAAGAAGATGCCTTCTTCACTTATTATCAAGTCGAGTTTACTGTTACATGCACAAGTATGGTGAGGTCCAGGTGCAATGAAAATCTTGCTTCCAGCAGCATCACAGTAACATACAGTAAGTAAACACACTAAAACATAACATACATAAGTTACACAAATTGTATAAAACAGTGTGCAAAAAAACAGGACATTGATGCAAAACACATTTAGAAAATGAGCCCATGCTGGTGCACGAATTCCATTGTTCTATTCTGATAGTTGTAGGAAAGTAGCTATTCCTGAACCTGGTGGTGAGGGACCTGGGGTACCTTCTGCCCAAGGCAGTTAGCAGAGGCAGTGAGTAAAGTGAGACTCCTTGATAGATGCTGCCTTCTTGAGGCAACACCTCTTGTAGACGCTTTTGATGGTTGGGAGGGTTTTTGCCAATGAAGGGCCAGGCTGAGCTCATTGCTCGTTAGTCTCTTACATTACGTTGCATTCCTGTGCATTGGAACTGCCACACCAGACCACAGGTTTCTTCTCTGAAGACCATTAGTTTAGTTTAGATACACAGCCCGGAAAGACGAGTCCACCGAGTCTGCGCAGAACATGGATCCCATACACTAGCATTATCGTACAGACTAGGGATAGTTTACAAATTTTACCAAAGCCAAATTAACCTACAAACCTGTACATCTTTGGAGTGTGGGAGGAAACTGGAGCACATGGGGAAAACTCACGCAGTCACTGGTAGAACTTAGAAACTCTGTACAGACAGCACCCGTAGTCAGGATGGAATCCAGGTCTCTGGCACTGCAGGGCAGCATCTTTACCACTATGCCACCGTACTGCCTCAAAGTGAATATAGGGAGACTGGTAAAGCCTCAACTGGAATATTATGTGTAGTTCTAGATGCTACAATATAGAAAGCATGTGGCGGTACAGAGGAGATTTACCAGGACTTGTAGGAAGGAACTGCAAATGCTGGTTCAAACCGAAAATGGACACAAAATGATGGAGTAACTCAGCCGGACAGGCAGCATCTGTGTAGAGAAGAATGGGTGACGTTTCAGGTGGAGACCCTTCTTCAGACTGAAAGTCATGGGAAAGGGAAACGAGAGATGTAGGTGATGTTGTAGAGAGATATAGAATAAATGAATGAAAGATATGCAAAAATGATAAAGGAAACGGCATTGTTAGCTGTTTGCTAGGTGAAGCTGGTGTGACTTGGGTGTGGGAGGGATGGAGAGAGGGAATGCAGCGGTTAATTGAAGTGAGAGAAATCAAAACTCATACCCCTGGGCTGTTGGGTGCCCAAGTGAAATATGAGATGCTGTTCCTCCAATTTGCGTTTAGCCTCACTCTGACAATAGAAGAGGCCTAGGACATATGGGGAGAATAGGGTTACAGAGTGTGGATGATGGGATGAATGGCCTCTTCCTGTGTTGTAAGGGAGTACAGAAATGAAAATGTGACTCATAGGATAGATGAGCCTGAAGGTGGCCAGAGATGGGATTGGGTGTGAGTGTGCGTGAGTGACTGATGTGGTCATTGTGTGTGGGTAGGAGGGGGGTAAACTTTGGGTGGGATTGCTGTGAATTATGAGCTTGATGCTCCAGTGTTACTCAGACTAGTTGGGTGAGTGGGCAATTTCTTGGCAGATGCAACTTGACAGAGATGTAGAAGAGGTGATCTATTGCAGATGTAAAATCAGACCAGAGAATTCACAGTTTGATTTTACAGCCACAGATTATCTGAATGGTGACGATTGGGAAATTGGATGTTGTGGACTTCTGGGAGATGTCAGTAAAAACAAGGGCAGCAGTTAGAAAGGCAGATGATATGGTGATCTTTGCTGGAAGGGAACTTAGGTCCAGGAGCAAGGAGCCTTGCTGCAGCTGGACAGAGTTATGAGTCTCCTTCTCTGAGGAACGGTGTTCTTGTTTTGGGGGGGAGTGCAACAGAGGTTTACTGGATTGAATCCTGGGTTGGTGGCACTTGTCTGGTTAGGCCTATGTTCTCTGGAGTGAAGCAGAATGAAATGGCATCTCATTAAAAGCTATACAATTCGAACAACTGGACAAGTCCTAAGCAAGAAGGTTTCAGATGATGGGAGGGTCCAGAACAGCTTTAAGAAGGAGGGTGTGCTGTCTAGATCGCAAGCGGGAGAAATGTCTGTGAATTCTCTGCCATAGTCAGATGTTGAGCACATTCGGAACCGGCACTGATGGGAATTTGGGCCCAGAAGGTATGCCAGTTAGCTGGGAGCGTGCGTGAGGTATAGGATTCTCCTGCAAAGATTTTTTTTTTAAAACCCTGAAACTTCCCACACATATTCACAATTGTGCGATTTTCCCTTTGAACTTTACACTTTTGGCAATGATGAACTCGGGTTCTTGCTCCCACCAGGTACCGTGTCTCCCCCTTGCCCGGTGATTACCTGCAGCCCCGGCCCACCCCACTGACAGTGAGGCTGTACCAGGGATCTGTCGCTGTGAAGGACTCGCGCATGCTGGATTGTGATTTTGTTTCGTGCGTTGAATTGTAAGTGTTTGTATTGGCTTACTCTTATTGGCGCATGAGATACAGTAAAAAACTTTGCATTGTGTGGCAAATCATTTCGATGATGATTCAACGGTACTTTATTGTCACATGTACCCAGATAAAGTGAAATTATTTGTTTTGCATACAATTCAGTAAAATCATACTATACATAAGCACGGTCATAAATAAGTATAAACGTACAACGATTATAGTGTAAGAATAGTAGACTTCACCAAGGCAGTACACAAAGAGGTGCCACTTTACTGGCACCACCTTGTGCCCTTCAGCTTTCACGTTCTTAGACTCTTATCTTAGCTGTAAAGGCCCGTTGTCCTGCTGGCAGCACTGGGTTGGTGTTGCAGGGATCAGCCTGGCCTGGTAATGCTGTTGATGTCCTCCACTGCTGCTCCACCGCTGCGTCCAATCTACACACTTGGCCTCTGTGGGGCCTCCAGCAGTAGCTCTGTCCCTCTGGGTAGAGGTAAATCGGACAGTACCCTAACTTATGGACTTGATTCACTGGAGGGGATGCTCACCTTAATTAGAATGCTTCAGTTATGAGGGAAGACTGGAGAGGCTTGGCTTGTTTTCTGTGGAGTAGAAGAGGCTGAGGAATGCTTGAAAGAGGTATACACCATTATGAGCACATGGATGAGGAAACTTGACCATAGCAGGTGTTTATGACGAGAAGGTATAGGTAGATGAGAAAGTGGGATAACATAACTAGTGTGAATGGGTGATCGATGGTTGACGGACCCGTTGGGCTGAAGGGCCTGTTTCCATGCTATGTCTTTCAATCAATTCAATTAGCCACCCTCTAGTTATCTGGCACTTCACCCGTCTAATGATGATCTTATTGAGACTAGAGCACTTGGATGCAACCGAACTGGAATGATAAAATGCTGGAGTAAAATGCTGGAATCTGAAGAAGGGTCTTGACCCGAAACATCACCCATTCCTTCTCTGCAGAGATGCTGCCTGTTTCGCTGAGTTACTCCAGCATTTTGTGTCTATCTTCGGTTTAAACCAGCATCTGCAGTTCCTTCCTACACATAATTATGGGCTGGTTAGTCTGACTTCAGTGGTTGGTAAGATTTTAGAGTCCATTATTAAGGATGAGGTTTCGGTGTACTTGGAAGCATATTGTAAAATAGGCCAAAGTCTGCATGACTTTGTTAAGGGGAGATCTTGCCTGAGAAATCTGTTGGGATTCTTTGAGGAAGGAACAAGCAAGATCGACAAAGGAGAATAAATGGAGGTTTTTAACGGATTTTCAGAAGGCCTTTGATAAGGTACTGCACGTGAGGCTGCTAAACAAGAAAAGGATCCATGGTATTAGAGGCAAGGTAACTAGCATGTATAGAAGACTGGCTCACTGGCAGAAGACAAAGACTGGGATTCTGGTTGGCTACCAGTGGTGATCTGCATGGGTCAGTGTTGGGTCCGTTACTTCTCATGTTTTATGTTTATAATCTGGATGATGGAATTAGTGTCTAAGTTTGTGGATGATCAGTAGATAGGTGGAGAGACAGATTGTGTTGAGGAAGCAGAGATTCTGCTGAAGGTCTTGGACATGATGGGAGAGTGCGTAAAGAAATGGCAGGTGGAATACGGTGTAGCAAAGTGTACCATCATGCACTTATAGACATAGACTATTTTCTAAATGGGGAGAGGACTCCCAAATCAGAGGTGCAAATGAACTTGGGAGTGCTGTTGCAGGATTCCCAAATGGTTAATTTGCAGGTCAAGTCGGTAGTGAAGAAGACCAATGCAGTGTTAGCATTCATTTCAAGAGGACTAGAATATAAAATCAAGAATGTAACACTGAGGCTTTATAAGACGCCGAGCAGGTCACATTTGGAGTATTGTGAGCAGTTTTGGGCCCCATATCTGAGGAAGGATGTGCTAGTGTTGGAGAGGGTCCAGAGGAGGTTTACGAGAATGATTCCAGGGATGAATGGGTTAACCTATGAGGAGCATTTGTTGGCTCTAGGCCTGTACTCACTGGTGTTTATAAGAATGAGGGGGGGGATCCCATTGTATTATACCGAATAAAGAAAAGCCTAGATAAAGTCAATGTGGAGAGGATGTTTCCAGTAGTGGGAGAGTCTAGGCCCAGAATAAAAGGATGTACCTTTAGAATGGAGATGCAAAGGAATTTCTTTAGCCAGAGTTTAGTGAATCTGTGTTTGTGTCATACCTTTGTTGCTTCGCACAACCAAAACGGTACACCATAGTGCCACAATGTTTGCACCATGTTACTCACCATTATCCGGGCATAATGTCTAACAACTATCATTCAAATTGAAGCTACATTTTTAAAGCTACAGAGATTTTAAAGTTTAAAAATTCACTTTCTAACCCATTTCCTGAAAGTGCTCAGTATATGATGTCACATCATTTGCTCCTCACTTGCCAAAACAAGATGGCCGTCGGCAGCGCCGCCGCCCGCCCGCGCTCAGTTGTTCCCTCTCCCCTCTCCCCTCACATCTCTCCCTGTTGGCCTATTCCTCAGGTGGGGGGAGGAGAGGGAGAGGGGGTGGGGAGGAGGGGGTCGGGGAGAGTGGGGGTGGGGGAGGAGGGGTTGGGGGAGGTGGGGGTGGGGGAGGTGGGGGTGGGGGAAAGGGGGCAGTGGGGGTGGGGGGAATAGTGGGGGTGGGGTGAAGGGGGACAGTGGGGGGCAGGAGTGGGGAGGAGGGGGTGGGGGGAAGGGGGGGGTGGCAAGGAGGGGAGAGTGGGGGTGGGGGAAGGGGAGGAAGGTGGGGGGGAGGGGAGGGGGAATAGGGGTGGGGAGGGGGGAATGTGGGTGGAGGCAGGGTTGTGGGGGTGAGGGCAGGGGAGGGACAAGTGGGGGTGGGGTGGGGGAATGGAGTGGGTCAGTGAGGGAGGAGGGGGGGATAAGGGGGATTGAGTAGGGAGGTTGAGGGTGCTACACCAATACACGAGAGGCTTTGGGTCCAGTGCTCACTCAGTGCCACCCTCTCCTCTTCCCTGTTCCCCCTCTACGAGGAATAGGCCAACAGGTTCACTTGGTTTAGTTGGTTATTAAAAGCAGAGATTGATAGGCTCTTAATTAGTAAGGGCATCAAAGGTTACGGGAGAAGGCGGAGAATAAGGTTTGGGGGGGGAATAGATCAGCCAAGATTGAATGGCAGAGTAGACTCGATGGGCCGAATGGTTTAATTCTACTCCAGTGTCTTATGTTAGTATGGTCTTACTGTAATATAGACTATCCTCAAGACATCTTAATTAACTATTCCAAGTTCCCTCTCCTTCATGTATTTCTCCACAATAGAGGAGAAATCCTCATTCATCTCCTGTGACTCCACACATAGACGACCGCTTTGGGTTCTGTGGGGCCCTATTCTCTCTCTCATTGCCCTCTTTTAAAGTACAGGCACTTCCCGACTTAACTAATAGGGTTGCGTAAAATCTGACTTACATAAGGCTTTACGGAACGTAACCCTTGCATAAGTCGAGGAGTGTCAATACGATAAAATCCCTTTGGATTCTCCTAAATCTTATCTGCCAGAGAGTAATTTGATCCAAGTTTTCAAGCAATTAAACTTTAACATTTGAAGTTTGAGACGCTTTGCCAGAGTTTGCCAGGGAAAGAATTCCAACAAAATTCCTCGCTGACCTATTGGGTGTTTCCAGAATTTTCTGTTTTTATTTTCCTATGAACTTCCATTTCCTCTCACATTTAATGATTGCTTTGTAGGGACCCTTATAGAGCATCAGAAAATACATTGGTACAATGTATTCCTTGAGGATTTCTTTGTAACGATAATGCAAAATATAATTTATTTTTATCTAATTTGATCCATTTCTTATTCCTTATTCAGAGTAGAGCACTTGGATGCAACCGAACTGGCAAGATTTTCAGAAGTGTTGTTTGGTTATATGAACCCAGCTGTAGTTGTAATAACAACTCCCAATGCTGACTTCAACCCCTTGTTCCCAGGGGTAACCCAATTCAGACATTGTGACCACAGATTTGAATGGAGCAGATCGGAATTTCAAGATTGGTAAGTGGACAGGACCATCCCCCGCAGAAACACTGGAGACTAGAACCGTAAAGTCATTCATAAGAAAATAAAAGCCGGAGTAGGCCGTTCGGCCCTCAACCTTGCCCCACCAATTGATCTGATCAAGGCTGCTCTACACTGGCGTCAACTCCGCAGTGCTAATTCCCCACTGCCCTCATCTTAATCTTTCAGAAATGTATCTACTTCCTCTTTAATACCCTCAAAGATCTGGCTTCCACAAACCCCAAGGATAGAGAATTCCAGAGATTCACCACCCTCTGTGAGAAGCAGCTCCATTTTAAATGCCTGTCCCAAATATTGTGACTGCAACCCCTCGTTCAAATTCCCCACTCATGGAAATCATTCTATATCTTCTTCCTGTCCCTTAAAGATCTAGCAAGTCTCAATAAGATAATCCTCTAAACTCTACAGATCTAGGTACAGCACAGAATCAGGCCCTTCATCCCACCATGTCCATGCTGATCATTGACATCCCATCTGCACTAATCTCATTTACCAGCATTTGGTCCATATACTTCTGCCCCAGATTTCCACCGCGTGCTAGGTAAATAATTTCTTCCTGAAATTCCCTCTGAATCAAATACCCCCTGAACCCCAAACTCTCCCCGGTAGTTGAAGATATCTCTGCCACAGGGAAAGATTTCCTAATATCTAGCCTCTCACTGCCCTTCACAATTCTGTGTACTCGTTGAAAGTTAAAAAGCTGCGCACACAGTTGTGAATTACTAGCAGCCCTCAGCTCTCCCCCCGCAGGTGTCTGGACATTGGATGTACAAACGCCTACTCCGTGGAGTTCACTGGTGTGGGCGTCGGGCCCACAGGTACAGAAACACTGGGCTTCTGTACTCAAGTAGCGATCTTCCGCAGGGATCCTTCAAGGGCAACCAAAATCAAGATGAAGAACTCTGAGTTGCTGTACAAGCAGGTGAGTGTTGTGGTCAGAAGGGAGTGAAGATTATAGAGAAAGCACCTGTAGTCACAGTGACCAGCGGCCAGTGTACACTCCTCTTGCTCCCCCCTCCTTTCGCTTCTCCTTTCTCCTTTCGCTTCTCCCTGTTGTTTTCTCCCGTCCCACTTTCACTCTCCACCCCTGCCCCGCTCTCTTCTCCCTCCCTGCTCCTGTCCCTCACTCCACTCTCCCCCCCCCCCACCCACTCAGTCAGCGAGCTGAATCTCTGTCCCCACATCCTGTGAGTGTTCTTCCTAAATCATCAAACCTCCGTAACCCAAATCCATCAACAAGCCACCTTTTTCTTGGATTCCTGTGTGTTCAGGGATTGCCTCTGTAAGCGTGCTGTGAAGCACACTGTGGCTCTTTGTTAGTTCTTCTCTCTTGTGTCACAGGTTTATGAAGTTGTTTACCCAAGTCTGCATAATCCGAAAATCTTGCACGATGCCATCCTGAATGAGGTGATCTTCGCTGCGGAATGTGTGAGGCGGCGTTTCATGGACATTGACGATGGCGGGCAGAGTGAATGGAGGAGGAGCAGAGAAGACGGCGAGGAGTGTACACTGGCCACTTTTAGCCCGGAGGTCAGCGGCCCATCGGTCGGGGGGAGCCCAGAGGTCGGGGGGTGCCCCGAGGTCAGCTGGAGCCCCGAGGTCAGCTGGAGCCCCGAGGTCACCAAAATCGGTGTTCAGCTTCACATTCCCGTGTCCACTTTCTTCACCAGGCCCAGAATCCGGCAGCTCAGTGGCTCCCTCCAGCAGCTGCAGGAGGTGCTGCAGGCGTCTGACCGAGTGAAACTCAGTCACTGCGGTTCCTCAGTCCTGTATCCAGCCGGGGATGAGAACTGATCAGTGGCAGGAACTGAAAATAAAAATTTCTTCAGATCAGAGTGCAGGAGCTTTTGCTCATTCTAACAGCTCTCTGGGGCAAGGGTGGTGAGTAGAGACTCTGGGAAAGCGTCACCTTCTCTCACGACTGTTTGGTATCCTGGTATCTGTGGGGACAGGAGAGGCATCACAGTCTTGCTGTTCATTCCCTGGGCTGTTTTACCTGAGTTGTGATGGATTGTTTAATGTATATGAACCGATACCGGGTTGTTAATGGAGAAAGATGATGATACAAGAGGCCATTGAGGATACCTTGATTCATTGAAATCAATTATCTACATGCCCAGTATCCCACAGAGGATCACACAGAAATGGGCCTTCTGGCCCACTGGGTCTGTGCTGACTGGCAAGTATGTATTGATACAAATCCCATTGATAAAGCAATGGCTCTGTAACCATATACACCTCAGCAATTAAAATGCTCATGCAGAAGCTTCTTAAATGTACTTGCCTCCACTACCTTCACAGAGAATTAATTCCAGAATTTAACCTAGCTCTAGGTGAAAATGTTCCTCCTCGGTTCCTCTCTTAATCTCATACACATACCCAAAAGATATTCCATACTTTGACCCCTCTGTCACAGGGAAAGACTTTTATCAAGTGTCCCGAACATACCCCTCATAATTTTATACACCTCATGTATATGCATTTGTGCAAAAATGCAGTCATTTTCGGTCCCAGTACCTAGCACTGGAGGGTGACCTGTTTCCAGTTCTGAGGGCACTGAGAGGCCAGTGTAGGACCATCAGAGTCTGTCACAAGTGGGCAGGCATGGAATAGAATACTTTATTGTCACGTGTGACAAGGCACAGTGAATTTATTTGCTTGCATACACAAGATATACAAATAGCGGCCACCTAGGGCGCTGACAAAGTTACAAAGTACGCCGGGTCCTCCTTGTTGTTCTCCCCCACCCCTACCACAGCAGTTCCCCCACGTCGGGTCCCCATTGTCCATTGGTTTCACCCCCTCCCTCCCCATTGTCCATTGTTCTACCTCTCCCTCCCTTACGGTGGTTCCCCCATCCCTCTTTGATCGCGGACCGCAGGTCGACCGGCGAGGCTTCGCCGCTGCCACCGCGAGGCTTCACCACTGGCGAGGCCTCATCACCGCGAGGCTCCGCTGCTGACGACTTACCGCCGCCAAGGCTTCACCGCTGCCGAGGCCCCACCGCTACGAGGCATCACCATCGCCACTGCTTCACCGCTGCCGAGGCCCCACCGCCACGAGGCATCACCACTGCCACCGAGGCTCCATTCGGCCGCCCGGCTCTTCCACAGCATTCTGTGAGGCCTGTGGGGGCGAGTTGGGCTTACCCGACAGGTCCTGGTCTCCGGAGCAGTTTGTTCGGCAGGTGAGGGGGGAAGGGGGAGTAGAGATTGTAGGGTGCCTTTTCTGCCCGGCTTCCTTGTGCTTCCAGATATTTGGCGTCTCCTTGATAATTTGCCATTGCAAGGTCATGGGTCAGGGAATCCCAGGGGGCAATGGGACGTAGGTCGCCTTCCAGCCTCACCTGATGACAGCACCGGTTCCTGACAGGACCATCAGAAAGAACCTGGAAAAGATGGAAGGAGGACTTGAGAAATGAAATTCAGCCCCCAGTTCTGGTGTGCCCAGCTGCCCGGTGTTGTCTGAAGAAAAGGGCAATTAAGGATGGAGAAGTACCAAACTGGGCAGTGCCAAATTACAGGCAAGAAGATATGTAGATCGGGTATGGACAGGGAGACGTGTAGATTGAGTACAGACATGTAGATCGGCTACAGGCGAGCATATCAGGTACAGACAAGGAGACGTGTGGATGGGGTGTGGACATGGAGATGGGGTACAGGCAGGGAGTATGTGAGTTAGCAGGGAGTGTGTGAAATATCAGAACCATCCAGCATAGAAACAGACCCCAGGGCTCATCTTGACCATGCTGACCAACAACTACCCATCAATACTCATCCCAGTTACCAGCACTTGGTCCATAGCTCAGGTTCACCCATTGAGAATCGAAGTATTAGAAACTACTGAAATGTTGTTAGGGCCTTGACATACCTGCAGAATGTGGAAAAACATCTTCCTCTGATCCCCTTGTCGGTCGGGAGGGACTGGATTAGAGGGCACAAGATAGAATCAAGGTATTTAGAGATGAGTTCTATGGGGCGGGAATAGGCAGAAACATTGGATCTCCCAGGGATTGTGGATTTTCAGAAGGAGATAGAAATGGCCGGTCTGGGGCTGGGGAATGATAAGCATGGAGGTTGTGGAGGGGACATGGCCACAGGTGATGAGATCGATGGTGGCCTGGTTGTGGTCAAGGAGCAGGTTTGAGGAGGTGTCAGGACACCCAGTCCTTCACACCTGCATTCACCACCAGGAAGGTCTCAGGCCCTGTGAATAGAGAAACCAGCGGAACTATACAGAATGAGAGCCCAGCAGAGTGATTATTTCGTGGAAGGGCTCGAGCTTGAGCTCAAACAGAAGCTGAACTTGGGACCAAGGCCCTTGAGACCCAATTTTCTAGTCCTGTCATGGTGGGAGTGCAGCAAAGGTACATGCGACACTTAGTGCCTCCCTTGACTCTTTAGAGTGTTTATTTACTGTACTGCTAATGTATTGCATGAGGTTAAGTATTGTTTTGATTGTACCGTTGTCATTATTTGAGTAAATACCGTTTTTCCTCCATGTACTTTCTCCAGGCATTGACTAAAAATCCTCGGTACATACTGTCATCTTGTTACAGTAACTCCAGTCAGTTACAGTATAATATGCTCTCAGTACTATCCCAACAATTATCATTGGTGCCTCAACTCCACAACTCCTCCGGCATTGTGGCAGCAGAATAGGCTGGTGTTCCTACCCAAATCTGCGGAGCAGGAGCGCTTGTAGCCTGCTGTCTCAGCCCAGGCTTGTTCCTGAGAATGGTACTGTTATGTAGTGATCTGGGCAGCAGAGGGTTCTGTTACATTGCTGCAGTGTTTGCTGGTGATATACAGAGTTGGCTGACTCTGAACATCAATATTCACTTGGGGCTATTTTGGAAGCTGACGCAGACATGGGAGAGGAAATTTTCAAGAATGTTCAGGACCATGAGATTTTGGCAAGATGCCTATTTTAAGATGCCAGAACCATGCCTTCAATAAACACTTCTTTGCCTACCTGGACTCCACTGAGGATTACAAGTTTGCCTGCCTCCACACCCGCCCTTCCACTGACACTCCTCGACTGAAACATCACCTGCATGCCCTGGGGATTCACACCTGGATGGAGCCGCCTGTCCGACCGTCACGAGGCCGAGCACAGAAACAGGCCCTTTGGCCCATCATGTGCCTGCTAATCTAATTTCCCTATATTAGGTCTATAGCCTTCTGTACTTTGACAAATTAATTACTTGTCTAGATGTTTCTTAAATGTGCGAGTCTCTGCCTCCACCACCTCTTCAGATTCCAACCACCCTCCAGAGGGGAGAAATTCTACCTCTAATCCTCTCCAAACATGTATCTCATCTTAAACCAGTCCTCTTGCCTTAGACACCCCTTCATTACTATATCCCCTATCTTCCCCTCCTAATGCTATGTACCTCTATCAGGTCACTCCTTGGTTTTCAGTCCTTCCAAAAACAAACTCAGACTAACTAGTCTCTCCTTATAAATGAATGCCTTCTCGCAAGCAAATCCCAGTGTATCCCCTCTGCACCCTCTCCAAAACAATCACCTCCTTCCCAGTGTGAAGCCCAGAAAGGAATATTTAAAGGAATATTTATGAAGACATAAAGACAGGGAAAAAAAGTACACAAGACTACAAAGGAGAGTGGTCAAATGAGTGGACAAAGATATGGCAAATAGAGTATAAGGTGCCCATTTTGGAAGAAAAGAATAGAGAATATTACGTAAATAGTGAGAAATTGCAAAGTTGCAATCTAGTGAATGATTCAGAAAGGGCTAGTATTCAGGGACAGCAAGCAGTTAGGAAAGCAAACTGAATATTATTGCTTATTACAAGCGGTAGTGAATAAAAAAAGTCGGAAGGTTATTTTTCAATTATTAAGGGTGTTGCTGACATCTCATCTGGAATACCGCGAATCCTTGTTTAAGAGAGAATATGGTGTTGGAAACAGTTCAGAGAAGGTTGACTAGACTGATGCCGGAATAGGATTGGTTGTCCTCAGAGGAAAGGTTGGACTGGGAGCGACTCCGCTGGAGTTTAGAGGAGAGAGAAGCAGATCGACGGAAACATCGATCTGAGAGATCTTGACTGGGTGAATATGGAGAAGCTGTTTCCTCTTGTGGGAGAATCGAGAACACGGTGTCACAGTTTCACATATAAGGTGTTTGAACATTTTTAAGATGTTAGACGGATTGTAAGTGTGTGTGGGGATGGTTAGCAGGAGAGGTGGAAATGTGAAGTTGAGGTTACAATCAGATCAGTAGTGATCACATTAAATGATAGAGAAGCTGAATGGACTCTTCTTAGTTCCCACATCTGTACTTGAGAGGGTGTGAAAGGTTTGACTTGGTATTTGACCCCATATTGAACCACGTAAAAAAGACCAGTTTGCAACAATTTTTAATGCAGGTAGTGGCAGTTTTAGGACAATCAGGAAGCAAATGGGCAATGATGTGAATGTGTCTGGGGCAGAGTGAGATGGAAGAACCCAAGATCAAATGCCCATCAGTGCCCAGCGATTGCCGAGCTCAGTGTATCACGTGGAAATCTGTGCCCATGAAATTATGCTCCCCGTGTCTAAGAAGCAGCTTGTGTGGAAACCAAATTTCTCAAGAAGAGGAAGTCACTTTAACAGATCTCAAAACTTCCCGATTAGACTGAAAGGAGTTGGTTTATGTTTTGGTCATACAATAACAAAATGTGATAATCAACCGTGGCCTCTGATAATCAATGTTTGAAATTTAATTTTTGTTGGAAGTGATTTTACTCCTAGATCCTGGCTTCACCTGATAAATCCATTCATGATAGCCCTGCTGAATGAGTTCAGCGTCCAGTCAATCTTCGAAGATAGGGGTTTCCTCATTTCCATTATATTTGAGCATTGTTTCTCAAACAGCGGTCCAACTTATCACAAACCCTCGTATCACATAGATATCCGATTCCTGCCTGAACAAGGTGAAGAGGCCGTGGAAACGCTTGCACTAACAGTATTCTCACCATTGAGGATTCGACTACCACAAACAGTACAACTCCAATAATCCGGCACACACAGGACTCTAGTGTTGCTGACCTACAGATCTTCTATACTATTGGATATTATTTACATTAACGTCCCAACATATTCTGAGCTCGGTGTAAAAGCAAACTGCTGAAGGAAATCAAATGCATATTTATAACCAGCACTTCTTTACTCAGATTCCAGCATCTGCAGTCTCTTCTGTCTGCATTATGTCATTTTTTTTGTGATGATATAATATATAATAAATATCCCAGTGAATTCAGTAGGTTTAATAAGGGTGCGGGAGGTGGGCCCAGTAAGATGGGAGCCTGGAAGTGAGGCATAACCCAGTGGGTGAGATGCTCCGCCATTGGGATTGCCGATTGTTCAGACAGTGACTGTTGTACTGTGTCTGGCCATGCTTGACATGTGGACATCCGTGGCACAGTTTGCAGGCTGTACCTGGGTTTCACCACTGCGAAGAAGTTACAAAGTCTGCCTCCTGATTGTTGCTTCACTCATTTACCATGGCAGGTTCTCCTCTCAACTTTTTGCCACTGAGCTCCAGGATTGCCAGCCTCCTGCTCCGACACCGTGCCGGGCTCCAGGCATCACAGGCTTGGTCAAAGTCGGCCGGTGGCGGCTAGTTTTGGCCAGTGATGGCCAGTGGCTTCACTCTGAAAGTCACCATCAACGTTTTCACTGTGATCGTGCAATCCAGCAGAATCCTCTGCCCAACGACATAGGAAGACTTGTGATTGTATAGCGCCTTTTGCAATGTTGAGGTATACTGAAGGCTGTGGCATAGGAAAACATAACAGGTGATCTGTAACACAGCCCCTCGCTAATCTGATCTTGGTGACAATGTTGCTTGAGGGTTAATATGGGCACAGAACTGTGCAAAGGTTCCAGTTGTCCTGGATCTTTGGGTGTTGACAGGAACTCACTTTAACATCTCGTCCAACAACTGTAGTTTTAGAGATATAGAGGCAAAGAGTTGTACAGCACTGGCGTTTCTGTGCAGCACATCCATTTTTGCCCATCTATGTAAATCTCATTTGCTGCACTAGGAGCATGTAGATCTTGACAGCATTCCTTGAGATCTCATCAATAAGGCAGGACCTCCAACAAGTGTAGGATCTGAATTGGAGTTGTCTCTCAGAATCGATAGGATCTCGATCTAACATCTCAGTACCTTCTACAACTTTAATACCTGTACTGCATTTCTTTCAAGATCTTTTAACCTTCAAGCCCTTGACCTGTCCAGCTCAGTGACGCGGTTGAGGTCGGGGAGCCAATATTTTGAGGATCAGACTCCCTTTGCTGTGGCATAGGTCATCGTGTGCTCTGGAATGGGTGCTAAGCTTTGCGGCTGGTGACGGGACATTTGTTCATCCCGCTATGATGCTCATATTTATGCCGCCAACCTCTCATTTTCCATCTGGGTGTAAGGCAGCCTGCAGAACATGATAAAGAGTTCTCCAGCTTTAGACCTCGCTTTCTCTGTTTCAAGACTTGCCAATTTTGCCTGCTATCCCTCTGTTCCTCCTTTCATTTGTATAGTCTGGGACCTGCCAGTAAGCCAGACTGTACAAAATTGCACAGACTTTACAGCGGTAGTGATACATCACACAGATGAAGGAGCTCAACCTTTCTATCTGAAAAGTTGACTGCTTCTCTCTGCACTCAAACTGCCTGACTTGCTGAGTGTTTCCAGCATTTTCTGTTTTTATTTCAGATTTCCAGTATTTGTCGTTTAAAAAAAAATTCTACTTCATTGGCTGACAAGGGGCCTTCAATTGTTTTAGTGAATAAAAGCGCTTCCAACTCGAAGCATAGGTCGTCTTTAGTTCGGGGTAAGTCGACCGGTTTATAATCAGATTAAAAGGAAGCAGTTGCAAACTGATTAAGAAGAACAGAATGTGACAGGAGACGGGATACTCTTGCTCCACAGGAGCCTCAGACCCCCAGTCAGCCGGTATCAACCCTCTAATGACCCGGGAGAGAGAGAGTGTGGAGCAGGAGCAAGAGATTCCTCCGCAATGTTGGAGCACTGAAGGACAAGGAGATACATCAATCTGAGGGAATGGGCCAAGGTGAATGGAAGGAGCCTGGGGAAGTGGTTCCAACCCCGGGCGCAGGTATGCTGCTTTGTGCAAGCCTAGAATTACCCTCCACAAAGCACCTCCACTTCCAGTTCATTTGTGTGAAATTCCAAACAGTGCTAAGCTAGCTGAGAATGTGGACACAAGGAACTGCAGAAGCTGGAATCTTGTGTACAACACAAGTACTGGAGTAACTCAACAGATCAGGTAGCATCTCCGGAGGACTTAGAAAAAGGTCTGAAGAAGGGTCCTGACCTGAAGTGTTGCCTATCCATGTCCTCTCGAGATGTTGCTGACCTGCTGAGTTACCCCAGCTCCGTTTGTGTTATAGCTGAGAATGCGTTTGTGTTCTTTTTTTCAGGCACTCAGCGTTGTTACGTATTCTCATTCAATTCTTCCGAGAAGGAGTGTAACATGGAATTAGTACGGTCGGGTTCAGATTATAAAAAAGAAGCTTGAGGATTGAATTTACAGAGAGGATTCCACAGCCTCGGAAGTCCCAAAACATTTTACAGTCTATTATGGGCTTTGTTGACATGGTCATGGTTGTAATATAGGCTAGGTGCATCAATGGCGGGTACAATGACTGGCGTTAGTGAAGGGGTGTTGACAAAGAAGTGCATAGAAATGATTGCAAACATTTATTGTCCAGGTCAGTTGGATTACTGTCAGATGCAATTAAACATGGCAGCTTAGAAGCAGCTATGGTAACTGCTGATGCACTGCTGTAGTTGATCCTTTACACTAACTTAGTCGTAGCTCACACCCATGGTCTAATGAGTCTGTACAGGAACCCTCCACATGTACACACAGCAGCACATGAATAAAAATACTTCAGTCTGAAGAAGGGTCTCGACCCGAAACGTCACCCATTCCTTCTCTCCCGAGATGCTGCCTGACCTGCTGAGTTACTCCAGCATTTTGTGAATAAAAATACTTTGGCGTACCCATGCATTAACACACACGTGTGCACATACTTAGCAACCTCAGCCATCCACACACAAAATCACACGTACCTATGCATACACACACACCAGCAGAATGTCCACACCCAGAAGCATACACATGCAGACATACACCTGCAGACATGCACACATGCATACGTACTCTCGATGACGCATTGTAAAGGTTTCCCTTGGATTGCCTGTTTCCGGCTTTACTATCTGTGTTCCCTCAGGTTCAAAGTTTGGCTGATGCACTCCGTGAGCCTGGCTCCCTGTTTAGCTGCACTGTCATGTCATCAAGAGGCACCATCAGGATTGTTTACACTGGTCAGTTTGACTCTGACCTCCGGTGCTGCCTGTATGGAGTTTGTTCGTTCTCCCTGTAACTGCGTCGGTTTGCCATGGGTGCTCTGGATGTTTGCCCAGCATGTTCCATCAGCCCTGCCCAAACCCACATCTCGACCACCAATTAGTACAATGGTTACAGGTGTAGGAGAGCACCATCTCCTGCAGCTTCCTTTCCACTCGTCTCTGAACAGACTCTGGGAATACCTTCATGGGAAGGACTGCAGTGGTTCAAGAAAGCAGCTCGCTGAACCTTCTCAAGGGTATGTTAGGGATGGGTAATAAATGCTGGTTAAGATCCTGAATATGAATGAATAAATAAAAGAAAATTCAGAGGGCTCTTGATCTGCCTGTTATTAGATTTTCTATCCATGAAATATAACAATATGTAAAATGCATAGTACTGTTTAATGTAAGAGTTCTCTTGTGTTACACATGCAATACGAAATTGCTTTGTCCATTATGGATTTGACATTGGTTTGGTAGAAATGTTAACATTGTGATTGTTACTGATTGTGCAGAGATCTGATGGTCCACATCTGGAGTTAATCTGCTTTAGAAATGTGTTTGGTTCTCGTCAATGGGAAAACCTTTACCTTTTGTGCAACCTGTCTGTTTCTCCCTTATCTTTCTTCTCAAGCTGTATCTCATTGCTGACCAATGCGATTCCATCCTTCCAGCACCCCCATTCTTGTTGTTTCAGTCCTGGGTTCCTAAAGCATCAACCTTGTCTCAGACATTGCTCCTCTTTCAATCTTTCTGCTCATCTGTTTCCATTCCTTCTGCATGCTCTTCATTTGTTCTATTTTTGAGAGCATTGCAAACTCTGCAACTCTTCTTTGAAACCCTCTTCACCTCAAAGACTCTTCTTAAAACCTAGGTGGTTTTTACCCGAGCCATTATCTCCTCCTTTGCCATGGTGTCCAGTTTTCCTTCTGTGAAGTTGCCTGACCCATTCTTTTTCCTTCTTCCATGGCGACTTTGCTTAGATTCCGGATGTGTAATAGACATTATTATTGAAGAGCAGAGGAATCGACTGAAGCTTTGAGGTTAAGGTGACTCTATCCCCACCAGACACCCCTCATAAAGGAAGTGTTGTAAGAGAGGAAATGATTGCAATATTGGAAAGAACTGTCAGACATGAAAATGTGGTGATATTTCTCCATGGTGTTGGGTTACAAATGTTGATGGTTAATGTTAGGAAAATAACTGCAGATGCTGGTTCAAATCGAAGGTAGACACAAAATGGTTAATGTTAGCTACTTGTTCCCATTGTGCATGTAGTGGCTACTTTGTCCCAATCTCCTTTTATTCATGTCCTTTCAAATACCAACTGGATATACTGTGCAGTAGCTTTTGATTTTCACTTGTGTTTAAATTCTAACAGCTCTGTGTTTCAAAACATTGTAAACAGAATCGGGTTTTCCGCAACTCACTGCAATCTTGACCACAGAGTTCAAATTGATTTTTAGAATTTCCCAAGCTTTCAGAGTCCCCGTTGTTGAGTCTTTCTCCGTGACTAATGTGTATCATCTTAGCAAATCACTCCTAAATCTTCTGGTCTCCACGTTTCAGAGAGAAGGTCAAGTCTCTGAGGATTCAAAGGAGTTTCACAGGAACGATGAGAGACCTGTTATTGAATCATAGCCATATGGCAGAGAAACAGGCCCTTCGGCCCACTGTGTCATTGCTAGCCATCAGGTATGAGGTTTATAAATAGTTGTACTGAGAGACTATAGAAGCTATGGTTCATTATCTTTAGAACTGAGGAAATTATTCCTGCAGGGACCGAGGTATGATCCTGACCCCTCTTGTGGACTTTGTACCCTGTGTTCGTGGGGTTCCCTCAGGTACAACATTTTTATCCCCCACTTGAGATAAGTTATCAGCAACTGCGACATCTCATGCCCAGCCAGTGATATATCAATTTATAACTACTTCTAAACCTGGTGTCTAAAATCATTGCAATCATATTTTAGTTTAGAAATACAGCCCATCGGCCCACTGAGTCCACGGCTGACCATCGATCACCTGTATACTAGTTCTATGTTATCCCACTTTTGCATCCTGCACACTAGGGACAATTTAAAGAGGCCAATTAACCTACAAACCTGCACGTCCTTGGAATGTGGGAGGAAACTGGAGCACCCAGAGAAAACTCACATGGTCACAGGGAGAACGTACAAACTCCTTGCAGACAGCACCAAACCCAGGCCTCTGGCACTGTGAGGCACCACCATGCAATTATAAATATAAACGGCGGAATTTGTAGTTGAGTAAAACTCTGTTAATTAAACAGTCATAGAATCATATGGCATGGAAACAAGCCGACCAAGATGCTCCATTTGTCCATGTTTGGCCCATATCCCTCTAAACCTTTCCTATCCCAGCACCTGTTCCAGTGTCTTTTAAATGTTGTTATTGTACCTGCCTCAACCTCCTCCTCTGGCAGCTCAGTCCATACACCCATCACCCTCTGAGTGAAAACATTGCCCCTCAGGTTCCTATTAAATCTTGCCCTTCTCCCCTTAAACTTATGTCCTCTGGTTCTTGATTACCCTACCCTGGGTAAAGAAAAGCTCTGCATTCATCCAATCTATTCCCCTAATGATTTTATACATCTGTATAAAATCACACCTCAGGCTCCTGCGCTCCAAGGAATAAAGGCCTACCCTGCTCAATGTCTCCCTCGAGACCATGCACTCGAGTTCTGACACCATCCTTATTAATCTTCTCTGCAGCTTTTCTAGCTTAATTACATTTTTCCTGCAGCACGGTGACCAAAGCTGAATATAGTGCTCCAGGTGCTGCCTCACTAATGTCTTATACTACTATAACATAACTTCTATACTGCCAATGTTAAGCTGGGCTATATTTTCCAAGTTTATTCATTTCCCTTTTCATGAGTTGCAGTGGAACGTGAAGATATTCAAGTGTTACAGCAAGAATTGATTGCTTGTGACACATTTGGGGTGGCACGGCGGCGCAGCGGTAGAGTTGCAGCGAATGCAGTGCTGGAGACCCAGGTTCAATCCCGACTACGGGTGCTGTCTGTATGGAGATTGTATGTTCTCCCCTTGACCTCCATGGGCTTTCTCCGAGATCTTCGGTTTCCTCCCACGCTCCAAAGACGTACAGGTTTGTAGGTTAATTGGCTTGGTAAATGTAAAAATTGTCCCTTGTGGGTATTGGATAGTATTAATGTGTGGGGATTGCTTGTCGGCGCGGACCCGGTGGGCTGAAAGGACCTGTTTCTGCGCTGTATCTCTAAACTAAACTAAAAACATCTACGGCAGCTCCATGCTGCAACCTCGGATGAATTCCATCCAGATCAAAGGACCATTGTTGTCAACCATGCCCTGATTTACAAAAGCAATGTATTCTTACAGCGCATTTCCATGGAGCTTTCCAGCCCATGGACTAGCGTCACCAATTTTATACTAATCCCATACTAATCCCATTTCATTCTCTCCACATTCCAGCAATTCCTCCCAGATTCTAATCATCTGCCCACTAAGGGCAATTTACAGCAGTCAATTAATCCACTGGCCCACACTTCTTTGGTGTGTGAGATGAAACCGGAGCACCCAGAGGAAACCCTCACGGTCACAGAGAGAAGTGGAGGCCAGGGTCAGAGCCAGATGGTTGGAAATGTGAGGGGCAGCACTACCAACTACCCATTTTGTTAAGCACAACTGCATAAATACAAAAAGCAGGTGGAATGTCATTGGATACTTGATTATTTCTAGCTTACATACATATAAACTTATAAGCAGCTTATTTCTACCAGTGAAGAGTTGCTTGATATTCAATTTAGGTTAAAATAGTTTCATAGAATTAAGAAATATTTCCCAAAGAACTAAATGACATGATAATGATTCATGAATCGAGGAAGTATGAAATGCTAACTTTATGATCCACGTGTTCCAGAAGAGCGGGCTCTGGCGGAGATTGTTCCACCAACTGCTGAACCGCCTACCCCAGCGGGATAGGTTGTTCAAGTTGACCAAAGTCCTGAAGCACCAAGAACTGGAAGAGATTTCCTTTTGCACCTCTCTGCCCTCCTGTTGAATTGTCTCCCACCACACTCTAACACAGACACAGCACCTCAGGATAATCAGATGTTGTTTTTGGTTTACAGTATTGGCAACTTTTCTTTTTAGTAAAGGGCAGACTCACTCTTCCAAGGTAGTGTTAGTTAGACACCCATCCCTGAAGATCAAGAAGCTATAAATCTAAGCTCCAGGAATGAACATGGTGAATTTCACCTCTCCTCTTGGCAGCATTCTGTTCTGCTTTGGTTTCTTTTCCATTGCCCTATCCATCTCCAGCGAGGATATTGCTCCTGCGTGACATGATTCCTTCTCTTTCATCCGTCTGTCTTGGTAGAGCAGTCAGTTAGTGGCAGCATGTGTTAACCAGCTGCAGATCAAACCCTCCAGCTCAGCAGCAGATCCCCCTGTGGAATCTTGGCTAATCCACTGATGGAAAATGCTTATGAAGCAGGAATGTTCCTGGTTGTGCTCAGTCCACCTCTTGGGTCATTACATGGTGCAGCGTCTAAATGCAAACGTTTAATAATGCAGCCGGCTTTGAGAAGCTGTCAATACTGTTGAACCAAGATTCCTGGGAGTTAAGGATACAGCCTTTCCTCAATCCATGAACATGAGACATTCCTGGAAAACATCTGATAAGTGAAGTTTCACAAGTTGAAAAGGCTGTTGTGGGAGTTTTGGTGATATTATTCCTGTGGGTGGGGAATGAGTGCTATTTATTGTAATGGAAAGTAGGATTGTTCATCTCCTAAACTAAATAGTGTTATTATGAAAATTCATTTGTAATTGGTATTGGTTTATTATTGCCATGTATGCCAAGACGCATGACAAAATGCGTTTGTGTATTAACCAATCAAATGATACCATACATGCATACAATGAAGCCATACACAAGTACCCAGGGAGTGCAAAGAGAAAAATACCAGAATGCAATGTTGCAACGGCAGAGAAAGTACAGATAAAAAATTGGGACTATAGTCTTTGCTTGTGAGAGCCATGTTCAGTAGTCTGATAACAGTAGGAAGGACCTGTTCTTGAATCTGGTGGTACATGCTACCAAGCTTTGGTATCTGCTCCCTGATGGGAGAGGTGGAAAGACAGAAAGACCAGGGCGTAAATACTCCTTGATTATCTTTTTAAAAAAAGATACAAAGTACTGGAGTAATTCAGCGGGTCTCTGGAGAACATGGATAGGTGGCCTTTCAGGTTGTGTTCCTTCGGGATCCGCTGAGTTACTTGAGCACTTTGTGTTTAATTTTTGTAAACAAGCATCTGCATTTCCTTGTTTCTGCATCCTTGATTATCTTGGTTGCTTTCCCGACGCTGTGGGAGGAAACCGGAGCGCCAGGAGAAAGCTGTGAAATAGCAGTATTAACTATTGTGCCACTGTGCAACATACTTTGGCAAATCTGAGATTGTATCAACCAGGTACAATGGTTTTGAAAAATAAACATTGTGTATCCTTGGGTGAGGTAGGTTCTTGTTGATCCCTTCCATCTCTCTCTTCCGAACCATTCCTCTGCTCTCTTTATTGCATCTTTTCCTTTCTGTCCCCCATTCCTTTTTGCTCTCTGAAAACGGTTTAATATTTTAAGATATTTATGGCTCGATAAAACCAGGGGGTCAGTTATGGAATGCAGCAAAAGCTTCTATTACAGAATCAACTTCAAGCTCCTCCTATTCACATATAAAGCCCTAAATGGACATTTCCCCCCTACATCAAAAATCTTCTAACCCACCTCTCTAACTCCAGGTCCCTCAGGTCGGCCGACTTGGGGCTACTCACTATCCCGCGGTCTAGGCTTAAGCTCAGGGGTGACCGCGCTTTTGTGGTTGCAGCTCCTAGACTGTGGAACAGCATCCCTCTCCCCATCAGAACTGCCCCCTCCATCGACTCCTTTAAGTCCAGGCTCAAAACCTATTTCTACTCCGTAGTGTTTGAGGCTCATTGAGGAGGCGCTGTGAACTGTTTTGTATGTGCTGTTATGTTTGCGTGCTACTGTATTTCATATTTCATATTTCAGATACAGCGCGGAAACAGGCCTTTTCGGCCCACTAAGTCCGCACCGCCCAGTGATCCCCGCACACTAATACTATCCTACACACACTAGGGACAATTTTTACATTTACCCAGTCAATTAACCTACATACCTGTACGTCTTTGGAGTGTGGGAGGAAACCGAAGATCTCGGAGAAAACCCACACAGGTCACGGGGAGAACATACAAACTCCTTACAGTACAGCACCCGTAGTCAGGATCGAACCTGAGTCTCCGGCGCTGCATTCGCTGTAAAGCAGCAACTCTACCGCTGCGCTACCGGGCCGCCCCTGTATGTTTCATTTTTTCCTTAGCACCTAATCAGATGTACAGCACTTTGGTCAACGTGGGTTGTTTTTAAATGTGCTATACAAATAAAATTGACTTGACTTGACTTGACTATTCTCAGCATTGTCAACATTTAAATAAACAGAAGTAAAACTGATCTTGTACCACAAACATCACATTCATCTCCACAAATATCCTCCCCATATTGTCCTGGGGTTTTCAGCTCTTTACTCATGAGATCGCTGGCTGGAGACAGAACAGGGGTATCCTACAGTATCCTATTCTGTACATATGATTCAAGACAGCCTTACTGGGAGTTCCCCAATCAAGCACCCTAACCTTCTGAGTTTCCACTTTCATCAGAACTTACATCCAAGTGAAACCACTGTCCAAAGATACAAGTTCACTGTGTCGGAAATTTACCATTCCCTTCTTTAACCTAAAATGTCATATGGAAGTGAGCATGTGGTGATAGATGCAATCATGAAGAGGATGTACCAATGCCTCTACTTTGTTAGAAGTTTAAAGATTTTCAGCCAGTCACCAAGAACTCTAACAAGCTTTCACAGATGCACTGCAGAAAATATCCCGACTGCTTGCATTATGAACAGCTATGCAATTCTAATACACAGTAAAGCAAGAGGCCACAGAGAGGATGGACTCTACTTTGTTGACTATGCCAGCATGGGCTGGAAAGTGGGAGAGGTGTTCTACCCCTTCACAAGGAGAGGTGCTCTACGCCTTCCCCCATGCACCATAAACCCCAGACCTCCTACTGCAGCTATTGGTGGGTGTGGGCAGAGGGAGTGATGGTCATTGCTCACCCAAAATTGCCATGATGATAAAGAGTCTCCTTTGCAACTCGCCCAGCCTGAGTGGGATGGTGCATCCACTCTGCCTTTAGCTGGATGGCACCATTCACGCAAGTTGAGTTTATTGTCATTTACAAATCTCGTGTGCAGCAGCATCGAAGGCACAGTCCCGGATCAACATACAAAGACCTAAGTTATACAAGGCAGTGAAAAGAAGATGACTGTGCAAAAAGCAAAAGATTAGTTCCAAACACTGTTAGGAAACAAGTCCATTGCAACGCAAGAGGTGTGCCATAGTGTTCCGATGCTGATGTAAGATTGGGTTTGTTCAAGAACCTGATGGGTGTAGGAAAGTAGCTGTTCCTGAATCGGATGGTGTGACACTTCAGTCTTCTGTATCTCCTGCCCAAGAGGAGGGAATGGCCCGGATGGTGGGAATCCTTGACAGCAGGTGCTGTCCTCTTGAGGCAGGGCCTCATGTGGATGCTTTCCACGGCGGGGAGGAATGTGCCCATGATGGTCGAGTTGATCGCCTTCTGCAGCCTCTTGTGTTCCTATGTTTAGGAACTGCTGTAGCAGTCTGTAATGAAACCAATCAGGATACTTTCTACAGCGAGCCTGTATATGTTTATTAGTATATTCGATTACATACTTTATCCGAAAGTAGGGATGCTAGTGTGCCTTCTTCGTGCTTTGCCCAGACCCCAGGGCAGGTCACCCGAGATGTTAACACCCAGGAATTTGAAGCTGATAACTGTCTCCAATTAAAATTGAAAGACTGGTCTCCTGACTTCCCCTTTCTGAAGTCAAGGATCATTCTGAAGCTACCATTTTCTTGTATCTTCAGTGTCCCCCCCCCCCTCACCGCACTTTGCCACAGGACAAACCACACCACTCCTTTATGAAGCCTGCTTCCATATTACCACGTGGCATTGAAGGCATTGAGTCTCAGAGCAATTGCAGTAGCCCTATTCCAAACTAAATTTCCCTGTAACTTCTTCTCTCCACATTTCCATAAACTCCTTTAAGGTTCTGCCATCATGCCAAGTTTGATTCCTGGCCTGAGGTTGATATGAATAGCGAGCTTTCAGATCAGACCCTCACCTCATGTGCCACTTAGTGTCCCTGCCATGGACCAGAGGCACAACCAGTAGTGTCGACGCCTCACCGCTCCAGAGATCAGTCATCAACTCTGACCTTGCCTGCCGTCTGTGTGAGGAGTTTGCATGTTCTCCCTGTGATCGTGTGGGATCCCCCACCCCCGATTCTCTAGTGTCCCCCCACATCCCAAAGTCAACCCTGTTGATCGGTTAATTGGCCTCTGTAAATTGCCCCTGGTATGTAGGTGATTGGTGGAATCTGGCATAGTTGATGGGAATGTGGTGAGAATAAAATGGGGTTGGTATAAACGGTTGGTAGTCAGCACAGGTAATGGGCTGAAGGGCCTGTATCTCTCAATGATCCATTGCTCCTAGTCCCCCACCACCCTGTGCTGAGCCTGTCCAAGTGACCATCACTCCCACCTCACTGCCCCCTGCTGGGAAGAGAGACACAAACCCAAGCTGAGCTGAGGAACATGACATCACTTTGGACTCTCACCTTTTTTTAATCTGATGGCGAGTTTGCCCTGGTGTCTAATGAAGGCTCTGCTTCTGTGTGATAACTTAGTGCATCGTAAACATTATAAACATTATAAATGGTTAACCAGCCTCTACTGGCTTCACAGCAGCAGGCACACCATTGCCATATCAGGACCAACCCTGCCCTTTGGACTGTGTTCGCATGAGCTATGCAGAGTCAAAGCAAGAACAGGCAGTCCATTACACTCCCTGAGGTTGTTGCCCGATGGGTCGTCAGCCTTTTCTCACTGAATTACAGGCTTACCCGACTGTGGTTGCACAGTGTGCACAGTCGGAATACATTGTTGTTCATTCTTATTAGGTCCTGTGCATGAGTTACAATGACACTCAGGAATGGCAGAGAATTGTCTCTTTGTGGCTGATCCCTCTGCTGTGGGAGTGGCTAGCAGCGGCAGTACTTACTGTTCACCTCTGAATGCCCCTGGTTGCTTGTCCATTTCCGCGAGGTTGATTCAGCCTCTGTGTTTTGGATCCGGAGTCAGACGGGTGACACTCAGTCAGGAGGGTAAACCTCTTTCCCCAGGACCACTCGAGTGAGTCAGATGGGATTTTACAACAAGCCAGCAGTATCACTGCACTCACGGTAATTTCCCATCTGACTTTCACTTCCCAGCTGCCAGGGTTGGATTCAGGCTTCTGACTCCAGACTCACAGTCCAGTATCTGGATGACTGTGTCATTGTGCCTCATGCTGTGTGCTGGACATTTGATATGTTCCATTACACCCACGGCCTTCTGATCCTAAAATATGTTGGAGGAAATGAACATAACATAACATGGACGGAACATAACATGGAAACAGGCATCTTTAACAAGGTTGCATCCATTTACACTGATCTTATTTTATTCTCTCCATATTCCCATCAACTACCCCAAGCCCTAGACTCTACCACTCAACTGCCTGGGGCAATCTACAGCGGCCAAATTAACCTGTCAAACTGCGTACCAATGGGATGTCGGAAGAAACAGGAGCATCCGGTGGGAACCTATGTGGTCACAGGGAGAACATGCAAACTCCACGCAGACAGCACTGGAGGTCAGGATCAACCCCAGGTCCCTGGTGCTGTGAGGCAGCTGTGCCATTGTGCTGCCTAAATTAGTGGAAACAACACTAATACGAAGGTCTTTGGGGGGACAGGTCATTGGAGGGTCAACTGGAGGGTCAACTCATGCAGACATGTGCAAAGGGCACGCTGAGTTCACTTAAAAACGTGAATTAGTGAGGTGGATGAACTGGTTCATTCCTGCTGGCGATTATGGAGAAGGGCTGGTAGGAAGGGATCTAGCCTTAAAAACGGCATTGCAAAATACTTTAGCATTCTCTAACAAATTCACCATCCGGGAAGGTGAACTGTCTCTCTCTCTCTCTCTCTCTCTCTCTCTCTCTCCACAGATGCAGCCTGACTGCTGAGTGTTTCCAGCTTTCACCGTCCCCTTTGTCTCTCTTATTTCAGGAGGCCCGTGGTCACACCTCCAGCGGTGAATGAACAACAGAGAATGGTGTCGTTTAATCGCCGTTGCCACGTACAACTCTCCATCTCACCAGCAAAGCATTTTAAAGTAGTCCTCAGAGTCTTCTAAGAGCTTGGCCAGAGTCTTCAATTCACTAACATGCAGCAGGAACCTCGTGGATCAGGGGATCTCAGCCCATGTCGATTGTAAATATATAAATGTTCATGGCCATAGAGTAATGGAGAGTTACCACAAGGGCTGCTGAGTCTGCACTGACCATCAACCTCGCTGTAGTGTGTGGGTGAGAGGGAGAATCTGGAGTAGTTCAAGGGAGCGTGAGAAGAATAAAACATAGATTAGTGTAAATGGGTGATTGATGGCAAGGGCTCAGTGGGCCGAAGGGCCTGTTTCCATGCTGACTCTCGCTATGACTCTTATTTTGACACAATTTCTGCTCTAATCCATGTCATTCTCGATTCCTATCACCTCCCCCAGATCCCACCACTCATCCTTGCACGAGGAACCATTTACAGTTGCCCAGACAAATGGTATATCTTTGGGATGTGGGAGGAAACCAGAGCATCCAGAGGAAACTCACGCACTCACAGGGAGAACGTGCAAACTCCATACAGACAGCACCAGAGGTCAGGATTGAACCCAGGTCTCTGGCTCACCTGCGCCACAGTGCTGCTCTATTAATAAGCATGTCTTAATATGTGGCATTACATATCAACTTTTGTTCATTTGAGAGGCGACTATAACAGATACTTGCCCTCAGCAGCAACTGTCCTGTATTGGCTGGGACATCCCGTATTTTGGGATAAATTGGCGTGTCCCGTACGGGACAGCCCTTGTCCCGTATTAGGCCCGGGGGACACACACACACACACACACACACGCTGTAAGCCCGGACGCCGCCTAACAGAGGTTGCATAGCAACCCGCCTCCCGGCCCGGGCGGCCGCCATTGATAGAGCGGGGGTGAGGGGTGAGGGGGGGAGGGGGGAGAGTCCTGTCCAGTCCTTATTACATCACCTGTTCTAAGTGGGAAGTCTCATCTCCACCCTCTCAGATATCCAGGGAAAGGCTCCAAGCTCGGCCCTGTCAACACATCCTGAGGGCACATTTTGAAATGCTCTGGTAAGGCAGAAAAGAAATTAGATCTCTGTTCGGTTGGGTCTGTCAAAAATCTTTCTGGGCCTATCCCTTTTTTGCTTTCCATTGCCTTTTTATCTCTCCCTTCCTCTCCATCTCTCCCTCCTCCCTCCCTCCCTCCCTCCCTCGCTCGCATCCCGCCCACCCTCCTTCCATTTCCCTCTTTCCCGCCCTTCCTCCCCCGGGGGAAATGATAAAGGCAGGTATAATAACATGTAAGACATTTGGACAGGTACATAGATGGAAAAGGTTTAAAGGCAATGGATCAAATGTGGGAAATGCTTAGATGGGCATCTTGGTCGACAAGCTCGAGTTGGGTTGAAGAGACTGTTTCTGTGCCGTTTGACTACAACTCTCCCTTTCTCTTTCACATGCATGCACACAGACCCATTAACTCATTTTCTGGGTGTGGGACCTATCTACTCAATAAAAAGGTCAAAGTTCCTCACTGTGTTCTTCAAATCTCAGAACACGTCAGAGTTCATTCATTTGTCAGGCTGCAGGTTGTTAAAGGAAATTGAAAGAAAAGTACAAGCAAATACGTTGGGGATTTATTGAAGGCAAATTCCACTTGTGGTGCAGCCTTTCCCAGGCCGGTGGAATCTGTACCGTGTCTGTACGTGGATTGTTTCCGCAATCGTAGAGGAGACCAGGGTGGAGATTGCAGAGATCGCACTGTTCTATGCTTTCACATGTTTTAATTCTCTTTTTTTTCCCTTCTGGCCGAAGTTATTGAGCGAAGGAGGCACTGCCGATCACTATGGCCATTCTGAGAGTGGTAAGGAATTGCTTATTCTTTTATTAATCAATGCTCACCGCTGATCTGGTGAAGGGAGGCACGGGAGATCATCGTTTCCACTTGTTTAAGGGCAGCGTTTATTTCCCCGGAAATTAGGGACTTTTTTTCCTCATGTTTAACAAACTGCTTGCCAGTGGGAAAGGTAGCTTCCTATTTCTTGCAAATTCTGTACAATATTAAATATTGAGTCAGGAAGATACAAATCTGGCCCTTTAGGCCCTACCGAGTCCATTCCAACCATCAACCACTCATCTTCATTAATCCTATTTTCGTCCCACTTCTTCTCACATTCACATCATGTCCCATGTCTCATGACCCTCTTGGGACGGTTTACAGCGGCCAATTAACCTATCAACCCACACGTCCTTGTGAAGCAGGAGGGAACTGGAGTTCCCACAGGAAGCTCAGAAACCCATGTGATCTCAAGGAGTACCAGAAGGCACACAGCAAGTAGTCATTGTGAAGGGGTTGGATTTTAAAAGGGAGGTTTGTTACAGTTATACAGGGTGTTGATGAGGACACACCTGGAATACTGTGAGCAGTTTTGGTCCCCTTACATTAAAAAAGGAGCTAGTATCATTGGAGGCAGTCCAGAAGAGATTTACCAGGCTAATTCCTGGGATTGGAGGGTTGTCCGATCAAGAGAGGCTAAACAGTTTGTATCTGAATTCCTTGGACTTTAGAACAATGAGGGGTAACCTTGTTCAAATATATAAGATCCCAAGGGGGCTTGACAAGGAGGCTGCTGAGATGTTTTCACTAATGGGAAATTCATGAACAAGGGAACATGGCTACAGATTATGGGCCGGAATTTCAATAGACAATAGACAATAGACAATAGGTGCAGGAGTAGGCCATTCAGCCCTTCGAGCCAGCACCGCCATTCAATGCGATCATGGCTGATCACTCTCAATCAGTACCCCGTTCCTGCCTTCTCCCCATATCCCCTCACTCCGCTATCCTTAAGAGCTCTATCCAGCTCTCTCTTGAAAGCATCCAACGAACTGGCCTCCACTGCCTTCTGAGGCAGAGAATTCCACACCTTCACCACTCTCTGAAAATGTTCTTCCTCATCTCCATTCTAAATGGCCTACCCCTTATTCTTAAACTGTGGCCCCTTGTTCTGGACTCCCCCAACATTGGGAACATGTTTCCTGCCTCTAATGTGTCCAATCCCCTAATTATCTTATATGTTTCAATAAGATCCCCCCTCATCCTTCTAAATTCCAGTGTATACAAGCCTAATTGCTCCAGCCTTTCAACATACGACAGTCCCGCCATGCCGGGAATTAACCTAGTGAACCTACACTGCACGCCCTCAATAGCAAGAATATCCTTCCTCAAATTTGGAGACCAAAACTGCACACAGTACTCCGGGTGTGGTCTCACCAGGGCCCGGTACAACTGTAGAAGGACCTCTTTGCTCCTATACTCAACTCCTCTTGTTATGAAGACCAACATTCCATTGGCTTTCTTCACTGCCTGCTGTACCTGCATGCTTCCTTTCAGTGACTGATGCACTAGGACACCCAGATCTCGTTGAACATCCCCTCTTCCTAACTTGACACCATTCAGATAATAATCTGCCTTTCTATTCTTACTTCCAAAGTGAATAACCTCACACTTATCTACATTAAACTGCATCTGCCATGTATCCGCCCACTCACACAACCTGTCCAAGTCACCCTGCAGCCTTATTGCATCTTCCTCACAATTCACACTACCCCCCAGCTTAGTATCATCTGCAAATTTGCTAATGGTACTTTTAATCCCTTCATCTAAGTCATTAATGTATATCGTAAGTAGCTGGGGTCCCAGCACCGAACCTTGCGGTACCCCACTGGTCACTGCCTGCCATTCCGAAAGGGACCCATTTATCCCCACTCTTTGCTTTCTGTCGGTCAACCAATTTTCTATCCATGTCAGTACCCTACCCCCAATACCATGTGCTCTAATTTTGCCCACTAATCTCCTATGTGGGATCTTGTCGAAGGCTTTCTGAACTAACCTCTTCTCCAGGAGGGTGGTGAATCTCCAGAATTCCCCATCGCAGAGGGTGGTTGAGGCCACGTCATTAGATACATTGGAGGTGGTGATAGATACATATCAGGAACATTGAGGAACTGAGGGTTATAGAGAACTGGCGCCGGAGTTGAAGCCAGCCTGGATCAGTTGTGATCATCTTCCATGGTGGACATGCTTGAGGGGCCATGTGGCCTGCTACTGCACTGGTTTTCTTGTGTTGTGTCGGAAGGCAGTGGAGGCCAGTTCGTTGGATGCTTTCAAGAGAGAGCTGGATAGAGCTCTTAAGGATAGCGGAGTGAGGGGGTATGGGGAGAAGGCAGGAACGGGGTACTGATTGAGAGTGATCAGCCATGATCGCATTGAATGGCGGTGCTGGCTCGAAGGGCTGAATGGCCTACTCCTGCACCTATTGTCTATTGTCTATTGTCTATTGTCTATTGTTACTGGGAAAACCCCTCAGCCTCCACTCTACCAAACAGCTTCTGTGAAATCCCCGTCTGGAGACGTGAACAAGACATTCACCACTTGCTGTGGCAGTGGGAAAGCACAGGCTGTTTTTCCCCCACTTGATTCACCGAGGCTGAGCTAAACTTCTCACATATTTACTGATTGTTGATATTTTTGCAGCTTTAGATTGTCTGTGTTTTCTTTACCTTGAACTCATCCCCAGGGTCAATCCTCTTCATCATCCCCCCCTTCTGGGATAATAATCCAGTCATGCCTGTCAACACCGCTGCTGGTCTCTGTCACTGTTCCAGCAGATTCAGGGATAAGTTGTGTGACAGGCTAGAGTGGTGGTGGTGGTGGTGGCAGGGGGCGTGGACGGGAGCGGAGGAGGTATATTTCAGAGATAGTAGCACCACTGGCTAATTCTGCCTGAAAAAGGGTCCCTGCCCAAAACGTCTGCCCATTCCCTCCATTGATGCTGTCCGACCCACTGAGTTCTTCCTGCACTTTGTTTTTAGCTTAAGATTCCAGCATCTGCAGTCCCTTTTCTCCCTGATGGTTGCTTCTAGGTGTGTTAAATCTCACTCTGGTGAGTGAGGCAGTGCATAATTCCGGATTCTGTTGGCAGGGTGACTATGTGTGGGTTCACACCAGCACTGGTGGAGAGTTCAGCGTGCCCATGGGGGCAGAGGTGAAGCGGATCGACTCTGGAAAGACCCTGTTGCTGGACGATGAAGGCAAGGTCAGTAGCCAACCATCCTTTCCCGGATTGTGGCATCTTCTTCACCATTAAACCGTCCTTTCCTGGCACCTCAGACACTAAACCCAGGGCTGAGGCCTGTCATCTCAAGGGATTCTTGAGGCATCCACTTTCTTCATTCAAGATTGCTTTCCAACAGGGATTACCCCAACCCTCGCCCCACAGCTGTAGCACTAACAGCCCAACTTCAGTTCACCAATCATCTGCTTAAACACCCTCCTCCAAAGTCTTCCAGCTGCTCAACCACAAGGTCTTCATTCAGTGATCCAAAAATCATTCATCCTTTGTCTCCACAGATGCTGCCTGAAATATTGAGTTCCAGCATCAGTTTTCGCCTCAGATTCTGTAAGGGGTTTCTGCGCCGAGCTTTCGCCCGACCTAAGGTCCCCGTGCCTTGCTCTGATCCCTTGACCAGGCCGTGCACACTGGTTCCCCGTGAGTGGTTCGACCCACTCACCCCTTACGGTTCTAGACACTGGACTTAGGTGCAGGAGCTCTTATAGTGCAGAAAATTTCAACCAGACCAGATTTTAAAACCAGGGTTTAAATGAAAAAGGCTTTTATTCAGCACTTGGGACTATTGTCCATGAATACTTACACAGTTCTATAATACATGTCTATGAAACACATACCGAATCACACGAATACTTATAACTATGAATCATAAAACACAGTTCTATAAGACATATACACGAATACCGTTTACTTATGAATTCTTAAACACAGTTCTGCAAGACACCTACACGACTGTAAGATGGGGAACGCACGACGCATCGCAACCTTGACCAACACATATTTTAGTACACACCCAACGTTTATTCACAACCACCCTCCCCTCTACACTAAACTATGTCCAGGATATGTAGGATTTGGAATGCATGCTCACCATGGGGCTATTACTGGGGTTACTGGCTGTTCGTTTGGCAGTATTTCTCCTCGAGTTGCGTGCCTGTTCCTCTCTCTTGCATCCGTTTTTCTTGCCTGTCTTTTCTTCCTCCTGCATTCGTTTTCTTGCCTGCTTGTGTTTCCTGCAGGTTTTCTTCTCGAGTTGACTTAACTTCCGACTCCCCTCCGACTTAACTTTTTCACCCAAAGTAGTGGCCAGTTATACTGTTTCTGACCCGTCCTATCTCCCGCCAGATCTTGGAATCTCTTTGTTCAAAAGATATGTATGAGGTTTTTCTTCTGATCTGCCTTATGTTCGGGGATACCGGGGATGGCCAGACGGTGTAAATTGGGATTTCATTGTGAGGTGATGGGTGTTAACTGGTTTCCCATCACCTACCAGGTAGTTTTCTATGGGCTATTGTGCCCCCTCACTGAGATGAACTGTTTAGGTCGGCTTGGGGCATTGTGAGTATGCTGATGTCAGCGCCCCAGTGTCTGGACTTCGACCTGGTTTCGTAGGTTTCTGCATGGCCAATACCCATCCTTTGTTCTGGCCGTGGCTTTGCAGAAAACCTAGAGACTGGGATGTAAGGTTTTTACCTTTTGTGGCTGGTCACGAGGTCCTGCAGCCATTTTAGGACCCACAGATTGTGACATCCTTTGGTAAACTGACTGCAGCCTTTCTCCGCTATCAGCCCCAGTCTCCCGTTTAAAATGTCCAAACTGCAGCTCTTTGGTTTTGTGTTGATTTCAGAATGAGGGAAAACTTCTCAAATCTTACAATTCTCAACCAACCTTCCTCCTGATTCTTCTCCGGAGAAGCGAGCTCTCATCACAAGATTTCCTTTCCCTTACCCCGTGAACAGACCCTCCTCCAGGGAACCCTAATCTCCTGTCCAATCCTAACCTCCTGCACAATCTCGGCAAAGGGAGGAAACCCTTTCCAAGCTTTTGGCCTTGTGTGTAGGTCCACAGATGGCAGGAGCTGCCGCTAGGGTTGCCAACTGTCCCGTATTAGCCGGGACATCCCGTATTTTGGGCTGTTTGTTTGTCCCGTACGGGACCACCCTTATCCTGCATTAGGCCCGGGGGGGTGGGGGGGCTGTGGCCTGGACACTGTAGGCCCGGACACTCTAGGCTTGGGGGCCGCTGTAGGCACGGACAGTGTTGGCTCACGGAGTGTGTTTGGGGAGCAGGGCCTAGTTTGTTCACCTAACGGAGGTTGCATTGCAACCCACCTCCCGGCCGGGCGGCCGTCATTGGTGGAACGGGAGCACGTGGTCGCTGGGTTGGGTGAGGTCACGTGGGGCGCGAGCAGTGACGTCACCTTGTCCCGTATTTGGGAGTTAGAAAGTTGGCACCCCTAGCTGCCACATAAAGGGAAGGTCCCCACCCCTCAACCTTGGTGCCCTCTGTGTTCGGAGAATGCACCGGGGCTGGACTGTGCTGGGAATGCCACTGACGAGCGTGTTCCTCTGGTCCTAGGAGCTGTGGATCGACGCAGCCAACATGCATCGGGTGAAGCACATGCACCCCACCTCAGTGAGGGAGATGGACGACATGATTTGCATTGAGGACCTGAGTGAAGCCGGGATGCTGCGGAACCTCCAAATCCGATATCGGAAGAACGTCATTTACGTAAGGCAACCGCCAGAGGACTAAACACAGACACAGCTAGTGCAGAAGGCAGGAGGAGACTATTTGACCCAGTGTGTCCACGCTGGTGAGATGATCCCCAGCCGAACCCCACCTCCGCTGCCCTTGGGCCTAATTGTGAGGGCACTTGGGGTCCCACCATCCTCTCAGCACCCCACCTCATCTGGGTGCCCAATGGTTTACTTGATGGCCCTCTAATCCTCCTGCTAGTTACTTTAAATCTATAGCTGTGGGTTTGAACTCCTTGGCAAAGAGAGATAGCCCTTTCTGCTTACTCTCTCCCTGGGGCCCACTCTGTCTTACACCCAAACAAACATAGAAACATGCAACACACACACACACACACACACACACACCTTTATCTTGTAACGATGTCCCATGATCAGCCTGCTATAATATTCTCTGCCTTGGCGAATGAAGGTAAGCATCATATCTGCTTTTTATCATCGACAAAAGGGTGTAGATGGTGGAATCTGGTACGGAAGGAAGGTTGGGAGTGAAATATGGAATCAAAGGGAAGGATGGGGGGTAGAAGGGAAAGGAGGGGAGAGGAAAATAGAGTGAACAAAGAGGCTGGGCCAGAATGACTGAAGGTTTCACAGCTCTCATTACTCTGCTTCACACAGACCTACACCGGCTCCATCTTGGTGGCTCTGAACCCTTACCAACAGCTTCCCATTTACACCTCAGAGCAGGTCAGCCAGTACACCAACAGGAGGATTGGAGAGCTACCGCCTCACATCTTTGCCATCGCCGATAGCTGCTACTTCAGTCTGAGGAGGAGCCGCAGGGACCAGTGCTGCATCATCAGGTGAGAGCTGTGGGCCAGTGAAGGGCAAACACCCACCCATCAGCCCAGGTCTGCTGGCCCAGCTTGTGCCCTAGCTGATGGCAAATGGGTCCGCACAGACTGGGTGGGCCGAAGGGCCTGTGTCTGTGCTGCGACTCTCTCTAACTCCACGAGTCTCCGGAACAGTAGCCAGGAATCGGTGAGGGTGGCAAATGCAGCGTTTGGCAATTGCTCACTCACAATACAGCTCAGAAAGCCATCTAGTCATGCAAACTCCTTATTTGAGCGGCTCAGTGCCTCAGCGTTTCAGAAGTCCAGGTTCAACACTGACCTCTTGTGCTGTCTGTTTAGAGTTTGCATGTTCTTCCTGTGGCCGCATGTGTTTCCCCTGCATGCTCTAGTTTCCTCCCACATCTCAAAGATGCTTTCAAGAGAGAGCTAGATAGAGCTCTTAAAGATAGCCGAGTCAGGGGGTATGGGGAGAAGGCAGGAACCGGGTACTGATTGAGAATGATCAGCCATGATCACATTGAATGGTGATACTGGCTAGAAGGGCTGAATGGCCTCCTACTGCACCTATTGTCTATTGTCTATGCACAGATAGTTGGTTTATTTGGCCACTGTAAATTGTCTCCAGTGTGTGGGTGAGTGGTAAAATCTTGGGGAGTGATGAGAAGGTGGGGAGAATAAAAGTGACTGATGAAAATAGGTTGTTGTTGGATGGTCTGGACATGGTGGGCTGAAGGGTGTGTTTCTGTGGTCTAACACTCTATGATTTTATGTGCTACCAGTTCTTTCAGTAGCAGCCAATATGTGTTGGTTTCAGAACGTAAGCTGCAAATCCTTATCCTCCATCCCCACTCAGTACCCCACTGTGAAACCTCTCACCCTTGTTGATAAGCTGCCGGATGGCTCATTCCTTTGCCCCATCAGATACCCTCTGCAGCACTTTTCCACACAAGTCCTGGGATCACTCCGCTCGGGACACTGCAGTTGTAGGGGTGTTAGCCTGTGTGAATCAGTGCTACTGAACTGCTGATAACCTGATTAAATTCATTGAAGGTGATAAAAATGATCCATTGGAAGAGAGATTCCCCCTCTCTCCCCCCCTGATACAGTAATATGTATATGGGTCACAGAGTCATCCAGCGCAGATGCAGGCCTTCCAGGCCATACAGTTCATAGCCTTCTATGCCTTGGTGATTCAAGTGCTCACCCAGATATTTCTTCTGATCCACTCTTACCCCATATCCAGGTCATCTGCCCTGTGTTTTCAGATACCTCTACTATGGGGTGAATTTTCCAGCTATCCACTCAGTCCATGTTACTTAGTACACCTTTATCAGGTCCACCCTCAGGTTGCTAACAGCACTGTTACCTCCGAAAGTTATAGAGAGATGCAGAAAAGACACAGTCCCTTCTGCCCACCTAGTCCATGCCGACTATTAACCGCCAACCACTTACATAATCCTACACTGATCCCATTTTATTCTCCCCAGTTTCCAACCACTTCCTAGCCAGATTCTACCACTCAGCTGCACACACAGACTGATCAGCCATGATCGCATTGAATGGCGGTGCTGGCTCGAAGGGCTGAATGGCCTACTCCTGCACCTATTGTCTATTGTCTATTGCATCAAATTACAGCAGCTAATTAACTTACTGATATGTGGGAGGAAACTGGAGCACCTGGGGGAATCCCACATGGTCACAGGGAGAACATGCAAACTCCACACAGACGGCACCTGATGAGGTCAGGATCAAACCCTGATCTCTGGCACTATGAGGCAGCAGTTCTACCTGCTGAACCACTGCGCTGGATTGGCAGAGAACAGCTGAAGAGAAGCCATCACTAACAATTCATGGTGCACGGCATGCTGGCTCAGAGGGTTCTTGCTGCATTGGGCGTTGCTGTGGACAAAGGAATGAAGTAGGTGGCGGAAGGAGAGAACCTTGGCTGTAAATGAAGTGTTCTTAATTTCAGCGGAGAGTCAGGAGCAGGGAAGACGGAGAACACTAAACTGATCCTGAATTTTCTGGCTGCAGTCAGCGGCCAGCACCTGTGGATTGAACAGCAGATCCTGGAAGCAAACCCAATCCTGGAAGGTAAGCCTTGTGTGGAAAAGCCCATGGCCAGATGAGGAGGTGTCCACGGGCAGTTCTGTTCACTGTACTGTTGGAAGGACCTGATTACACTGGAGAAGCTGCAGAGGAGATTCACCTTGGGATGGAGTGTTTCAGTCCTAAGGGGAGACTAGAAAGTTTTTTTTTTTCTCCTGTTTTGCCTGTCTGTAAGTAAATAGGCTCTTCAGCCCAACGTGTCCATGCTGACCATTGTTGTACAACACTGACAACACTTTCAGGCAATTAAACACACACAACAAAATTCTGTTTCTAAACTGCTTTATTGACATACAGAATGAATACTTTCACTATCCAGGTTTGTGATCAAGGGGTTTCCCTAACTCTCCATCTCGGAAGTGGGCAATCACCTTCTTCCTTGTGAGGGTTGCTCTCTGGATTTGCCTCTCACATTACCGCGTAAAGTACCTTTTTTATACTTTCACTTACCAGAGGCCTGTGGTTTTTCACAGACGATTATAAGGCTTTGTTTTCCATATGCATATTTGTTTTTCCATCTGAGTCACTTATTATCTCTACTCCCGACCTTGAGTTAATCTGTCAGCTGCACGGTCCAGCAATAACGTGCTCATTGATAATGAGCCTGACCAACAGAATGCATCTGTTCTATGCTGGAGCACTGACTGGAGCTCACTCCTCCCTACTTCTCATAGTTCTGAGTCTGAACTCTTTAACCCAGCCAAGTCCTGGACTGGAGAAGCTCTGTTCTCAGGAGCCTGTCGGGATACTTGTCTAATGAAAAAACAGAGATGCCAAGTTTCTTTGTAACCAACGAAACTTTGTTTACCTGCATTTTATTCATCCTATCTAAGCAACTCATCAATTTGTATTGATCCCCCACAGCCTCCTTCACTCCAAGGAAAGCAAACCCAGCCTACCCAGTCTCTCCTCGTCACTGAATCGCTCGATCCCAGGCAACGTCCTGGTGAATCTCCTCTGCACCTTCTCCAGTGCATTCACCTCCTTTCTAAATTGTGGCGACTGGAGTGGACAACACTGAAAGGGCTCCAGGCAACGGTGTACAAAATTATGAGGGGCTTGACTCTATCTGTGAGGATGAGAGTGATAGAAGGGAGAACGTTGGGGAAGGAATGGCTTACATGAAGGATCAGTTTCGGCTGCAGTCTCAACAGCTGACAATTGTCAAATAGCAAGAGAATTGTTGTTCAAACCTAACCAGCATGCATTCCTCCTTATGTCTGGACAATGAGTTCAGACCTGACAGCAGGCATAGGTCTGAATCACAAGCGTGGATACTGAAAGTATTCATTCCATATACATGTTAATAAAGCAGTTTCGAAACACAATTCTTTGTGTGCGTTTAATTTGATCCACTGTTCCTGAGACCCCAGTTCGACCTCGAGCTTAGCTTCTGCCTGTGTGAAGTTTGCATGTTCTCCCCGTGACCATTTGGGTTTTCCCCCACCTATGGATTCCTCCCACATTGCAAAGACTGTGGGTGGGATGTTAATTGGCTGCTGTTTATTGCTCTTTGTGTGTTGGGGGTGGTGGAATCTGGATGGGAGTTGCCTGGAATGTGGGGAGAAAAGGGGAAATGAGTGGTCGATGGCTGGTGTGGACTCAGCGGGCGATTGGCAATCAAAAGAGAAAATCTTCCCTTTAGTCAATTTCTCTACCAACAACCCCCCAACCCCCAAAGTGAAGCAACTGACTGAGCCCAGAGAGTAGTGTCGCTGCCTGATGCTGCAGCCTTCCGGGTTTGGTACTGACCATGGGTGCTGTTTGTGTGGAGTTTGCATGTTTCTCCCTGTCACCATGATCCGTCAGCTCCTGCCCAATGATGTAGTTTAATTGGCCATCATAAATTTCCCCCCAATGCACAGGTGAATGGCAGAATCTGTATGGAGCTGAGGGGAGAATAAAGTGGAATTAATGTAGGATTTGTATAAATGGGTGGTTGATGGTCAGCACGGACTTGGTGGGCCGAAGGGCCTACTTCCGTGAGGCATGATTCTAAGGTACAGTTGCAGGTGGCCCATGGAAATATTGCCATGACCAACCTGACTGTAAATGTTTGTTGCTGACGCCATTCTCTTTCTCTGTTCTCTCACACTGTTCTCTTTCGCAGCCTTTGGAAATGCAAAAACTGTGAAAAACAACAACTCCAGCCGCTTTGGGAAATACGTCGACATATTCTTCAGTGGAGATGGGATGATAGAAGGGGCAAGGATTGAGCAGTACTTGTTGGAGAAATCCCGAGTGTGTCAACAGGTGAGTGTAACCAGGAGCACTGATGGGTACCCACACCAAAGGTCCACCCTGGCCATGACCATCAGTGATGGGAACGTGGGGAATAGGATTTGTGTAGGATTAGTGTCAATGGGCGATTGATGGTCGGCACGGACTCAGTGGGCAGGATGGCCTGTGTTTGTGGTGTATGACACTATGAAGTTCTTGAAGATATTTGATCCGTTGGTTCAAATTGGCTCCCTGACAGATGCTCAGTGAAGGATGAGCTGTTTAATCTCAGACTTCTATTCCTCTGCAGAAGCCTGTTTGCGTGGTGGAGGACAAGGTGGCTCTTCACCTGCTACAAATCTGTGCCTGTCGTGTCCAGAAAGGTCACACGTACAGCGACTGATGATGAATCTCATGGTACTCACTCACACTCACACTCATACTTGCACACTCTCTTACACACACACTCTCTCTCTCACTCTCTCTCTCTCTCTCTCTCTCTCTCTCTCTCTCTCTCTCTCTCTCTCTCTCTCTCTCTCTCTCTCTCTCTCTCTCTCTCTCTCTCTCTCTCTCTCTCTCTCTCTCTCTCTCTCTCTCTCTCTCTCACACTCTCTCTCTCTCACACTCTCATTCTCACACATACACACACACACACACACACAGTGAGTGTGCACACAGAGTCCATTATGTCTCCTGATTAACTCTGCAATCCAAATTAACCGTGTACTGCAGAAGCAACCAGCCAGATCTCTTGGCCAGGCTTATCTCTTCTACAGATACTCACCTGTTGGCACTCAGATTATGCTATGGCACGGAGTCGGACATGTGCAGCGACCAACTGGTGGCACCTGCAGGTTGACGAGTGGAAGGAAGCCTTTCCTATTCTTGCGAGACCTCCAAGAAGTACTCGTGTTCTTTGACATCACCCTGCACATTGGAGTAGTGGGTCAACTCCTCAAAGTCACGGATTTGGAGTTATAGAATCACCTAGCACCAAAGTTGTCCCTCACCCCATAGGCCATGCACCCTGTTACACTAATCCTACTTTATTCTCTCTACATTCCCATCAACTCACTCCAGATTCTGCTGCTCACCTACATTCCAGGGGCAATTTAGAGCGACCAATTAACCTACCAATTCACACATTTTAGAGGTGTGGGAGGAAACGCACATGGTCGCAGGGAGAATGTGTAAACTCCACATGGACAGCTCTGGAGGTCAGGATTGAAGCTGGGTCCCTGGAACTGTGAGGCAGAGGCTTGACAAGCTGCACCACTGTCTGTTTGACTATCTTGTCTCAAGGCTGTGTGGGTGGTGTTGAGCAGAAAACCAGAAGGAGGCATTGCTTGAGAAGTCTGTAGAAACATTTGGAGATGCTCTTGAGTTGGTTGATTCAGGGTCTGGTGGGGAGCCGTGGTTTTACATTGATGCTCCATCCCAAAGTGCTGGTGTTGGATGTATTCAGGTTGCTGGGAGGGATGTTGAGCCAAGCTAGGTCCTTGGTGAGGAAGTGACATGCTCTCTCAACAGGTAAACGCTGGTGCATCACTTTGATATCACTTTCCTGTTCTTCTTTTTTAACTGTCCTGTGCTCCGACAGGCTCCAGATGAGAGAAACTACCACGTATTCTACAGTCTACTGATGGGCATGAAGAAGGAACAGAAGCAGCTCCTCGGTTTAGGCACAGCACACGAGTTTGACTATCTGACCATGGTGAGCCTGTTACTTCAGCACATTACAGCCATAATTCCAACCTATAAAACAACTTATGCTTTTGCACCGTACACATCCGATTCAAAATTGGCCCATCTTTCCCTTCCAATGTTTATTCATTGAATCCTGAGCTCCGTGAAGAATCAAAATGATACGGGTATGAGGTGCCATGGAACAGCATGGCAAACTGAACATTTAGCAGACCAGATGTAATGGGCTAATTCAACTTGCTGGAGGGTCAGCAGACTTGCTCTCTTGCTTCTAAAGAAAAGCCATATTGTATAGAATAATGCAGTGGAAGCAAAGTCTGAAATCTCCATATAAAAGAAATCCACAATGGCTCTCGTGCAAGCACTACCCCACCAACCACAGCCGATACTGAGCTGCCTTTTATTATCTTACAAAGGGACAGAGATCCTGAAAAGGATGCAAAACAGCATCAGTCTGGCTTCGATTCTTGAGCGATTAGATCAGAGTTAATAATAGTTGGTGGATTAATATAAAGAACCAAATTTGAAAGATCATATAGCAGGAGGCGATTTGGACAGATCACCATGTCAAGAGGGCAGCTCTGAAATTCAAATGGGACTCTTCTAAAATTAAATTTCTATTTAACTGGGACTCTTCTAAAGTTAATCAACATTTCTCGCATTTTTTGTTCATTCAAAATTTCCAGCATCTGCAGTGCTTTGCATATGTTTCCCTGTAGCTGAGACACTATGCATGCATAGGGAGGGACTGCAGGTGCTGGTTTGGAGGAAGAGAAGGAATGGGTGATGTTTCAGGTCAAGTCCCTCCTTCAGACTGAAAGTCAGAGGAGAGGGAGACAGAGAGATAGGGTAAGGAGTGAAAACAGATCAAAGGGGACAATGCTCAAGGAGATGTAGAATGGTACATTGTTAGCTGAGGAGAAGATCACAGCGAGGCATAGAATCAGTAATATTTAATCAGGAGGACAATGAAACTAGTCGGAGAACTATGGTGGGGGTGATTTGGAGAAAGAGGGAAAGCAAGGGTTACTTTCACTTGGAGAAGTCAATATTCATACCGCTGGGTTGTAAGCTGCATAAGCGAATATGAAGTGTTGCTCCTCCAATTTGCATTGGGCCTCACTCTGACAGTTGACGAGGCCCAGGACACAAAGATCAGTGTGGGAAAGGGAGGGGGAGTTCAAGTGTTTAGCTACCGGGAGATTGGGTAAGCCCCGGCATCTGAGCGGAGGTATTCAGCGAAACTGGCAAGCCTGCGCTTAGTCTCGCCGATATATAGGAAGCACGCACGGTCACAGGGAGAACATGCAAACTCCACCCTGACAGCACCAGAGGTCAGGATTGAACACGGGTCTTTGGAGCAGTGAAGCAGCAGCTCTAACAGCTGCACCACTGTGCCGCCCTATTTGAAACCAGTGGTCAATTGGTTTGTAGGGAGGTGGATCCGAAACGATAGAAATTCTCAGTCAACGTTAGTGTACTAGGGTTATTATTTAAGACAGTCTCTTATGGAATCAACAGCTTGTGATTTATTCTTGCAGGGTAACTGTACCAGTTGCACTGGGCACGATGATTTTGGGCATTATGCTGATATTTGCTCAGCCATGAAAATCTTGATGTTTTCGGACAAGGAGCAGTGGGAAATTCACAAGCTATTGGCTGCTGTTCTGCATCTGGGTAACCTTAAATTCCAAGGTATGAACACAGCAAGAGAGAGTGGTGGGCGATAAAATGATAGACATGAAATGAAAGATAAAGTGATAGATTTAATCATAAGCGGTGACCTTGGCTGTATCTCAGGAGCTTCCATGGAATTAGGGGAACATGAGAGCTTAAGAGGGTAGGAGCGAAAGTCGGCCGCTCGGCCCCTCAAGCCAGCCTGGCCATTCAATACGAGCTGAGGCTGATCTGCCCTAGGCCTCAACTCCTCCTCTGTACCAGTTGTCCATGGCCCTCAACATTCCCTCATCTTTCAAAACATTGTCCACCTCCATCCTGAATATTTACAATGACCCAGCCGTCTCCACCTTTGGGGCAGAGAAATTCAGAGATGCACTTTCCTCTGAGAGAAAGAAATTCTGCCTGCCGCAGTTTTAAATGAGCACCCCTTATCCTGTAACTATGTCCCCTTGATCGAGGCTCTCCCGATCGTGGAAACATCTCAACATCTGCCCTGTCGAGCCCCCTCGGAGTTTTGTATATCTTAAAAAGGTTACCCCTCTTTTTATTCTAGAGAATACAGCTTGTGTTGATAGAACAACCCACTCATCCCTAGAGTAAGCCTGGTGAGAGGAAGGAAATCTTTCAATAAATGGTCTATTTTGGAGCCGCATAGCAACACCCTCTAATGTATCGTTATTAAAGTTCTGCTTTCCGCACCAACAAGCAATGCCGTGTCTCAGTGAAACTATCTAACACCAAGACCCCTACCTTCATATTGGTTATCTTAAGCTCACCACAGGTCTCACTGTGCCTGAGGGAGAATGGTTTGTTCATTGGCCTGGCTCCCCAAAGAGCATCACCTATGGTGGTCTTTACCATTCCTGCCTGTTCAGCTTTTGGCCCTGCATGCCCTCTAAACTCCTGAAGTGGACAATCCAACCATTTTTTTGCCACCAATGCTCTCATGAAATCCAAGATGCCTTTGTATCCAGGTCTTTCTTCCCAACCCATCTTTCATTTGACACTCCAAGCCATGCCATCCTGAATATTTCTAGCTGATGATGTTTAGCCCTCCACAGCCACAATGGACAGACTGCACAAAGCACTCATTGGCTTACCTCCCGGCTGACAGAACAGCTCACAATTTGCGGATCACCCCGCAAAAATAACCCTGGCTTCCTTTCTTCACTACACTCCTTCCAAACCAAAGACCTCCACTAGCTAGAAGGACAATAGCAGCAAACGCATGGCAGCACCACCACTTGGAAGTTGCCCTCTGAAACATGTGCCATCGATCCTTGGAAATATATTGCTGTTCCTTCACCATCACCAGGTCAAAATCCTGGATTTCCTCTCTACCAACATTTTGCTGTACCCAACCCTCAAGGATCTCAGCAACTGAAGGTGGCAGCTCACCACCACATTTTCAAGAGTAATTAGCGATGGACAAGAAATGCTGGCCCAGCCTGTGAAGCCCACATCCTTTGTTTGTTTATTAAAAAAACATGTTGTCTTCTTAAATCTATCCCTACTTCCCCTATCAGATGAACTCATGGACTTTGGCACCTAGCTTGAGACTATTCATTGAGGTGCCTTTACCAACTCCTGCCCCCACCTTCAGTTCCCTTAGTTCCCAACGTGATGCTTTCCCAAAGGCTTCCCTTATGTGAGCCTTAAGCTTTCCCCCCCATCTCCTCTTGTGTCCTTCTCTCTGCTCCTCCTGTCCAGGAGAGAGGAGGATGAAGGGGAGTTTTATTACCGCTACACAAGCACTAATAGAACCATAAGAATATCGTGGACAGTTCTGCTTCCTTCTTTAAGGAAGGATATTTCATTTGAAGCAGTACAGAGAAGACTCACTCAGGTGACCAATTGTGTCCCGTGAGGAGAGATTGAACGGGTTGGTCCAGTACTCATTGGAGTTTCCAGGAAGGAGAGGTGATCTGATTGAAACACACAAGAATCTCCAGGGGCTTGATAAGGAATGTCCCAGGAGAGAGTTTTCATTCACAGGACTCGTTTGGAAGCAAAGTTTAGACTCTGAGTAAAAGTTGTCCATTTAAGAGTGAGATGAGGAAGAGTTTCTTCCCTCAGAAAGGTTCTGGGTCTTTTTAATTTGTTGCCCTAGAAAGTTGGAGGGTGAATTCGTGAATGCATTCAGAACTGAGATACATTTTCAAATCAGGAAGGGAATCTAGGGTTATGGTATAAGGAAGGAAAGTGGGCAAGGAAAGTTGGACAGACATGATTTGACTGGGTGACAGGGCAGACCACACCTGTTCTTATGCACATATCCTGTTCCCTAAACACAGCTCCAGCACCTTTGTCCTTGTGTTGATTTTCTTCATGATTCTATCTCCTCTCCTCTGATCATCCAAGTCTGCTCTTGGCACATTATCATCTCTTTGATCCGTGCTGACAGGTACATCCTTCCTTCCCACTCCAGTCCCCAAACATGTCACACCCTTCAGAATCCGAGTCCTTCGCCCCCGCAAAAGTATGGGGTCCTTTTGTGGAATGCAAATGGTTCATAGTGAGATCACAGATGCCATCCTGGAACAGCCCCTCCCTCCCACCCACCTGCTGACTTTGTTGTCCACTCCCTCTCCCCATTTGCTTCTCCTGCTGTGTGGGACGATCTTGTCCATCCGATCTTCGCTTCTCATCCTGCTCCTGAGGTGTATATGTGACGTCCTCCATGAATCTACCCATGGACCCCGCCAGCCCAATCCTCGATCAGGACCACATCCTCGAAAGCACACGGGGCTCCAGGTGAGAGCCCTGTCACCTCAGCACCGGGCTGGCAGTCCCTCACGTGGCCAGAAGCAAGTTCTGCTTCCTCTCCGCTCCCTCCATCTCTCTGGTCACAGTGTCAGGCAACTCTGGTGTCCAATGGACCTACGGATGGGCTTCTAACATGGTACCTGCTCCGTGTGTGGCTGCCTTCCTCCACACCCATGGCATGAACTGACCTCACCCAGCTTTATGGCCTCGATGATGAACCTTGTACCTCTTCCTTTGCCTCATCTTTTGTCCATCTGATTAACTTTCCGTTTTGCACCTTCCCTCAACTCGTTCATCCTTATCTGTGCTGCCTGCACCCTGACTCCCACTTACCCCACACAGTCCTCGCCTCACTCAGAGTCTCAGACTCTCACCTGCTTTCAGAAGCCTCCACACTCTGTGCTCTCCCCGTCCGGCCTGACGACACTGTGAGAGTGCATCACAACTCCGAGTTCGGTAAAGAGGCCACTGCCCATCATTGCTGGAAATGATCCAGGCTCAGGAAATGGAGGTCGATGCTGAACTTTGCAGATTAAAGAACGAGAAGAGTGTGGATGAGAAGAGTGTTTTCTGATTTCATCAATGTCCTTACCCTGTCTTGTATATTCCCGTACAGCTGCTGTATATAATAATTTGGACTGTTGCGAACTTTTGTCATCAAATCACCTCTCCATGGCAACCAAGTTACTTGAGGTAAATAAATCTGCCTTGTTCCCTGATTTGGTTTATTGCAGATGGAGCAGAAGCAGCCTGTGGAATATGCTGTTACACGTGCCCGTGAGAGAGAGAGAGAGAGAGATGAGATGAGCCATGTGTCAACTCAGGTTCTGCAGTCCCCTGCTGCAATATATCCAGCTCCCGTCATGCCTGTCCTACTGTTGCTGCTGGGTTGAGATTGAGGCTTGGGTTTGCTTTTTGCTGTTAGCAACGGCTGTGTACGACTGTGTAAGAGAGAATGTCAGCTGGTTCAACAAACCTGTTGGACAAACTCCACCCGTCCTCTCCAACACCCGTCCTCTCGACACCCATCAGTGTGACCAGAAGGTAGATTGTTCCTGAGAATGGCAAGAAAGAACGTTCTGAAAACCTGACCAGGTTGCTAGCTTCTCCACCAGTAAATTGTTTTTTAAATTCTCATAGACAGCACAGATACAGTTCTTTTGGCTCATTGATTCCATGCTTACCATCGAGTACAGATTTGCATTAATCCCCCCCCCATTCTCATCAGCATCCCCCAGATTCTCAGGCATACATGAGGGGCAATTTACAGAAGCCAATTAACATACCAACCCGCTCATCTTGGGGATATGGGAGGAAACCGGAGCACCTGGAGGAAACCCACACGATCAAAAGGGAGAACTCGTGGGCGTTGGGATTGAACCTGGGTCTCTGGTGCTATGAGGTAGCGGCTCTGCCTCACTGCACCACTTTGCAGCCTCCCCCATCCTGCCACAGGTGATCAAACCACTGAGTAACACACAGCCAGAGCGGTGGTGTTGAGGAGCACATGTGGTGAGCTGGGGACCACTCCCTCCCAGAAGCATGAAGCAGTAGTAGGTATGGTTTTGAGTGTGGGGACGATGAGACCTGCAGCATGGGTAACTGGATGAGACTGTGGACAATGGGCTCTGGTGCCGATCCTGTTTGGTACTGAGTGAGAAGACACTTACTGCCATGTGAGAGTTGCTCATCGACAGCTGCCTGGAATGCAGGCTACACTTCCCCTGACAGACCTTCTCAGGCTATTAAAGTTCTTCCTGATCTGTACCATAACAAATGTCTGACGCAGACCGTAGAGAGTGTGTTTACCAGAAATAAAAACAGAAAATGTGGAACCACTCAGTAAGTCAAACAGCATCTGCGCAGAGAAACAATGATATCAGTACTGGATGACGTCTACGAGGTATCCCCCAGCAACCTTGACCGCGCCTGATCAGAAATAATCCCAGAGTCCCATCCAGGCTACCCCTCCCTTCTCTGCAACATCAAACTACCTGGTCTCTCTTTCCCAACCTGAAACGTTCATTGTTTTATCGCCCATCACTCTCTCTTGCTGTGTTCCCCACAGATGCTGCCTGATCTGCTGAGTCTTTTCAGCATTTTCTGTTTTTGTTTTGGAATTCCAGCATCTGCTGTATTTTTAACTGTGTTGTCCATACATTGACTCAAACAGGTCAAACTTCCCTCCCAACTGCTCTTACCCAAACAATTCTAAAAACATTCTTGGTAAGTGGAAACGTGCTGCTCTTAGATTCCCCAGGTAGAAACCAATTAATAGACAATAGACAATAGACAGTAGGTGCAGGAGTAGGCCATTCAGCCCTTCGAGCCAGCACCGCCATTCAATGCGATCATGGCTGATCACTCTCAATCAGTACCCCGTTCCTGCCTTCTCCCCATACCCCCTGACTCCGCTATCCTTAAGAGCTCTATCCAGCTCTCTCTTGAAAGCATCCAACGAACTGGCCTCCACTGCCTTCTGAGGCAGAGAATTCCACACCTTCACCACTCTCTGACTGAAAAAGTTCTTCCTCATCTCCGTTCTAAATGGCCTACCCCTTATTCTTAAACTGTGGCCCCTTGTTCTGGACTCCCCCAACATTGGGAACATGTTTCCTGCCTCTAGTGTGTCCAATCCCCTAATTATCTTATATGTTTCAATAAGATCCCCCCTCATCCTTCTAAATTCCAGTGTATACAAGCCCAATCGCTCCAGCCTTTCAACATACGACAGTTGAGATACAGCAGTGCCATCCCAAGTTGTATCTTAGATCTCTTAGATCTTTCTGGCCTTTCAGGACTGGGACTTGGTCTGAACTTTAACAGTGTTAACCTAGACAAAGATTTTGGCTTGACATCCTCTGTCTGGCCATCTTCATATTAACCTGGGTCACCAGCCTCTGTCAGTAGCCCTGGGATTAGCATGGATTCATTGACTGCTCCTTGGGGAGGGCGGAGTAATTGTCTACCTCTTTGTGTAGGTAGACCTGCAGGAACTTGAGAATGGAATGATCAACAGGTCCATCTTAGTCCGCGGGGAAAGTGTGTCCACCCCAATGAGCAAGGCATGGGCAGCAGGTAGCCGGGATGCACTCGCCAAGGTAAGGAACCATCAGCAAGTTCTCAGTCAGTCAAAAGCAACCAGCACCATTCCAAGTAAATATACTCAGCGTTCTCGGACCCACAGGAATCAGGCATTTCCTCTTCTTTTCATTCCCTTCTTTTTGTGGAGAGATATTGCATGGAAACAGGCCCTTCGACCCACTGAGTCCGTGCTCACCATCAAGCACCCGTTTTTACACTAAATCTCCCTTTATCCCATTCTTCCCACGTTCTCATCAACCCCCCACCCCCACCCAAGTTCCACCATTGACCTACAAACTAGGGGCAAGTTACAGTGACCAATTAACCCATAAACCTACAAGGGCCAGTTTCTGCACTGTATTAATAATAATAAATATATAAATTAAAAAGGAGAATGTGGAGCTGGAGATCAGGATTGAACACAGTCTCTGTAGTTGTGAGGCAGCAGCTCAACCAGCTTTACCACTGTGCTGTCTGTTTTCTTCCACTGAACTAGTCCATTTGCCTGTGTTTGACCCATATCCCACTAAACCTTTCCCATCTACGAACCTGCCCAAATGTCTTTAAAACCTCCCCCATTGTGTCTGCCTCTGTAGCTTCCAACAGCGGCTAGTTTCATAAACACACACCACCCTCTGTGTGAAGGAATGCCCCAGGGTCTCTTTTAAATCTGTCATATCTCACAATGCTATGCCCTCTAGTTTACCTTATCTATCTCATGATTTTGTAAATCTCTGCAACGTTTTCCCTCACACTCCTACATTCCGGGAAAGAGCTTATCCAACCTCTCAAAATGGAATCAAAAGCCTCTCCCAGCTTATCCAATCTTTCCTTTTAACTTCAGCCTTCGAGACCTGGTAATATCCTGGTGAATCTTTTCTGCACCTTTTCCAGCGTAATGACATCCGTCTTAAAGCAGGGGAGCAGAACTACACACAGTACTCCAATCGTGGTCCCACGAACGTCTTCTACAGTTGTACCATGGCGCCCTAACTCCAATACACTAACTGATGAAGACAAGCGTGCCAAATGTCTTCTTCACCACACTGCCTACGTGCATCACCAAATTCAAGGAACTTTGCACCTGTGACCCTAGGTCTCGCTGTTTTACATCTCTGTCTCTCTGTTTCATCCCCCAGAATGCTCCCATTTCCTGTTTAAATCCTACTCCTGGTTTGACTTCCCAAAATGCATCACCTCACCCTTGTGTGAGTTAAGTTGCATCTACTGTTCCTTTGCCCATTTCTCTAGTTGACACAGGTGTTTTTTGGAAACCTAGGCAAATTTCATTGCTGTCCACTTTAACACCATTTTTGGTGCCATAAATAAATTTACTGACCCTATTAACTACATTATCATCTAAATTGTTAATATAGATGACAAACAACAGTGAACCCAGTACAGATCCCTGTGGCACACTGCTGCTCACAGGCCTCCAATCAGACCATCAGCCTCCATTAGCATGCTCTGACTCCTTCCACCAAGCCAATTTTGAATCCAATTGGCGAGTCACCCTGGATCCCATGCGATCTAACCTTACAGATCAGCCTATCGTGTGTGAAGTTATCAAAGGCCTTGTTAAAACCAATGATGACAATATCTACCACCCTGCCCTCTTCAATCCTTCTTGGTGAAGTCTTCAAAAACTCATGATTTCCCTCACACAAAGCCATGCTGACTGTCCGTAATCAATCCTTGCCTATCCAAATGTAGCTGGATAATGCCCCTCAGAATACCCTCCAGTAACTATCCCACCACTGAGGTCAGGCTCAATGTCCTGTACTTCCCTGACTTGTCCTTACAGCCTGTCTTATATCAAGGTACAACAATAGGCACCCTCCAGTCTTACGGTACCTTCCCCATAGCTAATGATGATGTGAACCTCTCTGGCAGGGCACCGGCAATTTCTCCCCTAGCTTCCCATGATCTCCAAGGATGCACTTGATCAGCCCTTGGGGATTTATTCAGCTTAATATTCTTTAAGACCGTTAGCACCGTCTCATTTGTAATTCATAAATGGTAAATGCATCATTTCTGTCAATTCTTTTGCTTCCATGATCTTCTCCTCATTAAAGACAGATGAGAAAGACTCATTAAACACCTGGCCCATCCCCTGTGGCTTGACACATGGATGATCATGTTGATCTTTAAGGTCTCCCTTGTTACCCTTTTGCTCTTAATATACCTGTAGAATTTATTTTCCCTTATCCTGGAGCAATCTTATGCACTTGTTTTGCCCAGCTCATTTAACTCATGTGTACTTCTACATTTCTTACATTCCTTAAGGGATTCGCTTGATCCCAGCTGACTGTACCTGACAAATGCTGCCTACTTGTTTCTGACTAGAGCTTCAATGCCCTTCATCAACCAGGGTTTCTAAAACTGCCAACCTTGTCCTTCACTCTAATAGGAACATGCAGTCCCTGGACTCTCCCAATCTCACCTTAAACCTTTCCCACTTGCCAAGCATTCCTTTAGCTGGAAACAACATCTCCTATTCCACTAATCACCCACAAATTCTTGCCTAATACCCTCAAAATTAGCCTTGCCTCAATTTATGTCATCTTAACTTGTGGATCTGTCTTATCTTTCTCCCTAATTATTTAAAATCTGATAGAAGTAGGCCATTCAGCCCTTTGAGCCAGCACCGCCATTCAATATGATCATGGATGATCATCTCAAATCAGTACCCCGTTCCTGCTTTTTCCCCATTCCCTTGATTCCTTTAGCTCTAAGAGCTAAATCTAACTCTCTCTTGAAAACATCCAGTGAATCGGCCTCCACTGCCTTCTGTGGCAGAGAATTCCACAGATTCACAACTCTCTGGGTGAAGAGGTTTTCCTCATCTCTGTCCTAAATGGCCTACCCCTTACTCTTAAACTGTGACCCCTGGTTCTGGACTCCCCCGACATCGGGAACATTTTTCCTGCATCTAGCCTGTCCAATCCTTTAAGAATTTTATATGTTTCTATAAGATCCCCTCTCATCCTTCTAAATTCCAGTGAATACAAGCCCAGTCGACCCATTCTTTCATCATATGTCAGTCCCGCCATCCCGGGAATTAACCTGGTGAATCTACGCTGCACTCCCTCAATAGCAATAATTTCCTTCCTCAAATTAGGAGACCAAAATTGCACACAATTCTCCGGGTGCGGTCTCACCAGGGCCCTGTACAACTGCAGTAGGACCTCCTTGCTCCTAAACTCAAATCCTCTCGCAATGAAGGCCAACATGACATGCCATTAACTTTCTTCACTGCCTGCTGTACCTGCATGCTTACTTTCAGTGACTGATGTACAAGCACACCCAGGTCTCGTTGCACCTCCCCTTTTCCTAATCTGACACCATTCAGATAATAATCTGACTTCCTGTCCTTGCCACCAAAGTGGATAACCTCACATGTATCCACATTATACTGCAAACTGCCATGCATCTGCCCACCCACCCAACCTATCCAAGTCGCCCTGCAGCCTCATAGCATCCTCCTCGCAGCTCACACTGCCACCCAGCTTTGTGCCATCCGCAAACTTGGAGATGCCACATTTAATTCCCTCGTCTAAATCATTCATATACATTGTAAATAACTGGGGTCCCAGCACTGGGCCTTGTGGCACCCCACTAGTCACTGCCTGCCGTTCTGAAAAGGGTACTCGTTAATTCCTACTCTTTGCTTCCTGTCTATCAACCAGGTCTCTATACATGTCAATACCCTACCCCCAATACCATGTGCTCTAATTTTGCACACTAATCTCTTGTGTGGGATCTTGTCAAAGGCTCTTTGAAAATCCAGATACACCACATCCACTGGCTCGCCCTTATCCATTCTACACGGTCACTGGTCCCCAAGAGCTCCCCCACCAACACTTCAGTCACTTCCCCATTCTTGTTCCTTAAGAGGAGTTCCAATGTTGCGCGCTCTCCAGTCGGGATTGTTCAAGAAAACTTTCCTGGATACATTTAGGAAATTCCACCCTGCCCAAGCCCTTTGCACAATGGGTTTCCCAGTCAACACGAGGGAAGTTAAGATCACCTCCTAGTATGACTCGTATGCCAAAATACTGTACCCTGTCTGCTGGTTTTCTTTGCCAAACATGTTCCCCTTCATGAGCCCAGCTCGGCTGTCCTCACGTCCCAATTTACATGTGGTCTCAAGCTCACTTCCAGTTGGCACTGGTGCCCCATTGCCAGGCGCAGGACCCTGGCTGACACACCTGTAATAAGGAGATAGGATGAGCCATTCAGCCTACTGAGCTTGCTCTGACATTCAGTCAATGTCTGGTGGAGTTGGGCAAATGTGTCTTTTCTCCATTTTTCTTTGTGTCTTTTGTTAAACAAAATCCGTCCATCTATCCTGGATTTAAAATTTACAATTGATCTAAAATGAGGATAAACGTCAGAGATTGAAGAATTTTTAGAATTCCTTACCCTGGACAGCTGAGGAGTACAGTGACTGGGTCCATTCAAAATGAAGACAATAGATTCAGGAGAGTGCAGGGGAATATCACTGAGGCAGAAGAGCATGATGAACAATGGGATAGGCTCGATAGGCAGAATGGCCTACCCCTGCTCCTATTGCATATGTTCTTATGTTCTAACAATTTAATATCATTTGCTGTGTATGGATTGAGATGCAAATCTCCGTGGCCTTTTGCTTAATGAAATGTTATCTAACCAGTTCCAAAAGATGTGTCTACTATAATCTTAATCAGCAGGACTCTCTCTCTCTCCCCCCCTCTCCCTTCTTAATTTGAAATTAAGGAGAATTATGAAGTCGCATTTCTTAAACGTCTAAATTCTGAGAAATACAGACGTAGTTTCTATAAATATACTCCTTGGAATCCAGATATTATTCTGGTGAAAGCAGAAACCACTGGAAACACCCAGTTGGGACAGGCAGCAACTGTGGAGAGAAGAACAGTTAATGTTTTAGGTTGAAGACTCTGTCAGAGCTCGGAAAGAGAGAAAACAAAATATTTGTATGTTGCAGAGTGTGGGGAATAGGGTTGGCATGAGGATCTTTGTAGAGGTCCTCCAATCAATGGGCTAAGGGGGGGGGGGAGGGGAGGGAGGGGAGGGGGTGAGGGGGTTGAGTGAGAGTGAGAGTGTCCTCCAGCCTGCATTTCACCTTATCTTTCTGCCAGATTCCCCCATTCTTTAACTGATCTCACTTCATTGCTCTTTCTCTAACTGCTTCCATTAACCTGACTGGATGACCTCTGCAACATATCCCATCAGCAAACTTAGCCACATCCTATTAGAGATATTTCCACAGTCCTAAGCCCCTGCAAAGTAAAGCAAACTTGTTTTCTCTCTTCTGAATTGAGAGATCTTTTGGCAAATTATAGGACATTTAGTTAAGGGTTGCACTTTGGTGCAGTTGGTGTAGGTGCTTCAGCGATCTGGGTTCAATCCTGGCCTTCAGAGCTGACGCGGAGTTTGCACATTCTCCTTGTGACTCTGTGTTGGTTTCCCACCTGTGCTCAGATTTATTCCCACATCCCAAAAATGTGTGAGTTGGGATGTTGGAATTATAAATTGTCTGTAGGTGAGTTGTGGAATCTGTCGGTGAGTTGTGGAATTCAACATCAGGTAACTGGATTACTGTCTAGTAGCCAACCGATGTCCTGAGATGGAGACAGAGAGATCCAAAAAAGGAAGGGAAGAGGCAGAGATTGATCATGTGAAGGTAAGGGCAGAATGGAAAGTGGCAGCACCAGTAATATAATTGTCAAGCTCTCTGTGGCCCAGGACGCAGCTACAGAGCAGTCATCAATCTACCAGAAAAGGATAGATAGGTACTTGGTGATTGGCATGGACGTAGTGGGCAGAGTGGCCTGTTTATGTCCTGTATAACTCTGTGGCTCTTAAACATTAGCAAGTTCACTCCTACATCCTGTAAAACCTTGGGATGGAAGCCATCCGGTCTTAGGAATTTAGCACTCTTAACCCTCTTCCCCAAAAGATGCCAATGGAAATTGGATCATACATTTCTGATTTATCAGCATAAGGCAATGTAATATCAAATTAATCCGAAGCTAACTGCATTTCCAACCATTCCTTAGTCGTCACACTTGACTAGACATTTCCAGCTGGGATTCTTGCTGGCCGCTCCCCCAGCACCTCAGAGGGACGTTGGACCTCACACGTCTATGAACAACTGCCACCAACATCCAAAGCAGCTGGCCAACAATCGTCGTGTTCTCCGGTGGAAACCCCTTCACCCAGAACACGGAGACTCAGGAAATAACTGCAGTATTCACTGGAGACCATTCCTACGCCTTGCTATGTACTTGGAGTTACTCCAATCCAGCCTGCAGTACTTTGCCCCTTATTTACCCACAGATTGGCAAGTTTACCATTTTATCACAGGAGGGCTCTCTGAAGGCTAGGCTTTGCAAGAGTGAAACTTGGAATTCCACATCCCCCATGGAGATTTCAGAGATAAAAGTTGTTACCTCCACCTCTCTAAGGAGCACTGCTTCAGCTGGCAGGGGTTTAGTCAGCAAGGTGTGACATCCTGTGGGTGGACATCTTATCACACTACAACCGTGAGGTCGAGGTCACACACAACCACTTCCTAGCCTCAAGGCTCTTCAGACTGATCAGTCCAGTGCAAGTCCACAGCATCGAAGGTAGACACAAAATGCTGGAGTAACTCAGCGGGACAGGCAGCATCTCTGGAGAGAAGGAATGGATGACGTTTCGGGTCGAGGCCCTTCTTCAGACTGAGCAGATGCAGTATAATGTGGATAAATGTGAGGTTATCCACTTTTGTGGCAAGAACGGGAAGGCAGATTATTATCTGAATGGTGTCAGGTTAGGAAAAGGGGAAGTACATCTGGGTGTCCTAGTACATCAGTCACTGAAAGTAAGCGTGCAGGTACAGCAGGCAGTGAAGAAAGCTAATGGCATGTTGGCCTTCATAACAATTAGTCATGGCAGTTGTCTACCGCCCTCCCAAACCACACCCATCATTCCTTTCTGACTTCTCTGACTTTCTGACCCAGTTCTGTTCTCTCTCCCCCTCAATCCTCCTCCTCGGTGATTTCAACATCCATATGGACTCCACTGACTCCACAATAACCGCTGACTTCACTGAAATACTCAACTGCTTTAACCTCACTCAACACGTCAATTTTCCCACCCATAACCGTGGGCACATTCTGGACCTTGTCTGCTCCACTGGACTAAATCTACATCACCTCTCTGGCTCCGACCCCACCCTCTCTGATCACTTAGCCATCACCATGTCTGTCAACATTCCCACCCCAGCTCCAAGGCAAAAACGCAAAATCAACTTCCGTAAGCTGAACTCTGTTTCACCAACCTTGCTCTCATCCTCCCTCTCTGAAATAATATCCGCCTCTCCCTTCGTTGACCTCCACAGCCCCTCTGACCTCACTGACTACTACAACCACACTCTCTCCTCCTGCCTCGACCAGCTTGCACCTATAAAAACCAAAACAGTTTCCTTCACCCACTCTGCTCCCTGGTTTACCCCTGAACTCCGCATGATGAAAACTCATGCCCGCCAACTTGAAAGACTCTGCAACAAAACAGGTCTCACAATTCACTCCCAAGCCTACAAAGACCACCTGCAGCACTACAAAGATGCCCTTTCCCGTGCCCACTCCACCTACTACTCTCAAATAATTCACTCTGGCTCCGGAAACCCCAAAACACTCTTCTCTACAATAAACAAACTCCTCAGCCCCCTGGACACCATCTCCCAATCATTCACAGTTGACAAATGCACCACTTTCCTTTCATTCTTCCAAAGCAAAATAGACAGCATCTACAGCACCTTAACCACCAACGCACCTGCTCCCCCTCAAACCACCTGCCCCCCTTATCCTGTCAACCCCTGCCTCAGTTCTCCCCAGTCTCCACCACCGACCTCTCTGACCTCTTCACAGGAATAAAAACTGCCACCTGCTCTCTGGACCCCATCCCCTCCAGCTTTGTCAAGGCCTGCCTTCCTGCTCTCTCTCCACTTATCACTGCAACAATAAACTCCTCCCTGTCCACTGGCATCGTCCCGCCATCCCTCAAAATCGCTGCTGTCACCCCCATTCTGAAAAAACCTGGTCTCAACCCTGACACCCCAAACAACTTCAGACCAATCTCCAACCTACCCTTTCTGTCCAAAGTTTTGGAACGTGCTGTAGCTTCCCAACTCAAATACCACCTCTCTACCAATAACCTGTATGAAACTTTCCAATCCGGATTCCGCTCCAACCACTGTACTGAAACTGCGCTCCTCAAAATCACAAACGACCTTTTCCTCTCCTCCGACGCTGGCAACCTCAACATCCTCATCCTACTTGACCTCAGCGCCGCCTTTGACACCATAAATCACTCCATTCTCCTCACCCGACTTGAAACCTCCTTTAACATCACCGGCACAGCCCTATCCTGGTTCAAATCTTACCTCTCTGACAGGCACCAGTTCATCTCCATTAACAACTGTAAATCCCCCACCGCTCCCCTCCCCCAAGGTGTCCCCCAAGGCTCAGTCCTTGGCCCCCTCCTCTTCATCCTCTACCTGTTCCCCCTTGGTCAATTAATCTGCCGTCATGGTCTCAACTTCCACTGCTTCGCCGATGATATCCAGCTCCTCATCTCCACCAAGTCAATCTCCACCACCACACACTCTACACTGACAAACTGCATCACTGAAATAAAATCTTGGCTTCAATCAAATTTCCTCAAACTCAACTGCAACAAATCTGAAATCATCATCATTGGTCCAAAAACGCTCACCAAATCCACCCAAAACTTCATCCTCAATATTGATGGTCTCCCAGTATCCACCTCCCCTCACATCCGGAATCTTGGAATCATCTTTGATCAAACCCTCTCCTTCGACAAACACATCAAACACATCACAAAGACAGCCTTCTTCCACCTCAAAAACATTGCCCGTCTCCGTCCATCCCTCTCCTCCACAGCTGCAGAAACCCTCATCCACGCCTTCATCACCTCCCGTCTGGACTACTGCAACAGCCTCCTCTATGGCGCACCCTCAAAAATCATCAGTAAACTTCAATACATTCAAAACTCCGCTGCCCGTCTACTCACCCACACCCCGATCCATGACCATATCACCCCCGTCCTTTACAAACTCCACTGGCTCCCCATCCCCCAGAGAATCCAGTACAAAATCCTCCTCATGACCTACAAAGCCCTCCATAACCTGGCCCCATCCTACCTGACCGACCTCCTCCACAGGCACACTCCCACCTGCTGCTGCCAATCTCCTATCCCCCCACATCCGGACCAAACTCAGATCCTGGGGGGACAGGGCTTTCTCCATCGCTGCTCCCACCCTATGGAACTCACTACCCCAAACCGTCAGAGACTCCTCCTCACTCACCACATTCAAAACATCACTGAAGTCTCACCTGTTCAGTACTGCCTTCAACCACTGAAGGTCACCTCACCTTCTGTCTCCTTTCTCTGTTCGTTTACTTATTTATCTATTTATTCACTTCCCTATGTTCTTTAAATCCCTGTAAAGCGTCTTTGAGTATATGAAAAGCACTATATAAATGTAATGCATCATTATTATTATTATTATAACGAGAGGAGTTGAGTATAGGAGCAAAGAGGTCCTTTTGCAGTTGTACAGGGCCCTGGTGAGACCGCACCTGGAGTATTGTGTGCTGTTTTGTCCACCTGATTTGAGGAAGGACATTTTTGCTATTGAGGGAGTGCAGCGTAGGTTCACGAGGTTAATTCCCGGGATGTCGGGACTGTCAGATGATGAAAGAATGGAGCGATTGGGCTTGTATTCACTGGAATTTAGAAGGATAAGAGGGGATCTTATAGAAAGATATTAAATTATTAAGGGATTGGACACGCTAGATGCAGGAAACATGTTCCCAATGTTGGTGGTGTCCAGAACCAGGGGCCACAGTTTAAGAATAAGGGATAGGCCATTTAGAACGTGAGGTGGCAGGATCAAGGCAGTGGAGGCCGATTCACTGGATGCATTCAAAAGAGAGTTTAATGGAGCTCTTTGGGCTAGTGGGATCAAGGGGGATGGGGAGAAGGCAGGAATGGGGTACTGATTGTGGATGATCAGCCATGATCACATTGAATGGCGGTGCCGGCTCGAAGGACCGAATGGCCTACTCCTGCACTTATTGTCTATGTATCTATATATCTCTGTATGTTATGAATGAATTAATAAGTTTATTGGCCAAGTATGCAGATACAAGGAATGTGCCTTGGTGCTCCGCTCACAAATGACAACACAAACACAAAGTTAACAATTAAGAATAAAGCATAAACACATCAAAACAATAAGGGTACAACATTACGGTCTAAACATGTGGGTGAAAATAAACCAGAGCAAAAAAGAGACTACAGACTTTGGTTATTGAGTAGAACTATCACTCGTGGAAAAAAGCTGTTTTTATGTCTGGCTGTGGCTGCTTTGACAGTCCGGAGTCGCCTTCCAGTGGGAAGTGGTTCGAAGAGTTTGTGGCCAGGGTGAGAGGGGTCAGAGATGATCTTCCCCAATCGCTTCCTGGCCCTTGCTGTGTACAGTTCGTCAATGGGGGGGAAGGTTGCAGCCAACAACCTTCTCAGCTGATCGAACGATCCGTTGCAGCCTCCGGATGTCGTGCTTGGTGGCTGAGTTAAACCAGACCATGATGGAGAAGGTGAGGACGGACTCAATGATAGCAGTATAGAACTGGATCATCATTGCCTGTGGCAGATTGTGTTTCTTCAGTTGCCGCAGGAAGTACATCCTCTGTTGGGCCTTTTTGACTGTGGAGTCGATGGTGGCCCCCCATTTAAGGTCCCTGGAGATGATGGTTCCAAGGAACTTAAATGACTCCACAGATGTGACTGTGGTGTTGTTGATGGTGAGTGGGGGGAGGGGAGGGGGAGCTCTTCGAAAGTCTGCGATTATTTACACTGTCTTGAGAGCATTGAGCTCCAGGTTGTTGCGATGGCACCAGGACGCCAGCTGTGTCATTTCCCATCTGTAGGCAGATTCCTCCCCATCCTGGTCCAGTCCAATCAGGGTTGTGTCATCCGCAAACTTGAGGAGCTTGACAGAGGAGTCTGTGGAGGGGCAGTCGTTGGTATAGAGAGAGTAAAACAGAGGGGAGAGAACGCGGCCTTGCTGTGCTCCTATGCTGAGGGTCTGCGGGTCCGAGATGTGCTTTCCCAGCCTCACATGCTGCTTCCTGTCTGTCAGGAAGTTGATGATCCACTGACAGAAGGGTTCAGGCACAGTCAACTGGGAGAGTTTGGAGTGTAGTAGCTCTGGCACAATGGTGTTAAATGCAGAGCTAAAGTGCACAAACAGAATCCTGGCATAGGTCCCCTTGTGGTCTAGGTGCTGGAGGATGAAGTGCAGGCCTAGGTTGACTGCGTCATCCACCGATCTATTGGCCCTATATGCAAACTGCAGGGAGTCCAGCAGGGGGTTTGTGATGTTTTTCAGCTGGGCCAGCACAAGTCTTTCAAAGGTCTTCATGACTACAGAGGTCAGTGCGACAGGCCTGTAGTCATTAAGACCAGTGATCCTTATCTATGCGAGTTCTGTCCACTCCACCCACCCGGGAACGCCCCCACCATTGCAGGATGAAGCTGGTGCTTTTCACTATCTCAGGTACACGACACAACTCTTGTTGCTCAGGTGAGACTTTTCAATAGCGTTCCCACCTCTGAGCCAGTGTTCAGCAGAATGTTTCATGTGCAACCTGTGTCAGTGATCAAAATAACAGCACATCTGTGATTGTTTCAACCAGGCGATTTACAGCCATCTTTTTGTGTGGATCGTGAATAAAGTTAACATGGTGATCTACAAACAACCTGCCAATAATTCAGGAAAGGCCTCTTCAATTGGATTGCTGGACATCTTTGGCTTTGAGAACTTTGACTTAAACAGGTATCCAGTTCCTCTTCTAATAATTTGCGACAGGGCAGATTGCAATTTATGTTTATGTTTCATTTACTTACTTTTCCAGTGACCTATTCCTTGCTTCAGGTGTCTGCCAGGGATTCTTTGGGCTCAGGACATGGGTTGAGAAGTTTGTTTTAATTGTTTCATTTCAATGGAAGGTGTGTGATTATTGTACAGTATTGTAGTCTGGGAGTTAAGAGTAAACAGAAGCAGTGTCTGTAGCTCCTGTAGTCCAAAGGAAAGAGGGAAGTGGTCAAGCTGGTGGCTCAGTGGGTAGAGCCACTGCTGGAGACTGGAGACCTAGTCCACATAGTGCTGGAGACACCTGGTTCAATCCTGACCTCCGGTTCTGCATGTGGGGAAGTCGTTGCACATTCTCCTGCGGTGTTGTCTCCTCCAGATGCTCGGGTTTCCAGCACCATCCCAAAGACGTGCCAGGTAGCTGGTGAATTGGCCACCCTAGATTGTCCACAATATGTGGCAGAATCTGGGGGGAGTTGATGGGAATGTGGAGAGAATAAAAAGTGGGATCAATGTAGGATTAGTGTAACTGGTTGGAGTGGAAGGGCCTGCTTCCATGTTGTATCTCTTCATGACTCTTTCAATTGTTGATCAAATCTGAATGGGCTCGAAGGGTGGACTTCTTTATTTATGCTGGACGGTGTTAATTGGTTTCTGTCATGTAACTGAAAGCGAAGGAGAGTTTGTGTGCCAATTTAACAGAGATGCCTTTCAGATTATTTACATTGCGTTACGTCTTTGTGTTTTATTGATGGATATGATGGGGGTATCAGACTTGGATCCAGCCCTGGTGTTGCCGATGATGCTGGTGTCATCCGGTAATCAATTCTGTACACATCCCAGGGGATCGGCATCTGGTTTACCAGGATCTGTTTCCAACTCTATTGTCCCCCAGATCTGCCAGTCCAGTACCATTGAAGCACAAAGTGTGCGGGGTTAGTGGATGTTTCCTGAACTCGCCCCGGTGCTTTTGACTCCCTGCTTTATCCTTTCCAGCTTCGAGCAGCTGTGCATTAACTTTGCCAACGAGCAGTTGCAGCAGTTCTTCGTCAGGCACCTGTTCAAGGAGGAACAAGCAGAGTACCTTCAGGAGAACATCGACTGGGTGCACGTTGATTTTGTTGACAACCAAAAGGCACTGGATGTTCTCAGCATCAAACCAATGAGCATCATCTCACTCATTGATGAGGAAAGCAAGTTGCTGAAGGTAAGTTGTCCTGTACCCTTTGCACTGAAGTTTCAGTCACTCAATGGGATTTGAGTTACAAAACCAATACTTGATGCAATCCCAACTTGCCCTTGTTGGAAGCCACTGCCATGAGCACTGCATTCCTACACTGTGGTGAAGCTGTTCCTAGGCTACTGTTGCATAAGGAGTTCTAGGATTCAGGCCCTGCAATGATGAAGGAAGACAAGGTATTTTCAGGTGTGTGAAGGTGGTTACACCTGTATGAGTTAGCTTGCCTTGTACAGCTGATGAGGAATCCTGAAGGAGAGGTGCACTTGGGTTTTTTTTAAGACATTTTTTTTCATGCGCTGCAGCCTGGTGTGCTGAGTGTTGAGGGCAGTGAATGGAGCGCCGATCAAGAGACTGGATGGGGATAAGCGTCTGGCTGTTGCTGGAGCTGCACTAATCCAGGCAAGTGGAGAGTTGTACCCTGCACCCCTGACTTGTGCCTTGCAGGTGTCAAATGGCTTTGGGGTGTCAGGACGTGAGTCACTCTGAGCTGCTCTTGTAGCCGTGGGATGTATGTAACTGGGCCAGTTAGGTATTTGGCCAGTGGCCCTCCCAGATATCACAAACAGTCAGTGAGAATAAGCCTGCTGTAGGTCAACGGGAAGGAATTCAATCTCCATTGTTGAGGAACATTGCTTGATGCTAGTGAAGTCATGGCTGAAGGCAGGCTCTGCCAGGTAGACCTCTCTCTCTGTCTCCCTCCTTCTCCCTCTCCCTCTCCCTCTCCCTCTCCCTCTCCCTCTCCCTCTCCCTCTCCCTCTCCCTCTCCCTCTCCCTCTCCCTCTCCCTCTCCCTCTCCCTCTCCCTCTCCCTCTCCCTCTCCCTCTCCCTCTCCCTCTCCCTCTCCCTCTCCCTCTCCCTCTCCCTCTCCCTCTCCCTCTCCCTCTCCCTCTCCCTCTCCCTCTCCCTCTCCCTCTCCCTCTCCCTCTCCCTCTCCCTCTCCCTCTCCCTCTCCCTCTCCCTCTCTCCCTCTCCCTCTCCCTATTTTCCCTCTCCCCTCATTTTCCACTCTCTTTCCTTTCTCTCTCTCTCTCTGTCACTTCCTACTCTTCTCTCTCCTTCCTCCTTTCTTCCTCTCCCCCTTCCCTGCCCATTCCCCCCTCCCTCTCTCCTTTTCTCTCCCCCTTCCTCTCTCCTTTTCTCTCCCCCTCCCTCTCCCCCTTTCTCTCCTCTTTCTCCCCCACCCTCTCCTCCTCCCTCTACCCCCCCTCTCCACTCCATCCCTCCCTCATTCTTGATGATATTTTCTCCTGTGATGTGACCCAGTAGTTGGGACTCTGGTCTAAAAAGTGTGGGTTTGCAGTTCTGCTCTGGAGACTGGACATGAACTATAAGTAGTTGTTTGGAAATCACCCCACCCTTTTGAGCTGAATTGATGCTTCAATTGACATTATTGAATTACAAATGATCTGGACAAAATCATCGCTGTTTATGGGATCTTGTTTGTGCAAGGTAGCTGCTTGTGCTTCTGTCCGACTTTGGTGCCTGTCTTGCAAAGTACCTTGGACAGTCCTGTGGTTGTAAAAGTTGATATAATGAAATATATCCATTTTTCTTTTCCATAGGGCACTGACCGAACAATGTTAAACAAGTTGAATAATCACCATAGGGACAGTGGAATCTACCTCCCTCCAAAGAGCTCCCACGATACTAAGTTTGGCATTGCGCACTTTGCTGGAGTGGTTGACTACGACTCGAACGGTACTGGCGGAGTTGCCTCATTACGCAGAGTTGGGATGTTTAGAGTTCAGGCGGAGAGATATTCCAAGAATCAGAGTTCAGTTTAGTTTATTGTCATGTGTACCGAGGCACAGTGAAAAGCTTTCGTTGCGTGCTAATCAGTCAGCAGAAAGACAAAACATGATTACAATCGAGCCATTTGCAGTGTATGATAAGGGAATGATGTTTAGTACAAGGTAAAGCCAGCAAAGTCCCATCAAGGATAGTCCAAGGGCCACCAATGAGGTAGATGGTAGTTCAACACAGCTCTCTAGTTGTGGTAGGATGATTCAGTTGCCTGATAACATCTGGGAAGAATCTATCCCTGAATCTGGAGGTGTGCATTTTCACACTTCTATACCTTTTGCTTGATGGGAGAGGGGAGAAGAGGGAATAGCCAGGATGCAACTCATCCCTGATTATGCTGCTGGCCATGCCGAGGCAGCGCAAAGTATAAATGGAGTCATTGAAAGGGAGGTTTTGTTTGTATGGTGGTCTGTACTGTGTCCGCAATTCGCTACAATTTCTTGTGGTCTTGGATGGAGATGTTCCCAAAACAAGCTGTGATGCATCCTGATAAAATGCTTTCTATGGTACATCTGTAGAGGTTGTTGAGAGTTGTAGCGGACATGCCAAAGTTCCTAAGCCTTCTAAGGAAGTAGAGTGTTGGTGTGCTCTCTTGGTCGTCGCTACAATATGGGTGGTCCAGGAGAAGTGTTTGTGATATCGACTCCTAGGAATTTGAAGTTTTCAACCATCTCTACTTTGGTGCCATCAATGCTGACTGGGGTATGTGTACCGTTTCACTTCCTGAAGTCCATCACTATCTCTTTTGTCTTGCTGACATTGAGAGAAAGGTTGTTGTCTCGACACCAGGACATGAGGTTCTCAATCTCTTTCCTGTACTCCGCCTCATCATTATTTGAAATCCCGCCCACAATGGTGGTGTCATCAGCAAATTTGAAAATTAAACTAGCTTTGTGTATGGCTGCACAGTCGTGGGTGTATAAGGAGTAAAGAAGGGGACTTGCCAATGTTCTTGGGGGAAATCAATCTCCTGCCTAGTCCCCACATGATCACGTGTGATTCCAGTCCAATAACTATGAGCCAGGTCCATTGAAGTGGCCGCTGTAAGTCACTCAATTCCCTTCTGCAGGCACCTACACTGAATACTAATTTGTGATGTCAACATTGTTTTGCTTTATTAGAACACAGAACATGGAACAGCACAGGAACAGGCCCTTTGGCCCATAATGTTTGTACGGAACATGATGCCAAGTTATACTGATCTCCTCTGCCTGCACGTGATCCATAGCCTTCCATTCTCTGCATCCATGTGCCTATCTAAAAGCCTCTTAAACACAACTAACATTTCTGCTTCCATCACCACCCCTGGCAGCATGTTCCATGCGTACACCACTCTCTGTAAAACAAAGTGCCCTGCATATTGCCTCTTGTAAACACTCCCCCCTCGCCTTAAACCTATATCCTCTGGTCTTTGACATTTCCACCCTGGGGAAAAAGGTTCTGACTGTCTACCCTATTTATGCCTCATAATTTTATAAACTTCTATCAGGTCTCCCCTCAACCTCTAATGGTCCAAAGAAAACAATCCAAGTCTGTTCAACTTCTCCTTATAACTAATTCCCACTAATCCAGGCGGCATATCCAAACCTCTCCAAAACCTCCACATCATTCCCATAATGTTTTAAGTGTTTTCATGAAGACAGCATGAAAGCTAAACAATCAGACATTTCAGATTCAATAACATGCAGGCTCAATAAACATAGAAAATAGGTGCAGGAGTAGGCCATTCGGCCCTTCGAGCCATTCAATATGATCATGGCTAATCATCTAAAAACAGTACCCCGTTCCTGCTTTCTCCCCACATCCCTCGATTCCGTTAGCCCTAAGAGCTTGACATAACTATCTCTTGAAAACTTCCAGAGAATTGGCCTCCACTGCCTTCTGTGGCAGAGAATTCCACAGTTTCACAACTCTCTGGGTGAAAAAGTTTTCCCTCATCTCAGTCCTAAATGGCCTACCCCTTATTCTTAAACTGTGACCCCTGGTTCTGGACTTCCCCAACATCGGGAACATGTTTCCTGCATCTAGCCTGTCCAATCCCTTAAAATTTTATGTGTTTCTAAATTCCAATGAATTTAGCGTGGAACAGGGATGTTGACCAAGAAAGCCATTGAACTGCGCTAAAAGCCATTGAACTGCACTAAAAGGCATTAAACTGCACTAAAACCCTTGGTTCCTTGCAGTCCTTTTGGGGGGAAGTAATACTCTCCCTTGACCCAACCACTTCTGCGCGACTCTCTCTCTGGGCTAAGTATCCTGGAGCGATCTCACAGTCACCAATGGAGAGGCTTCTCCAAAGGTTCCTCAAGTCAATAACTGCTGATCTTGCCTGAGTCGTTCATACCCTGAGAAGAACTAGTAGAGGGTTCTTCCATTCTTGTGGAATGGGAACAAGATGAGGAACAAGACTGAGCCAACCCTCCAGACAGTCAAATAATTGCATTGGTGGGGTTGGCAGTGCAATTAAATACATTCACAACATTATTTGTGGGGATGTGGGTGGGATATTGAGAAATATTAAGCTCTCACCAGCATGACATGAGGACAGCATTGGAGGCAATTCAAATCAAATTCACAGGCTAATTTCTGGGATGAGAGGGTTTCCTATCAAGAGCAATTAGATGGGTTTGGTCTGTGTTCTGTACAGTTTAGAATAATGAGGGGTGAGTTTATTGAGATATAGAAGATCCTCAGAGGGCAGGACCGGGTAAAAGTTGAGAGGTATTCCTTTGCGGGAGAATCTCAGATGAGGGGACATAGTTAGAGGTAGGTCATTTAAAATGGTCTCGCAGAGGGCGCTGAATCTCTGGAATTCTCTGCCCCTGAGGGTATACTTGGTGGAAGTATTTGAGGTAGAGGTGGGTACATTTCTAAAAGATTTGGGAATTGAGATCTTTGGAGAACTGCCACAGAAGAGGAGATGAGGCCAGGGGCACATCAGCCATGATCATATTGGTTGGGCAGGTTTCAGGGGCTGCGTTATATTGTGACTGAGTGAAAAGCTGGCAATCCAACTTTCTTCACACGATCTGAGTAACTTGAAGTCCTGGGTCTGTGGGGGACGGCTCTTGATCTGAACATCAGGTGAGGAAGGTAAAAGACCATGGGCAACGTTGCAGTGGCTGGATGAATGGGCCTGTCTGAGTACAAGACAGGGGGAAGCCATGGCTGACTCAGGAGGTCCTGACTTCCTCATTTTGCTGCTCAGTCAGCTCAGGAGTACCTTCATTCCCAGAAGGTAGACATCCCAGCAGATATACAATCCCAGCAGGTAGATATCCTCAGCAGCTGGCGATCCCAGCAGGTAGACAATCCCAGCAGATATATAATCCCAGCAGATAGACACCCTCAGCAGCTGAGATAATTCGTGTCCCTTCACACCCACAGGCTTCCTGGAGAAGAACCGAGATGATTTGAGTTTCAGCATCGTCCAGGTTGTGCACTCTTCTAGCAACACATTCCTCAGACAAATCTTCCAGGCCAGCACCGGACCAACACCAGGGGGGAAGGCCAACCACCTTAACATTCCTCATGGAGGATCCATCAAGGTGCAGGTTACAGTCAGTCAGCTCAATCTATTCCATTTCAGTCTATGTATTGTCAGCTGCACGTGTGCCCTGTAGTCCATTTTGTTTGCAGTGTCCATCCCATTGCCAGTGTCCACCCTCAGCTTTCCATCCCATTGCCAGTGTCCACCCTCTCCATCCCATTCCCAGTGTCATAGAACAAAGAACTGGCCCTTCAGTCCACAATATCCGTGCTGAACAAGATGTCAAGTCCAACTAATCCCCTCTGCCTGCACCTGATCTTTATTTCTCCATTCCCTGTATATCCACGTCTCCATCTAAAAGCCTCTTAAATGCCACTGTCGTATTTGCCTCCACCACCAACCCTGGCAGCGCATTCCAGGCACCCACTACTCTCTGTGTAAAAACACTTGCCCTGCACATCTCTTTTAAACTTTGCCCCTTTCACCTTAAAGTTATACCTTCTAGTTTTGTACACTTCCTCCCTCGGGGAAAGGTTCTGCCTTTGTACCCTATTTCCGTCTCTCATCATTTTATATACTTCAATCAGGTATCCCGTCAGCCTCTGACGCAACAGAGAAAATAATCCAGGTTTTCCAAATTCTCCTTGTAGGTAGTACCCTCTAAACGTGGCAGAATTCTTGTTAGCTTCTCTTGCTACTTCTCCAAGCCTCCATATCCTTCCGGTAATGAAGCAACCAGAATTGCACACAATACGCCAAATGTGGCCAAACCAAAGATTCTATAAAGTTGCAACATGACTTCCTGACTCATACGCCCGATGCCCTGACCTTTAGAGCAAGCATATCATGTCCTTTCTTCACCAAGCTATGTACCTGCGTTGCCACTTTCAGTGAGCTGTGGACTTGGACCCCAAGATCCCTCTGTATATCACTGTCTACAATTCCACCAATTTTGCTGCTGTCTGCAAATTTACCAACCATTTATGTCCAAATCATTTTTATATCTCACAAGCAACAGAGATCCCAGCACAGATCCCTGTCAAACTCCACTGCTCACAAACCTCCAGCCAGAATAACACCCTTCCACCACAACCCTTTGTCTTCTATGGGTAGCCAGTTCTGAATCCGAACAACCAAGGTGCCATGGATCCTCACTCCAATATTATGTCCACTCACTCCATCCCATTCCTAATGTCCACATCGCATTCTCAGTGACAGCCCTCTCTATTCCAGCCCATTCTGTGTATACCTTCTCCACTCTGTCACATTCCCAGTGCCCATCCTCGTCTCTCCATCCTATTGCCACGGCCTACTCTCACCTCTCCATCCCATTTTCAATGCACATCCACACCTCTCCATCCCAATTCCCTGTTGCCCGCTGCTTTCTCATGTGCTTTCCTGCTGAGTCGTTGGTGTGAGGCTCCATCTCTGCTCCCCGGCCTCATCTATTGTTTCCACCAGCATCTCTCAGAGGGTGTTCCACCTTCATAGAAACATAGAAACATAAAAAATAGGTGCAGGAGTAGGCCATTCGGCCCTTCGAGTCTGCACCGCCATTCAATATGATCATGGCTGATCATCCAGCTCAGTAGCCTGTACCTGCCTTCTCTCCATACCCCCTGATCCCTTTAGCAAAAAGGGCCACATCTAACTCCCTCTTAAATATAGCCAATGAACTGGCCTCAACTACCTTCTGTGGCAGAGAATTCCACAGACTCACCACTCTCTGTGTGAAGAAATGACACAGGTTGCGACCAGCTGTCTGAGCTGTGTTGTCCCAGCAACATGTCCCAGCCATGTCTCCACCTTGTGTGTTACCTTCTTCCATAAATTGTCTCTTAAATTAACCTGGATCTAAATACAAGCAAAGTTTGTGCCCACCTCACCGCTGAGGAATAATATCTGTACTTGTCTTGAAGACGTTAGTCCCAGGATTGTACCGAGCTTCCAGGAGCACCCCCTAACCATTTTATCTTTCCGACAGTTTCAGGCCGGTGATATTTCCCGGGGTTCCATCCGACAGGCAAACGACAGCCACAAACGCCTGTCCACACTCTGCAGCAAGTTCAAACAGTCGCTCGACAACCTCATGAAAACCCTGAGAGCTTGTCAGCCCTTCTTCATCCGCTGCATTAAGCCCAATGATTACAAGAAACCTCTGGTAAGAGACCACCGCAATGGAGGCAGTCGGGAGGGTTGATCCCATGGTGAGTCTGGGTCCAGACCCTGAATTAACGGGTCTAATCCCGGAGTGATGGGCCGCAACATCCGGATGTCGAGTGAGGTTTCTGGATCTGAACATCGACTGATGGTTTCTCTGCTCCAGATGTGGAGTGATGGGTCTAATCCAGATGTGGTTGGTAGGTTCTCCGGGTCCAGAATAGGTTGGAGAGGAGAGGGTGGACACTGGGACTGGAATGGAGAGGGTGGATATTGGGAATGGGGTGGAAGGGTGCGGTTGGATGCTGGGAATAGGATGGAGAAAGTGGACACTGGGAATGGGATGCAATAGTGCAGTCGACACTGGGAATGGGATGGAGAAGGTGGACATTGGCAATATCATATCATATCATATCATATATCTACAGCCGGAAACAGGCCTTTTCGGCCCTCCAAGTCCGTGCCGCCCAGCGATCCCCGTACATTAACACTATCCTACACCCACTAGGGACAATTTTTACATTTACCCAGCCAATTAACCTACATACCTGTACGTCTTTGGAGTGTGGGAGGAAACCGAAGATCTCGGAGAAAACCCACGCAGGTCACGGGGAGAACGTACAAACTCCTTACAGTGCAGCACCCGTAGTCAGGATCGAACCTGTGTCTCCGGCGCTGCATTCGCTGTAAAGCAGCAACTCTACCGCTGTGCTACCGTGCCGCCCTTATGATGGCGTGGTGAGGATAGACATTGGGAATGGGATGGAGTGGTGAGGATAGACATTGGGAATGGGATGGAGTGGTGAGGATAGACATTGGGAATGGGATGGAGTGGTGAGGATAGACATTGGGAATGGGATGGAGTGGTGAGGATAGACATTGGGAATGGGATGGAGTGGTGAGGATAGACATTGGGAATGGGATGGAGTGGTGAGGATAGACATTGGGAATGGGATGGAGTGGTGAGGATAGACATTGGGAATGGGATGGAGTGGTGAGGATAGACATTGGGAATGGGATGGAGTGGTGAGGATGGATATTGGGAATGTGATAATGAGGTTTTACTCCATCCTCCCATCTACCTGTGCAACAGTTGGCTTGCCTCAGTGGTCACCTGTCACTTTCTCCAAAGCAAACTCCACTAATTTTGATAATGGATTTCTCTTTCAAATTTAACCCACATGTTCACATGTTTCAATCTTCTGGTCCAATTCCACCTAGCTGTTTGATCGGGAGTTGTGCACTAAACAGTTGCGATATTCCGGAATAAAGGCGACAATCCGTATCCGCAAGTCAGGTTATCCCATACGCTTCACCTTCCAAGATTTTGTGCAGAAGTTCAAGGTCACGCTGAGATCAGCACTGTGGCAGTGCACAGAGGTGAGTTAAACAACTGTCTGCTGGATCTTCCAAACCGTTTCCAATCAGAAGGTTCATTAGTTAACGTGGGGTTAGATAATACTGATTAAAGGCCAGAGCATGTGACTGGTGTTGGTAACATGTGGGTCTTGCATGGATGGGATTGGACCATATTGTAGGAAGAATCAAATTCCCTTTTCTCCCCTCTCCTAACGAGCACAAATCATGTACTGTCAGATTCAGAAACAGCTTTTCCCTGCTGTTATCAGACTCTTGAATGGACCTCTCATATGCTAGGCATGACTTACCCGATCTCCCAATCTACCTCGTTGCGGCCCTTGCCGTTATCTGCATTTTTTCTGCAGCTGCAACACTATGTTCTGTACTCTGCTTATATTCTCGTTTGCACTACCTGTTGTACTCATGTATGGCCGGATGTTCCTGCAAGGTGATTTTCCTGTATCTCAATGCATGTGATGACAATAAACCTAGACTGATGACTATACCAATTATTGAGGCAGAGGAGGTGCTGGAAATCACTGTAAAATTGTGTGACTGTAAATCACCCCCAGTGTAGGTGGGTGGCAGGAGAATTGGGAGAGAGTTGATGGGCATGTGTGAGAGAGCGTAGATTGCAGGGAGATAAAGAGGCACAAAGTGGCCTCCTCCTATGTAATAGGAGAAGTGGAATACCAGGAAGAAACAGATATCCCTGTGAAAAGTGGAGCAGTGGGAAGACGGGGAGAAGGTGATAATAAATTAGTCAGGCCAGCTCTGCAAAAGAACAGTGTGATGTGGACAGGTGAGTAGTTCCCCAGGACACAAATGCTGTGAGGGTGAGGACAAGTTGTCAAATAACAGTGCGACTTGGTATGACAAAAATGCAACACCTCACACTTATCTGAATTTAACTCTATTCCTTGGCCCACTTGCTCAGCTGATCAAGATCCTGCTGTAATTTTTAGTTTAGAGATTGTGATAGAAACATGTGGCCACTGTGATACCACCTATTATAGCGTCATCTGCAAACTTACTAATCATGACTTGTACATTCTCATCCAAATGATTAATATTGATGACAAACACCAAGTGGCCCAGCATCAATCCCTGAGGCACACCACTCGTCATAGGTCTCCAGTCCAAAAGATAACCCTCTGCCACCTATTCTGTTTCCGACCAGGGGGCGGGAAGGCAGCGCAACAGTAGAGTTGTTGCCTTATAGCGCCAGAAATCTGGGTTCGATCCTGACTACAGAGTTTGTACGTTCTCCCCATGACCGCACTTCCCCGGCGTTCCGGTTTCCTCCCAAACTTCAAAGACGTACAATTTTGTAGGTTAATTGACTTCAGTAAAGATTGTAAACTGGTCCTAGTGTGTAGGATAGTGCTAGTGTTCAGGGATCGTTGGTTGTTGGGTGGGCTGAAGGGCATGTTTCTACGCTGCATCTCTAAACTAAACTAAGACATAAAGCCAATTAGGCCTCCCTGGATCCCATGCGATCTAATCCTCCATATCTGCTTAACATGCAGAATCTTATCAAAGGTCTTTGCCGAAATCCATATAGACTATGTCCACAGCCCTATTCTCATCATTCCTCTTGGTTACTTCTTCAAAAAACACAATCAAATTTATGATCTCCCACACACAAAACTATGCTGACTATTCCTAATCAATCCTTGTATTTCCAAATGCGTATATATCTTCCCCTCCAGAATTGTCTCCAGCTATGTTCCTACCACAGGTGTTAGGCCTACTAAAAAATCATCAAGATCCAGTCCGGTTTAAGACTTTTAAGACTGCAAAAAGTTTTGAAATGTTGGGCAGATAAAAAAAAAATATTTTTCAATGTATGAAAGAGCAATCCATGGGTACAGATTGATAATTACCAATCAATGAGAAGAAGTGTTTTTTTCACAGGCCTGTGGGGGACAGGGATACTTGTGGAGCCAAACCTGGTATTGCAGTGGTTCCCAGGCCCCGGACAGAGCCCCATGCAGCACTGGGAGCAATCAGTCCGACCGACCTTCAACCCTGGGCCAGTGGCTGGTGTGATGATCAGTCAGGAAAGCTCCGATCCTGTGGGAAATCCCAGAACAACAGCCATTACTTTACATGAAAAGGAAACACTGGAAGCAGCTGAGACCAAACTATCAGTGACCTTAGTGTCTCCTCCTGAAAGGGTCTTCAGTACGTTACCCCTCCCCTCCACCCACCACCACGCTCTGCACCCTTCAACCAAAGCATCAACACCAACACAGGAACTCATCTTGTGTGTTAGTTAGGAGCAGGTGTAAGCCACCAGGACCTCCACCCTGCTCTGCCATTCAACATAGTAATAGGTGATCTGATCGTCACATCAACCCCGCATTCCAGCCTATCTCCTGGGGACCTTTCACCGCTTTGTTCATTGATCTCATTAGAAATACTCAATGCCTGAATGTACGTAATCTAGTGGGTTTCAGGGCGGCCGCTCACAATGTCGGGCTCCCAGCTCAGACCCCTTCACCCCTCCCAGGAATGAGTAGGTTAACCTATGATGAGCGTTTGTCGGCACTGGGCCTGCATTCGCTGGAGTTTAGAAGACGGAGGCGGGACCTCATTGAAACATACAGAATAGTGAAAGGCTTGGATAGAGAGGATGTGGAGAGGATATTTCCACTAGTGGGAGAGTCTAGGACTAGAGGTCATAGCCTCAGAATTAATGGACGTTCTTTTAGGAAGATGATGAAAAATTACTTTAGTCAGAGGGTAGTGAATCTGTGGAATTCTTTGCCACAGAAGGCTGTGGAGGCCAATTCAGTGGATATTTTTAATGCCGAGATAGATAGATTCTTGATTAGTACAGGTGTCAGAGGTTATGGGGAGAAGGCAGGAAATGGGGTTAGGAAGGAGAGATAGATCTGACAGCATTGAATGGCGGAGTAGACTTGATGGGTCAAATGGCCTAATTCTATTCCTATCACTTATGACCTTATGACCTTCACCCTCACAGACCGACAAGGCTCCTCACCTTCTTCTCTGCCCATCACCCTTGCCCTGTATTCTGGCACGTAGCAGACGCTTTGAATCAGTGGGCTGTTGTTCTCACAAACAGATCACCATCACAAGTGAATCACCCACAGGTGCATCACCCACACCAGAGAACAGGTCTTTGAGGGGAATAAGGAAATCTTAAAGGGACGGGTGGATTCAACCCTAAGGAGACACGGTTGGTTTATTGCGGAAAGGGATCAAATAACCAAGATGTCTTCTTCATAAATACCTTGTGATGTGTTCTTGTTTGTGAAGTTGCGTGCCATCGCTGAATCATTACTAGTTACATGTGCTTGCGTCTTGCATGAAAACAGTAAGTGTTCCTCGTAGCTCAGCCTGTGGTTCATTCTTATACCACTCTTGTATTTTGGCCCAGCTAACTTCATTATCCCACATCCTCTTTCAGTCTGTTTCAGTTCAATTTCCACATGTTCCCCTTCCTTCTGTGGCCCTGATTGTTTTGCCTGTGAAGCAGCAATATCTCTCTGCATTCAGTGGGAAGTTTGGGGCAGGGGCCCTTTGACTGGCCATGTGCAAACAAACAGCAGCTGCCCACGGCTTCCACATTTTTAGGCCTGGGTTGCTAGAAAATTCAAAGTTTCTTCCGTTTCACCTTCACTTTGCTGTTGCATTAAACGATGATATCGCAAACGTTCTATCCTTCAGCAGTTCACAGTTCAAATAGTGCCAAGATCTTCAGAGATCTTCCTGTCAAAGGTCAGTCCAAGCAAGACTCAGAACCCAATGAGCAGATGCAGGTGCCCATTGCAGGTGTAATGCCCTGGCACTATGGTATTACTTCTGTCTATCATTGATGTCCTATTCTCCTGATATTGATTATTGGATGATTCATTGTCTTGTTCATTGCACAGTGATGTATGTCATTGCGGGTGATGTTACTTTATTGCTCTCTATTTCACCAACAGAGAAACAGTGCACCTTTCTATCTTAATTACAGGACAATGTCCGCTTACGCTGCAAGCAGATCGCTGAGTCCGTGATCGGAGTTGATGGAGGTTGGAAGATTGGGAAGACAAAGATCTTCCTTAAGGTTGTGCAAGCTGCAGAGCTTTCAGGCCATTGACATAAGCCTGGGAGAGCCTCACCTGGGTCGGTGCTGTCCCTTACACATAGAAACATAGAAACATAGAAAATAGGTGCAGGAGGAGGCCATTCGGCCCTTCGAGCCAGCACCGCCATTCATTGTGATCATGGCTGATCATCCACAATCAGTAACCTGTGCCCAACTTCTCCCCATATCCCTTGATTCCGCTAGCCCCTAGAGCTCTATCTAACTCTCTCTTAAATTCATCCAGTGATTTGGCCTCCACTGCCCTCTGTGGCCGAGAATTCCACAAATTCACAACTCTCTGGGTGAAAAAGTTCCTTCTCACCTCAGTTTTAAATGGCCTCCCCTTTATTCTAAGACTGTGGCCTCTGGTTCTGGACTCACCCAACATTGGGAACATTTTTCCTGCATCTAGCTTGTCCAGTCCTTTTATAATTTTATATGTCTCTATAAGATCCCCTCTCATCCTTCTAAACTCCAGTGAATATAAGCCTAGTTTTTAAAAATCTTTCCTCATATCACAGTCCCGCCATCCCAGGGATCAATCTCGTGAACCTACGCTGCACTGCCTCAATTACAAGGATGTCCTTCCTCAAATTAGGAGACCAAAACTGTACACAATACTCCAGATGTGGTCTTACCAGGGCCCTATCTAACCGCAGAAGAACCTCTTTACTCCTAAAACTACACCTATCCTTGAGGGTCAGAAAGGGAAGTCTTTAGACTCTTGGTAGTTCATGTCCCAGGACCAGGGATTAGGTAATGCATCTGCTCAGTCTGCAAGAGTAATGGAGAGATACAGCACATAAACAGGCCCTTCATCCCACTGCGTCTGTGCCAACCATCAACACCATTTGATGACCATTCACACTATTCCTACATTAATCTTAATTTTTCATCTCCCTGCATTCCCATCAACTCAATCCCAGTTTCCACAACTCACCGAACAGTAAGGCCCATTACAGTAACAAACTAATTTACCCAACCACACATCATTTTGACGTGGGAGGAAACCGGAGCACCCGGAGAAAACCCACATGATCATAGAGTCATACAGCATGGAAACAGGCCTCTCAGCCCAACTTTCGATCGCTTCGCTGAACACCTGCGCTCGGTCCGCATTAACCAAACTGATCTCCCTGTGGCCGAGCACTTCAACTCCCCCTCCCATTCCCAGTCTGACCTATCTGTCATGGGCCTCCTCCAGTGCCATAGTGAGGCCCACCGGAAATTGGAGGAACAGCACCTCATATTCCGCCTCGGCAGTTTGTAGCCCGGCGGTATGAACATCGACTTCTCCAACTTCAGATAGTTCCTCTGTCCCTCCCTTCCCCTCCTCCTTCCCAGATCTCCCTCTATCTTCCTGTCTCCACCTATATCCTTCCTTTGTCCCGCCCCCCCTGACATCAGTCTGAAGAAGGGTCTCGACCCGAAACGTCACCCATTCCTTCTCTCCCGAGATGCTGCCTGACCTGCTGAGTTACTCCAGCACTTTGTGAATAAATTGTCCAACCAAGTTGTCTATCCAAACTCGTCCCTGTGTTTGGTCCACATCTTGCTCAGTCGTTCCTATCCATGTCTTTTAAACATTATTATTGTACTGCCTGTACAGCTTCCTCCAGCAGCTTGTTCTACATACCCCCCACCCCCCATCCTCAGTGTCACAGAGAGAAGTTGTAAACTCCAGAAGGTCAGGATTAGCAAAAATGAGACACAAAGAGAGCATGTGATGTAACACCTGCTGCACCACTGGCAACAGCAAGTTCGATGTCTTTGATCAGGCTCACAGAGTTTAACCCACATAACCCATCCTAGGAACAGTTATTGTATGGCCAAGTTTTGGTTGGGGCTGAGAGGGTTGGTTCATGTGGGCAGTTGGCGTGACAGAATAGGGGAGGAGAGATGGGAATCTGGAGAGCAGTCACAGTCACCTTTTCCTCCTACCTCTGGAATTCCCATTGAATCCCAGCAAGGATTAGGAGACTTCTCTATGGAACTCCTTTCCCTCCTCTAATGCAGTGTAGAACATTCCTCTCTTTCTTTAGCGATGGAATAGGAGCAACAGGGAAGGGCAAATTGTAAAGTCCCGGGCATTTACAGAATGTTATTGGGTTTTTTTCAATGGAAATCCATGGGCTCTAGGGCAGGCAGGTAGACACAAAATGCTGGAGTAACTCAGCGGGTCAGGCAGCATCTCAGGAGAGAAGGAATGGGTGACATATAAACCTCATTATCACAGAGTGAAAGTAAACCAGAAAATGCTGGAAACATTCAGCAGGTCTGCAGAGGGAGAGAGAGAGAGAGAGAGAGAGAACAGGTCCAAGACTCTTCATCAGTACTGGGAATGAGAGGGAAACAGGGTGCAGAGAGGGATAGGACAGAGGGAATGTCTGTGATTGGGTGAGGACAGGGTTGTGTGGGGATAAGTAGCAGGGGACCTCTAGTCGATGGGTAAGGGAATGATTGGAGAGTGAGAATACAAACATAAAGAGTTTGAAGTGGAAGGCTGGAGGTGCTGGCATGCTTCGTTGTGCTGCTGCATTTCTTGTTGTGATCCCAACACCCCCCATGTCTTGGACCTCCCTGTGCACTACGTATGTCATTCTTGCCCTCCAGGAGTGCGACCACCTGACTTTGAAGATTGAGCAAGAGAGAATCTTGACAGCACACGTTCTGATCATTCAAAAAAGCATGCGTGGTTTCAAAGACAGGTGAGTTCCCCCAGTCGTACACCTCCCCGGCATTATGGTCAAATACAATGACCTCTTCTTTCACTTGTATTCATGTAAATAGATCGGTATTTTGTCGCGTATTGTCACCATGTTCCTAAGTTGAAGAGCAAACAATCAAAGGACCACCGTAAAAAAAAATCATCCAGCACCTGACTTATTTACATGACATCGTTAAATGTACGCATGTTTCGGGATGCCCTTAAATAGTCACCAATGCAATTCCCTGGGTCAAATGCAGAGAGCAGGTTATGTCCAGTGTCAAAGGTCAGAAGGCCAGGTTGTGTACAGGGTCAGAAGTCAGATGGGTATTGTGTCCAGGGTCAGAGGTCAGATCTGGATTATGTTCAGGGTCAGAGGTTGAAATAATGGCTTGTGTTAATGTTTGAAGGTCATTTCACTAGATTGTGCTCAATATCAAATTAAGGTGATTGGATTGTGTTTAGTTTCAGAGGTTGTATCACTTGATAATGTTTAGGGTCAAAAGGATAATCCCTGGATTCTGTTATTCTGTTCAAATATCACATCTCTGTTTTGTGCTCAGGTTAGAGGTCGGAGGCTAGACTATGTTTAGAGTCAGATGCCAGAGGTGATTGCGTTCATGGTCAGAGGTTGGAGGCTGGATTGTGTTCATGATTAAGAGATTGGAGCATCTGTGTTCAGGGTCAAAGGTTGGAGGCTTGATACTGCTCAGGGTCAGAGGATGGAGCTGGGTCATATTCAGGGTCAGATGTCAGAGGCTGGATTGAGTTTGTGCTGATGAATTCTATTGACATTCTACAACATGGGATCGCCTGCAGTTGGGAATATTCAATGACAATCACATTCATGAACTGCACAATTTATTCAATTATAAAACTGGCCCAGATTTCTCTATGATTTCTTTAATTTCAAATAACCCCTGCAATCTCCCCCCCCCCCCCCCCCCCCAGCTGTCCTACTAGTTCCACTGTTCACATCCCTATCTCCCTTCGTTATCACTTCTTCTCCAGCCATTGTGGACCCCACCCTTCCTTGGTCATCTGTTGGCAGCCCTGATTTGTTCTGGTCTTCTCCTACCTCCAGTCCCCCCCACCCCCTACCCCCATACTTTCAGTCTCAAGAAAAGGGGCAAACCATCCTTTTTCTCCAGAGATGCTGCCTGACCTGTTGAGTTACTCCAGCATTTTGCGTCTTTCTTTGGCCCAGATTCAATCTTGATAAGTCTGCCCATCCGTTCCAGTTCCCCTCCCAGTGGTGTGCGATCTGACAGCTCCTTTCTGTCAACCAGCGGGGATGATTTGGGCAAGCTTTCACTTTGATTGACCACCATCAATGCTTTTTCCCTCTCTCCGAATTGGGCAGAGTGCTATAGACCATCTTCTTGCCTCACTGACCAGAGGCAAATGTTTGTGACTGATCTCCCCAGCGGAGAGTGTCCTGGGTGGTCCTTTCTCCCTTGCTAACCTGTCATGGTTTCCCCTTTAGTGAGACAAGTGCAAAGTGACCACAGCGGTTCATCCATGTTGACCAGGAACATGGACAGGGGAATTCTCACTGGACAGTCCTTCCCTTGCACACTGGGTAGTAACCTCCTCCTCCTATCTAGCAGAAAGTGATTGGGATAATCCTTTCCTCCTTTGCTGACCAACACAGTTACTTGGACAGCCTCTCCTCATCTCCAACCAGATGAGGGTGGTCTGGACAGTCTCTCCCCACGTCCCCACCTCCTGCGAGGGTTGTGTCGGATTAATGAATCAACTGTTGTACATGGAACAATTAATTGTGTTTCCTTGTGTTTCAACAGGAAGAACTTCCTGAGACTGAGGGCCGCTGCCCAGATGATTCAGAGTCACTGGAGAGGACAACGGTGTCGCAAGAAGTACCGACTGGTAACTCTCTCTACGTGTTTGAATGTCTGTACCTGTCGTGTAGGAGTCAGGTTCCCAATGGTTTTACTTTAGTTTGAAGGTGCAGCATGCAATCAGGCCCTTCAGCCACCGAGTCCATGCTGACCATTGGTCTCCCGCACACTAGTTCCAGGTTATCACAATTTTGCATCCTACACATTAGGGGAAATTTACAGAAGCCAACTATCCTACAAATCTGCACGTCCTGGGAATGTGGGAGGAAACCGAGTAACAATAGACAATAGACAAAAGGTGCAGGGGTAGGTCATTCGGCCCTTCGAGCCAGCACCATCATTCAATGTGATCATGGCTGATCATTCTCAAACGGTACCCCGTTCCTGCCTTCTCCCCATACCCCATGACTCCTCTATATTAAGAGTTCTATCTAGCTCTCTCGAAAGCATTCAGAGAATTGTCCTCCACTGCCTTCTGAGGCAGAGAATTCCGCAGATTTACAACTCTCTGACTGAAAAAGGTTTTCCTCATCTCCGTTCTAAATGGCCTACCCCTTATTCTTAAACTGTGGCCCCTGATTCTGGACTCCCCCAACATTGGGAACATGTTTCCTGCCTCTAGCATGTCCAACCCCTTAATAATCTTATATGCTTCGATAAGATCCCCTCTCATCCTTCTAAATTCCAGTGTATACAAGCCTAGTCGCTCCAGTCTTTCAACATATGACAGTCCCACCATTCCGGGAATTAACCCAGTAAACCTACGCTGCATGCCCTCAATAGCAAGAATATCGTTCCTCAAATTTGGACACCAAAACTGCACACAGTACTCCAGGTGCGGTCTCACTAGGGCCCTGTACAACTGCTGAAGGGGCTCTTTGCTCCTATACTCAACTCCTCTTGTTATGAAGGCCAACATTCAATTGGCTTTCTTCACTGCCTGCTGTACCTGCATGCTTCCTTTCAGTGACTGATGCACTAGGACACCCAGATCTCGTTGTACGTCCCCTTTTCCTAACTTAGCCGGAGAAAATGTGGGAGAATGTTCCACCGGGAGAAATGCGCAAACTCTGCACAGATAGCACCTGTAGCCAAGATTGAACCTGGGTCTCTGCCGTTGTGAGGCAGCAACTGCACCACTGAGCCGGACTCTAGCATCGAGTCATTATGGCCCAACGTCTATGTCGACTGAGTTACCCCATCTAAGTTAGTTCCATTTCCCTGCATTTGGCCCATATTATTCTAAAGCTTATCTATACATGTATTTTTATTGTACCTGCCTCAGCAACTCCCTCTGGCAACTCGTTCCAAATACCCACCAGGCTCTGTGTGAAAAAGTTGTACCTCAGTTTCCTATTCATTTTCTCCCCACTCGTGTTAAACCTATGCTGTCTAATCTTTGATTCCCCTATCCTGCAGTCACCCTCATGATTTTATGTGTATATAAAATCACCACCTTTCACTCCAAGAAATAAAGTCCTTGTGCCCAATTTCTCCTTATAGCTCAGGCCCTTGAGTCATGGCCACATCCTCGTAAATCTACTCTGCACTCTTTCCAATTTATGGCATCTTTCCTATAGGAGGGTGGCTAAAACCACACACAATACTCCAGTTGTGGCCTCACCAATCTCTTGTTCAACTGTAACTTAATTTCCCAACTTCTATACTCAATTCCCTGACTGATGAAGCCCAATGTGCTAAAAGCCTTTTTCACCTCCTATCTACCATTCACTCAGCTTTCAGGGATATGTACTCTGAAATTCCTCTGCTCTACAACACTCCCCAGTATCCACTGTGAAGGTCCTGGCCTGATTTGACTTCCAAAAATGCAATACCTCAAACGTACCAGAATTAAACTCCATTAGCCATTCCTCGGCCAACTGACACTATCTCCCATGTACAAAGCCATGCTAAGTATCCCTAACCAACCCATCCTTCAAATGTGCATGTGTATTCTTATTCCTCAGAATCGTCTCCAGTAACTTTCCACCCACATACCTACAGTTCTACAGTTTCCAGGTTTTCCATTGCGTTCTTAAATACAGGCACATCATTAGCCATCCGCCAGTCTTCCTGCACCTCACCCTTGCTAAAGAAAACTTTAAAACACAACACAAAGATCGGGAGAGACAATCAAGACTTTATTTGAGAGCACCAAATACAGTGATGACTGGGGGAAATCTAAGAGATTGCTCAACAAACAAAGATTCATCTGCTCCTTTTATACAGACTTTTCTTTTGATATTCTGTTTACCACAGCAAACACCTTAGGAATTTTCCTTCCTCCCAAATGGTTTTACAACACTCACAGACCTCTGGAAAACACAGAACAGTAAACGCAGCCAAATGTCAGATAAGCAAATGTCCTGTTACCCTTTCGACCTTATTTTATTGTTTTATGATTGCCATTTGTCCTTTGACAACAAAAAACAGAATATGACTAAAGTAAATTGCTACGCATGCTGAGTTTCAACCTTCTTTAAAGACAGAATTATTATAATGCATGAAGAGGACTTTAAACATTTTAAGCACTCGACTTATCCCTTTCTATCTTCTTGAAGCTTTGCAATTTATCTTTGTCACCCTTGACTACAGATGATTCATATATCTCAGCCAGGACTCCTACAATTTCTTCTCTAGGTCCCAAAGTGTCCTTGAATATATCTGAATAGGCCTGGAAGATTTATTTACATCATACATCTTATGAAATTAATATATTCAGCACCTCCTCGATTGTTTTATAGATAGTGCTCATGAGATCACCATTAACATCCCCAGGTTTCTGTATCTTCACGTCCTTCTCCATGGTAAAAACATGAGGAGAAATAATATTGAAGACCTTGTCCATCTCCTGCGATTCACAAATAGATGATCACTTTGTTTTCTAAGGGCCATATTCTCTCTCTATAATTCATCTCATGCCCCCCCTTTTGCGCTTCTGATTTCCTTCAATTCTCTCAATCCCCTATATTCCCTGGGGGATACACTTGCTCCCAGCAGCACATGTCTGACACTTCATTTTCCTGTCCAGAGCCTCAGTTACTCTTGTCATCCAGGGTTCCTTATACCTTTCTGCTTTGCCCTTCACTATAACCAGAACATGCATATCATGAACCCTGAGTATCACACTTTAAAAAACTTTCTGGAGACACAAAGTGCTAAGTCAGAAGAACAGTCCTGACCTGAAACATCACCCATCCATTTCCTCCAGAGATATTGCCTGACCCATTGAGTTCCTCCATCACTTTGTGTTTTGTTTAAAACCATCCCACTTTCCAGAACCTGTCCAGGGGCTCTATCCGAGCCGGCCACTGGAGATGTTTGGCCCAGAGCCAGCAGGGATGGGGGACATGCCTAGGTGAAACTTTGTTTGCCTGTTCAAAATGGGTGTAAAAGGCATTGAGCTCATCCAGTAGAGATGTGTCGTTGTCAGAGATCAACCCTGACTTTTGCTTGCAGCCGGTGATGGTATTGAGGCCCTGCCACATCACCTGGCATCAATTTGATTGAATTGAACCTTCAGCATGTTTTGGAATTTGCTCTTGGCATCCCTGACATCCTTGCAGAGATCATACTTGTACAAAGTGGGATTGTTCTTCTTTGGGAACTGAGAGGTTGCCGTGGAGAAGTGGGCCGATTGGGCTGGTATTGATACAGGATGATAGGGCGGGTGTGGGGATGTGTGGTGCTGTGATCAGGCTGGGATTACCAGGGCTATGGAGAGGTTGTAGGGCCGATGATCGCAGGATATCAGTGAAGGTGAGGTGTTAATCCAGTAATGACTCCTCTAACACCATTATAATCTTCAGCGCGTTCATTTATTTGTGGCATTTCTGCTTTTCCCTCCCAGATGAGGCACGGATTTGGAAGATTACAGGCGCTGTATCACGCACAGAGAATGGTCAGACAATACCAGGACACCCGGCGGCGGGTGATACTGTTCCAGGCACAGTGCCAGGGTTACCTGGCACGGATAAATCACAACAAGCGAATCAAGGCTCTGGTCACTATCCAGGCCTACACAATGGGGCTGCTTATTCGAAGGAACTATCGCATAATGAGGAGAGATGTAAGTGATAGAGGCGGGGAGTGAGGGCAGGGAGGAAGCACGTTTCACACCCTTCATCTATTTTACCAGCAATGAAGTACAGCTGCAGAGTAGGGTACACAGCCAGCAATCCAGCACAGCACCATCCCAGACACAGCACCTGACAAGCCACGTTAGCATGTGTGTGCGAATGTGCTTGTGTGCATGTATGTGTGCGCATGTGACTGTGTGTATGTGACTGTGTGTATGTGCCTGTGTATATGTGCCTATGTGTGTGTGTGCATGTCTCTTTGTGCATGCATCTGTGTACATGCGTCTCAGTGAGTGTGTGTGTGTGTGTGTGTGTGTGTGTGTGTTCATGAGAGGGTGGGTTGTGTATGGTGTTGGCGTATGTATTGGTGTATGTATGGTGTAGACGTGTATATTGTACGATATCTTGTATGGCGTGTTTAAGTATGCAGATGTATTGTGCGTGGAGTGAGTGGATGTGTGCCTGTGTGCAGGTGTGAGTACAGATGTGTGTGTGCACGCAACTACCTGTGTGCACAGATGTGTGTATGCATGCACAGGTGTGTGTGCGCTCATGCAGGTCTGCGTGTTTGTGTGTGTGCGCACATATATGTGTATGTCTGGCAGGATCCGTGTGAGTGAATGGGTTGAGGTGGGGGTGGCTTTGTGGGGGGGAACTCACCTGATTGTCTCTCTCAGTGGGAAGCATTGGGTATTAGGGGGCAGAGAGGGTGTCAGGATGAGAGGGTGGAGTGGCTGTAAAATGTTTTTCACTCTTTAACCTCTCGCAGATTGAAGGAGGCGCTGAGGCAGGGAAGCTCGGCAAGAAAGGGGGACAGCGGAGAGTAAAGCTGGTGGCTGTCGCAACGGCTAAGGAGGAGTCTGGCGCAGGAGAATGGGTACGAGTGGTCTCAACGTCCAGCTTTGCAAACGCCTCAGCAAACGGCACTCTTCTGACAATTACCTTGGTTACTGTTCTGTCATTGGTGTAGAAGCCCCGCTGACAACTGGCTATGCACGTGGTTGTGGTTTAAGGGACCAGAGACCCCACAATGGATCCATGCCCTACCCAGACCAGGGACCTTACAAAGGCCCAGAATCACAGCTTGCCTTCCCACAAAAACACCTCCAACCAGAGCCTTAACTTGCTATAAAAACATAAAACATGTTGGGTAGATTTTGCAGGTTAGGCGGCATCTGTGGAGAGATCTGCCTCAGAAGGCAGTGGAGGCCAATTCTCTGGATGCTTTCAAGAGAGAGCTAGATAGAGCTCTTAAAGATAGCGGAGTCAAGGGGTATGGGGAGAGGGCAGGAACGGGGAACTGATTGTGGATGATCAGCCATGATCACATTGAATGGCGGTGCTGGCTCGAAGGGCCGAATGGCCTACTACTGCACCTATTGTCCATTGCCTATTGTCTAGAACAAAGAGTTAGCGCTTCAGGGTTGATAACACTTCATCATAACTGGAGAATAGTTAAAAATCAAACTTGTTTTAAGTTGCAGAGTAGTGAGGGGAGCAGTGCAGAGAAGGCAAGCAGTGACAAGGTGGAGACAAGGGGAGACTGAACGACAGGTGGTTGTGGTGGTGCTGGCTGAGAGAGGAGGCGGAGGCTTGTTACTCACAGCTGAGTGAGGTGTAAATGGAGAGCGATGAATGAGGAAAGAGGAAAAGCTGCAGTTTATATACCTAGCATTGACTGAATAAATTTAAAAATTGTTTATTAATTGTGAGAAATCGGGCATCTGACTTTTCAGGGTGAGCTATTTTAGGCCGGGATGAGAACAAAATGCCTTCACTCAGGAGGAAGGGGGTGAATTTTGTCCATAGAATGTCATTCGGAACAGGGATAGGTGTTATTGCATTGTTGGTGGGCATAGGATTGAAGGGCCGAATGGCCTATTGCCACTCCTTTAATTTTAACTTATAAAATATGTTTTAAATGAATTTGACTAAAAAATAACATTATTATTGCTTAAAAAGTAGAGTATTTTTAAATGAATGCCGGCCAATGTTGGATGATCTGTGGGGAACGGGGCTTTGGGATCTGCCGTCTGAGATCCAAGGTGCTCGCAGATAGCACCAATTCATGGGATGCCCCCCTGAAGATGGTCCTCGATGCTGGATTCCCAGCAGTGACCATCCCTGAAAGCAAACGTCTTCTGAGAAACAAACTCCCATTGGATCCTTTTGCAGCTTCCTGACCGATGACAACATCCTCCCTCCAGTCATCTGCTCTCTCCCTAAGCAGTCCTCATCTCTCTCTCTCTCTCTCTCTGTAGGCCAAGCAGGACATGATGAACGAGAGGAGGCTGAGAGAAGAGTATTTGAGGACACATCAACAGGAAGCGAACCCTGACCTCATCAATGATCTGGAAATCGTGGACGAGATCTTCAGCTTTCTACCAAATGTGCTGGAAGGTCAGGAGAATGAAGATCCGATGGAATTTGAGGTGACGTTTCCATTTTGGGAATTAAATACCATGATTTTCCAAAGAGGGCCTTCACTGACTGGACTGTGGGTGACAGGGCATTATGTGCAGTGGGCAGTTTTGTTCCGGAATTGTCCTTCTACCTGGCCCAGTTTCACAATCCCGTGACATGCGGTCTCTGACTGTAACCCTGGGATTCTGGATAACAGGGCTGAGATCCCGGGCCTGGAAACTGCTTCATGTACTTCCAACATAAATGGTGGCGTGCAGTCTAATATCAGCTCAACCAGCCCACGCTCCCTCCCCTCCACTCCACAGCTACACAGACCTTTTGTGGTCATGTTTGTCAAACTGAGGCATGGGCGTCCATCCTTCATCCACCAGTAGACCGGAGCAGCACTGGGCCATTTCTGGTTGTTGTCCCTCTGACTTTGCAGTGGGAATTTGACTGACCAAAGCTAGACTCCAGCAGTATTTTACGTCTTCTTGTCTTGGAAATAACAGCTCCCGGTCACCCACAGAATGACCCGATTTTACCAGCCCTGGAAACTTTTCCAGGAACCCTGAGTGTAATATCGCTGAGAACTGTGAGCTGAAACACAACCTCAGCTGTGTGGCCTATGTGGGCCTTTCTCCTGTGAGGGCAGGAGAAGCTTAAAAATCCACACTTTGATCAATTAATCTGTTAATTTGGTGATTAACTAGTTAAAAGTGCCAGTAGGTCTATAGGTTGATACTTGCGTAGAATTGATTAACTGATTAATTACCTGATCTCTGCCAGTGCATGCAGTTTGCTGATCAAAGTCGCAGATCCCCTTGAGCAGTGAGTGGATTCCGTGCCTACTTTCCCGAGCTCACAGGTTCAAGCAGAATGGCCACAGGGATTCCCTGCCTGTAACACTGGGACTTGTCTACAGGTGAATCCCGCCTGTAACACCAGAACCTGTCTAAAGGTGAATCCCACCTGTAACACTGGGACCCATCTACAGGTGAGCCCCCACCTGTAACACTGGCGGGGGTAGTTTACAGGCAAAATATTAGGACTGTCTGCAGGTGATCCCGCCTGTAACACTGAGACTGACTGCAGGTGATCACTGCCTGTAAACATTTGGACCTATTTACAGATGATACCTGCCCGTAACACTAGAACTGTTTACAGGTGATCCCTGTCTACAGCACTGTGACCTGTCCATAGGACCACCACTCAGGACTGTATCACTCAGATCACTTTGCCCTGCTCATGGTTGGTTATGTTTGACCTTCTCAGGACTTGGAGGTGAAGGGGCAGAGGTTGGAGGAGTTTGATTTGGATGACACGTCACTTTCTTCTGACTCCGTTGAAGAGGACGACCTTTCCCAGTTCACCTTCTCGAAATACGCTGCCACTTACTTCCAGGGGTCGTCCACCGCCTCCCACATCCGACAGCCTCTCCGACATCCCCTGCTCTTCCACGAGGACCAAGTAGATGTCCTGGTAGGTGAACTCCCCACTACTGGAAGCCAATTGCCTGGCTCGTAGGCTTCCCAACCATCCAGCCCACTCTATTTTGGTGTAAGTGAAGGAAGAGTGAAGGAGTTTATTACAATGGGAGGTATCTAAAATATGTTTATTATTCCATGGGAAGGAGCTTAGATGGATGTCAGAGGGTTATACAGCACGGAAGCAGGACCTCCAGCCCACCCACCCCAATTGACCATCAGCCACTCGTTTACATTAATCCTACCCTACCCCCTTTATTCTACCCAAACACTCATCAATGACCCCAGATTCTACCACTCACCCACACACAAGGGCCAATTTACATCGACTAATCTGCACATCTTTGGGATGTGACAGGAAACCAGAGCACCCGGAGGAAACGCACACAGTCACAGGGAAACCGTGCAAACTCCAGAACAAACCGTACCCAACGTCAGGATTTGAATCAGGCCTCCGGCGCTGTGAGGCAGCAGCTCTACTAGCTGTGCCACTGCGCCACCCAAGAACCTTAGTTTAGTTTAGAGATATAGGGTGGAAACAGGCTCTTCGGCCTACCGAATCCAGGCTGACCAACGATTAATTGTACACTAGTTTTATCCTACACACTAGGAACGATTTACAGAAGCCAATTAACCGACAAACCTGTACTTCTTTGGAATGTGGAAAGAAATAGGAGCACCTGGAGAAAACTCATTTGAGAATATACAAACTCCTTAAAGACAGCATCCGCAGTCTGGATCGAATCCAGGTTCTGGTGCTGTAAGGCAGCAACTCAACTACTGCGCCACCATGCTGCCATTTTGTGCATTGTGTACGTTTGCTGGGAGTTTGGAGCTGGGTTGGAAATTTCTTACTGCATTTTTAGACTTTACTTTAGAAGTACAGCGTGGAAACAGGCCCTTCAGCCCAGCGAGTGCATGCCGACCAGCGATCACCCCGTACATTAGCACTACCCTACACACTAGGAACAATTTACAATTTAGAGAAGCCAATTAACCTACAAACCTGTATGTATTTGGAATGTGGAACGAACCTGGGGAAAACCCAGGTGGTCACAGAGTGACTGTACAAATTCCCTACAGACAGCACCCACAGTCAGGATCAAACCCAGGTCTCTGGTGCTGTAAGGTAGCAGCTCTACGGGTGCGCCATTGTGCCGCCCTAAATCTTTTAATGGGTTGCAGATAATAACATTAAAGGAGGCACAAGTAACTGGAGATGGTGGAATTTGGAGCAAAATAATGATATTAAATTGTCGAGGTTCCATTTTGCAGTGTGGTGTCATGACGTAAGTCACATTGTTTAAAGCCAGTCGGCAGCTCCAGCGGTTTTGGACTGGCTGTTTGTGACATTACCAACATGTGGAATCTGTGTCTACAGGCTTCCCTGGCTGTGTGGAATGTTATCCTCAGATTCATGGGAGATCTTCCAGAGCCCAAGCCATTTGCCAAGACCTCAGAGAAGACGAGGGACTCCATCATGACACAGATCTACGAGTCCCTTGGCAGAAAGTCCAAGGTTGTCATGACTGCAAACCAGGCCACAGATGAGGTACGGCGCGTCCGGGAACTGTCGACACACTCAATGTTTATTGCTCAATGATCAGCAAAGCTCCCAGTCAACTGGAGCAGTGTTGGCAGAGACGTCTTCACCCTGTACAGGGACTGGCATGGTGTGAAGTGTTGTACAGTACTGATCTGGCAACCACTATGGTATTGATGATTTGGTGGCCAAATTTGTGGATGATACAAAGATAGATGAAGGGGCAGGTAGTGTAGAGCAAGCAGGGAGTCTGAAGAAGGACTTGGACAGAGTGTACAACGAAGTGGCAGATGGAACACAGTATAGCAAAGTATGTGGTCATGTGCTGTGGTGGTAGGAATAAGAGTGCAGACTACTTTCTAAACAGGGAAAGGATTCAGAAATCAAAGATGCAAAGGGACTTGGGAGTGCTGGTGCAGGAATCCCAAACGGTTCATTTGCAGATTGAATCGGTAGTGAGGAAGGCGAATACAATGTTAGCATTCATTTCAAGAGGACTGGAATATAAAAGCAAGGATATAATGCTGAGGTTATATAAAGCACTGGTCAGATCGCATTTTGAGAATTGTGAGCAGTTTTGGACCACATATCTGAGGAGGGATGTGTTGGCATTGGAGAGAGACCAGAGGAGGTTTAGAGAATGATCCCAGGAAGATTGGGTTTAATTTATGGTGAGCGTTTTTGACGTCACCTCTCTGGAGTTTAGAAGGATGAGAGGGGATCACATTGAAACTTAACGAATGGTGAAAGGCCTGGATGAAGTGGATGTGGAGAGGATCCGTTAGTGGGAGAGTCTAGGACCAGAGGGTACAGCCTCAGAATAAAAGCACGTACCTTTAGATAAGAGATGAGGAAGAATTTCTTTAGCCAGAGGGTGGTGAATCTATGGAATTCAACACCACAGACGGCTGTGGAGGCCGTCTTTGAGTATTTTTAAAGGTTCTTCATTAGTAAGGGTGCCAAGGGTAACGGGCAGAAGGCAGGAGATTGGGGTTGGGAGGAATAATAGATCAACCATGATTGAATGGCGAGTAGACTCGATTTGACTAAAAGGCCTAATTCTGCTCCTGTGAGTTATGGACATTATACTAACCAGTCACTGTTCAGCAAATCCCAACCAACGGGCCAAAGGTTCAGGGTCTGGGGCCCAGGCTATCAGACTCCAGGGCTGTAGCTTTCCATCCACAGAAATCACCCTCACCACCAGTTCCCCTCATCCCCTCTCCCACCCGATCATCTGCTGGATACCTCCTGGTCTTCAAATCCTGGCCACCTTCCCCAACAATCTCCCAAACCCTCGCTAACCTTACCTTCTCTCAAAACCATTCAGTTCCTCCAACAACAATCGTTTCTTCCCTCCCACAATGGTGGGCCGAAGACACACACAATGGTCTTTCCCGCAACAATGGCAGGGTCCCCTCTGCCCTGCTGCCCCCTCTGCCCAGCTCTCCCCCTCTGCCCAGCTCTCCCCCTCTGCCCAGCTCCCTCCTCTGATGGTGCAGGGAAAAGCTGTGTGTTACCAGGCATGATGACGATGGCAGTATGTACAGTGGAGTATAGGAGCACCCCTCTGTGGGCTCTAGTGGCCCTTTCTGTACCAATTCAGACAGTGTTCACTCGATCCAAGGCTCTCTGGATGATTTTTTTTTTCTTCAATTCATTGCTTTTTTCTTATTTTCCCTGATTTTTTACTGTGTGCTATGAAGTGCTCCATGAGCTCCATAACCATGAGCTGCGGGATGTTGAATGATCTGAATGTGTTAATTTACTGAGGGTAGGGTTGATTATTGGGCTTTCCCCAGTGTTATAATCCAGTAATAAACAGTGTTGTCTAACCTTTCCCCCGCTGAGGACCTGAGGTCCGCCTGCTTCCCTCATTCACCAATCTTTGTCTGAGCTCCTTTGAATGCATCCTTACCCTCTCTCTCAGTGGCAGCTGAGACCACTCCTCACCCAACCCCCTTGTGTCATGTCTTATGCTGGTGGAATTCTGTAGATGATCGCTCCTGTTACTGGGACCAAGAGAACTCGGGAGGGAAAGTGGGAGTCTGCAGCAACAGCACCAGGCAGGTTCCTGGGATGAGAGGATTGTCCGAACATCATGATGAAAGAAATTAGTTATCTATTCTTTTCAGTTCAGAAGAGTGAGCAGCGATCTTTTTAAAACATTCAGATCCTGAAGGAACATAGTGGCAAATGTCAGGATGTTTTCACATGGAAGAGTCTTGAACAAGGAAACATGGTTACAAGATTTGGAGCTGGTCATTTAAAGCTGAGGCGCGCGGGAACTTCCACTTATCAAGGGTGGGAATCTCCAGCACTTTTTGCCGCAGAGGGAAGTGGGCCCTTGATCACCGGAGGTATTTAGAGAGGGAATAGATAATGTTTTGAAAGATCAGGGAATTGAGGGCTGAGGACAACTAGCACAGAGGAGGAGGTGAGGCCTGGGACAGATCAACCATGATCATACTGAATGGTGAGGCAGGCTTGAGGAGCCAAGTGGCCCACTCCTGCACTTATTTTCTTGTGTTCTGACCAGGACCATAGACCATCTGAGAAATATAATTGCTGGTTCCAACAAAAATACTCGGCCTGGGTAGAGTAGAGTGAAAGGAAGGGCTATTTATTCTGATCTCTATTACTCAAATAGAGAATGATATGTGTTAACGTTTGAGCCTGATCCGCCCTTGGGCAAGAAAATAATTGACGATAGATTAGAATCTACCACTACAGTAGTATAGACTGAAGGAAGAATGATATCAAGACATACAACACCAAACAGCCCCTTCGGCCCACCAAGGCCATGCCAACCCCCCCATACCAACCCCCTATTTACACTAATCCTACTTTAACCTCATTTTATTCTTCACCTAGTCCCATCACCTCCCCCAAGATTATATAGCTCACCTATCCACCCGGGGCAATTTACAGTGGACTATTAACCAACCAAGCAACATGTGTTTGGGAGAAAACCCACACAGTCACAGGGAGAAAGTGCAAACTCCACATAATTAGCATTGGAGGTCGGAATCAAGTGTGGTCTCTGCCGCTGTGAGGCAGCAGTTCTACCAGCTCTGCCCCCTGTGTGATGGAGGTTGTGTGGGTAGCTGAGCTTTGATTAACGTGTTCGTTGGGTGATGTGTGGAGAATGAACAATGTCTTCCGTGTCAGCCGGGGAAGGAACGGCAGGGACTGCGATTCCCAGATACTGCAGTCAGGGAAAATTATGATCAGCGGCAGGAATCAGCCAACATCCATCAGAGCCCACCCCAGCCCAGCCCACCACCTAGTGAGGCCGTGGCTCATCCTGTATCCCTCCTTTCCTCATTTTGTCCAATTGCCTAGGTGTCTGGAAGCCTTTAGATCTCTATCAGGCTGCTACAGATTGGGCCACAACTCTCACTTCCTCATGTTTCCAGTGCTTGAGTCCTGAAAAGAGGAAGAAATGGAGCAAGCATCAGCCCTCTAGCTTAAATGTGAGCAACAATTCAACCCCAAATCGAAAAATCATGCTGATAACATGAGAACAGCCATGGACTCCACTGGCCATGACGTGTACAGCTATTGTTCCTAATGCGGTTTTCGGCTTGCAGTCACTCCTAATATTCGAGCAACTAGGATCTGGAACGAATCTGCCATTTTCCACATCATTGTGCTGGTGGGAATTATGCTTCCTCTTGTGGTAGAGTCATTGTTGAAGGCTGAAGCTTTCATCTCCTGTTTAGTTGTTGATCTAAGTTCTGTACTTGTGTATGGAAAGGATGGTTATCCCTCTGCCATCGTTGGGAAGGATGAGGTCCTTCAGAATTACATTGTAGTTTATTCCATTTCCCGTGTCTTCATTCGCACATACTGGCCGTAACATTAACACCATCCCTTCCCCCCCCCCCCCCCCCCCCCCCACTCCACATCAGAGAAGTTAAACTCTGAACTATCTTCCCAGATTGTTACATTTCATTCTGTTCTGATCCCGTTGCTCGAGGAAGGAGGAAGCCAACCATATCCACACTGACCATGATGCCAGTCTAGTTAACCCCATCTGCCTGCACATGATCCACATCCCTCTATGCCAGCATTTCTCAACCTTTTTACCCTTGCGGAACCCTTGAAATAATTTTCATGTCTCAGGGAACCCCTACGTAAAAATGATTATATACTTTTATTAATCTCTTTCTTTCTCTTTCATAAACTTAAAGTTCATAAGGCAAACATCTTGCTCTACACATCTCCTTTAAACTTTTTTCCTTTCATTGTAAAACTTTGCCCTCCAGGGTTTGACATTTCCACCCTGGGGAAAAAAACCCTCTGATTGTCCACCTTGTCTATGCCTCTAATCATTTTATAAACTTCTATCAGGTCAACCCTCAGCGTCTGACACTCGAGACTAAACGATCCAAGTTTGTCTTAATTTCCCCTGAAAGCTAATGCTCTTCCAATCTGGGATGTGGTGCCGTAAACGCCGAAACCAAGCTCACCCCCCCACAACAACTGCAGACCGGCCCTGCTCCTGAACCCAACACACCGATGAGTTCGTGGAGCTGAAAGCCTTGGTTCATGATCTCTTTGTGAGAAGTGTTTTTCTGGTTTATGCTGCAGAGCCCATGTGATCCAACACCTGGAGAGGGAATGCTGTTGGATGAGAATCCCGTCTCAGACAGACCAATGTCAAACCTGGAGAAGCTGCACTTCATTATTGGTAATGCCATTGCCAGGCCCAGCATCAGGTAATTGGTCTGAAGAAGGGTCTCGACCCGAAACGTCACCCATTCCTCCTATCCAGAGACACTGAGTTTTAGTTTTAGTTTAGATTGGTTACAGCAGGCCCTTTGGCCCACCGAGTCTGCACCGACCAGCGATCCCTGCCCATTAACACTATCCTACACACATTAGGAACGAGTTACATTTATACCAAGCCAATTAACCTACAAACCTGGGAGGAAACTAAAGATCTCGGAGAAAACCCATGCGTTCTTTGGGAGAACGTACAAACTCCATACAGACAGCACCCGTAGTCAGGATCGAACCCAGGTCTCCGGCGCTACAAGCGCTGTAAGGCAGCAACTCTACCACTGCGCCACCGTGTCGCTTCTTGTGTCTATCGTCAGGAAATTGGCCGATGGTTCCTGATGCTGACCATCGACCACCCACTAATCTTACTTTTATTCAATTTTTAAATTCTCCCCACATTCTCAAAATTCTTCCCAGATTCTACCACCCACCTACACACTCTGGGCAATTTACAGCAGCCAATTAACCTATTGATCCGTATGTCTTTTGAATCTGGGAGGAAACCGGGTGCTGGTCGACAGAATCTGTTTTGGATGCAGAAGGGAAAAGTGTTGCGAAAGGGAGGCCCTTCTGATCGTTTCCTTGTTCTTGATGCAGGGATGAGATTTATTGCCAGATCTGCAAGCAGCTGTCCAATTGTTACAACAAGAACGCCTTCGCCAGAGGCTGGATACTCCTGTCCCTCTGTGTCGGCTGCTTTCCATCATCAGAAAGCTTTCTGAAGGTTAGTCCCACAAGCACACACCCACATCTAGACTTGTATTTGATGCACCCACATTTACAGGCAGACAGACGCATGCTGTCCCTTGTGCTACATGCATGCCTACAGGCAGATGTGGCTGTTAGGCCCACTGTGCTACCCACACACCTACAGGCCAGTTTGCAACTGTTGGTCTCACTCTCTCCCCTCTAAACGCAGTTTGGTCCGGTGTTGCTCAGTGTCATTTGTACGTGAGACCCTTCCTTTAGCCCAGGGGTGGGCTCCTGTCCTATCCCCATTGGTTGACCCCTGCCCTTTCACCCCAGGGGAGGTCTGCTTGCCCTCTGCGTTTTGAGAGTCAGAGCATGCCCGAGGCTGCACACAAACGACAGCGGACCAGGAGGAGACCATTCGGCACCTCGAGACTATCTCCCATTCAGTGTCTCCCACCTTCCTCGACCATCATTCACACCCTTGCTGATGTATCTATCAAGCTCTACGTAAAAATATTCTAGCCCTGTTTCCACCACCTTCTGAGAAAGAACTGCGCCTGCCACGTCAGTCACTTCCCACCTTGTGAACCTCATTTTGTTGCAACAACCCACTTCATCATCAGTCCATTGTTGGCTTCACTTGACCTTGACCTTGAAGCAGTCAACTGTAATGTTGGCATCACGTCAGACCAGCGGGTGGTGACGGATGAACTCAATGGGAAAGAAAGACAGCAATGGGGAACTGCTGGGCATCTGTCCAACTTGGATTCCATTCAACGTCTGAAGCTGCAGGCATCCTGAGTTTGATGCCAACTGACTTGCCTCTCGCTGGCAACTGTTGTCAGACAACTCAGGAGCATCTGGAAGCCCAGCGCAACAAGAACTGCCCAAGAGTTTAATGCAAGCTGCTAGGTCAGCCTGTCGGCCCACCCATGCTGACCCTGACCAGCCTACGCTGGACCTGACCAGCCCACTCATGCTGGACCTGACCAGCCCACGCTGGACCTGACTAGCCCACCCATGCTGACCCTGACCAGCCCACCCATGCTGACCCTGACCAGCCCACCCATGCTGACCCTGACTAGCCCACCCATGCTGACCCTGACCAGCCCACCCATGCTGGACCTGACCAGCCCACCCATGCTGGACCTGACCAGCCCACCCATGCTGACCCTGACCAGCCCACCCATGCTGACCCTGACCAGCCCACCCATGCTGACCCTGACCAGCCCACCCATGCTGACCCTGACCAGCCCACCCATGCTGACCCTGACCAGCCCACCCATGCTGGACCTGACCACCCCACCCATGCTGACCCTGACTAGCCCACCCATGCTGACCAGCGTATGCTGGACCAAGGTCTCCCACAGCCATAGGTTCCTCTCGACTCGTCCTCTCACCCAGCTGCTGGAAGATCAGCAGCAACAAACTTCCCCGTCAGCAAGACTTGTGAAAGTAGAAACATTATAGCTGGGAACTTATGGGCAATGCATCAATGAAACTCCAATAATACGGCACCCTCGAGTCTTTGGTGCTGAATTTCCTAGACTGTTGGATGCAAAAACTGCAGATGCTGGTTTAAATCAAGAGTAGACACAGAATGCTGGAGTAACTCAGCGGGTCAGGCAGCATCTGTTGAGAGAAGGAATGGGTGACGTTTCGTCTCGACCCGAAACGTCACCCATTCCTTCTCTCCAGAGATGCTGCCTGACCCGCTGAGTTACTCCAGCATTTTGTGTCTGCCTCGGGAAAAGGTCATTCTAGATTTGGTATCATGTAACGAACCAGATGTGATTAGAGAGCTTAAAGTAAAGGAACCCCTTGGAGGTGGCAACCATAGTATGATAAAATTCAACCTGCAGTTTGAGAAGATGATGAAATTCGATGTGTCGGTATTACTGTTGAGTAAAGGTGACCACAGAGGCATGAGGGACGAGCTGACTAAAATTGATTGGAAAGGGACCCTAGCAGGAATGACTGTAAAAGAGGATAGCAAAAGTTTCTTCAAATATATAAAGAGTAAGAGAGAGGCAAGAGTGGACCACTGGAAAGTGACGCTGGAGAAGTGATAAGGGATATATAGAAATGGCAGATGAATTGAATAATATTTTTGCGTCAGTCTTCACAGTGGAAGACATCAGTAATGTGTCTGAAATTCAAGAGAGTTGGAGCAGAAGTTAGCGGAGTGGCTATTACTAAGAAGGTGCTTGGGAGCTGGAAGGTCTGAAGATGGATAAGTCTACAAGATGGACCAGATGGACTACACCCCAGGGTTCTAAAAGAGGTGGCTTTTGAGATTGTGGTGATCTTTCAGACATCACTAGAGTCAGGAGTGTTTCCAGAAGATTGGAAAATTGCAAAGTTTCAAAGCTTTTGCACAGCAGAGGAGTGGAAACTATAGGCCAGTTAGCCTGACTTCAGTGGTTGGTAGATTTTAGAGACCTTTATAAAGGATGAGGTTACAGAGTGCTTAGAAGTTCACAATAAAATAGGCCAAAGTCAGCATGGTTTTGTGAAGGGAAGATCTTGCCTGACGAATCTGCTGGAATTATTTGAGAAAGTAAATAACAGGATAGACAAAGGAGAGTCAGTGGATGTGTAGGTAAGAACTGCAGATGCTGGTTTACACCGAAGATAGACACAAAACTTAGTGGATCAGGCAGCATCTCTAGAGGAAAGGAATAGGTGACGTTTCGGTTCAAGACCTCCAAAACTCTTTTTCTCCACAGATGCTGCCTGACCCAGCGTTTTGTGCCTATCTTGAGAGTCAGTGGATGTTGTTTACCTGGATTTTGAGGCCTTTGATATGGTGCCACATGTGAGACTGCTAAAGAAGATGGGAGCCCATGGTATTAGAGGGAAGATGCTAGCATGGATAGCAGGTGGGCTGAATGGCAGAAGGCAAAGAGTGGGAATAAAGGGGGATGTTTCTGGTTTGCTGCCTGTGCCTAGTGGTGTTCCGCAGGGGGTCGGTGCTGGGGTTGTTACCCTTCACGTTGTATATCAATGTATTGGATCAGGGGATTGAAGGCTTTCCTCTCTCACCAGTATCTGCGCAGCTTCATCCGGACCGGCCCGGCCGGGTACGCACCATACTGCGAGGAGCGTTTACGACGGACTACTGCCAACGGAGCACGTACCGAGCCGCCCAGCTACCTGGAGCTGGAGGTCTGCATATTGATGGGGCAGGGAATGGAGGGGAGGGGCAGGGTGGATGGAGGGGAGGGGGGAGGACAGGGGCTGGGCAGGAAAGGGTAGGGGTAGTGGGGAAGGGAGGGGCAGGGCAGGAAGGGATGGGGTGGAGGGACAAGGAGGGGTGGGAAGAGGGGGGAATAGAGGAGTGGGGAGGGGAGGAAGGTGTAAGGGAGGAGATAGGAGGGGAGGGAGTGGAAGGACGGGGAGGGGTGGGAAAGGAGGAGAGAGGAGGGGTGGAGTGGGGAGGGATGCTGCTGTGGGGACCCCCAGACAGCAGGAAGTCCCCGACCTCCCAGGAAAGGCCTCTTGTCCCGGGGAGGTTTGGAGGGGAGCTGGGGGTGAGGAAAGATGGGCTCGTACCCCCTCCTGCATTGGGGGAGGAGAGGAGGGTTGTGTATCGAGGTTATTCCAGTATATAAAGGTGTTGTTGCCTGGCGTAGGGTGTTGTCCCTGTGTGTGTGTGGGGGTTGTTTCCTGTATGAGTAGGGCAGTTATTTCTAGTGTGTGGTTTCCAGTGTTTCCTGTGAGGGGATTGTTGTTTTTTTTGTAGGAGTTCATTTCCTGCATATAGGGGACTGTTTCCTCTGTGCAGTTGGGCTTCCTGTGAATAGGTAGTTGTTTCCTGTGTGTAATGGGGTTGTTTCCTGTGTGTAGGGGTTGTTTCCTGTGTGTATGGGTTGTTTCCTGTGTGTAGGGGTTGTTTCCTGTGTGTAATGGGGTTGTTTCCTGTGTGTATGGGTTGTTTCCTGTGTGTAGGGGTTGTTTCCTGTGTGTATGGGTTGTTTCCTGTGTGTAGGGGTTGTTTCCTGTGTGTAATGGGGTTGTTTCCTGTGTGTATGGGGTTGTTTCCTGTGTGTAATGGGGTTGTTTCCTGTGTGTATGGGTTGTTTCCTCTATGGGGTTGTTTCCTGTGTGTAATAGGTTGTTTCCTGTGTGTAGGAGTTGTTTCCTGTGTGTATGGGGTTGTTTCCTGTGTGTAATAGATTGTTTCCTGTGTGTATGGGGTTGTTTCCTGTGTGTATGGGGTTGTTTCCTGTGTGTAGGAGTTGTTTCCTGTGTGTATGGGGTTGTTTCCTGTGTGTAATGGATTGTTTCTTGTGTATAGAAGAATTATTTTCTGTGTGAAGCCAGCTGTTTCTGCAGACTACAGCAAATGAAAATAAAAATATTGCAGATGCTGGAAATCTGAAATAAAGTGGTGGAAACCCTCAGCTGGCCACACAGCACCTGTGGAGAGGGGATTCTGTAGTCGGCAGACTATAGGTAGACTGTTAGGGCAAAAGGATGGTCATTGGTTGGAGACAGGCAGATATTGTGGACAGGCAGTCAGGTGGCTTCTGTTTTACAGACAGGCATCATTGTCAGGCAGATATTGTGGACAGGCGGTCACTGTTGTCAGGTGGATTCCGTTTACAGGCAGGCTCTGCAGGATGCTGACACTGGATTATGTAGGCAGTTGGCCGCTATGAACAAGTAGTCGCTGCTGACAGGCGGAATATGGGCCGGTGTGTATTGCGGACGGGTGAGCGATGAGGAAGACTTTTCCCTTTCCCGGCAGGCGTCCAAGACGAAGCAGCCGATGAAGGTGACGGTGACACTGATGAGTGGAGAGAGTTACTCAGTCTCCATCGATTCTGCCACCACAGCCCAGGAGCTTTGCAGTGCCCTTGCCGGCAGAATAGGCCTGACCGACTCGTTTGGCTTCTCCATCTACATCGCGCTGTACCAGAAGGTGGGGCTCTGAAGCGCCCGTCCCGTTGAGTCCGGTTGTGTGCAGGAGGGTGTGTGGTGTCATGGTGGGCTGTGTCGGGGAGGCCATGGGAGGGAGGGAGGGAGCGGAGGTTGGGACAACTAGATAGGGCAGGGACAATGAAGCAGAGGGAAAATCTGAGACTGGGATTCCCACATCAGGCCTGGTGGACCTGCGGCTACTTGTGTCACACTCTGTTCACCAGAAAAACAGAGCAGGAGTAGACCACTCGGCCCCTGATGCCTGCTCCACCATTCAATATGACCATGGCTGATCTACCCCAAGACTCATCAGCTCTTAGTTCTGTAAACTTTTAAATATGTATCTACCTCCATTCTAAATGCTTCTAATAATCTGGCTTCCACCACCTTCTGGGGCTGAGAGTTCCAGAGATTCTCTACCCTCTGAAAAGTTCCTGCATAACTTGGTTTAAATGGCTGTCCTCTCCTTGGCATTGGTGAATTATTGTCACATGTACTGAGATTCTGTGAAAAGCTTTTTTTGCAAGCTATCCAGTCAAATCATTCTATATAAGAGTCATGCACAAGTACAACAGGTAGTTCAAAGGGAAAATACCAGAGTGCAGAATATAGTCTTACATTGTTATAGCGTTACTGTCACAGAGAATGTGCAAGGGACGCAATGAGGTTGGTAATCTTATGACCATGTCCCCTCATATGAACCTCTACCAATCCAGATCTCCTCAGGACCTCCCTGTCTCAGGGCAGCTGGTGTAGATTCGAGTCAATAGGTGGGTGATGGCTGGTGTGAACTTGGTGAGTTAGTGGGCCTGTTTCCAATGGCCTGTATGACACTCGAACTATGTACAGAATTCTGAACGGCTCTCTGTTCTCCCCCCTCCTCCCCCTCCCGCCACCAGGTCTCATCCCTTGGGAGTGGTGCTGATCACATCCTGGATGCCATCTCGCAGTGCGAGCAGTACGTGAAGGGGCAGGGCAGGCAGGAGCAGCATGCCGCCTGGCGCCTGCTCTTCCGCAAGGAGATCTTCACGCCCTGGCACGACAGCAGAGCGGATCCAGTCAGCACAGACCTCATCTACCAGCAGATCCTTCGCGGCATTCGGTTCGGGGAATACCAGTACGAGGTGAGATCTGTCGGCCAAGCATTTGTGATAAATATATATCACGTAATTAGCATCCCATTGTCACGCACTTCTCACCGTGTTTTAAGTGCAAGAATGATTTGTCCCAAGGGTGGTCGGACTCTGGAACATCTGCTGAAGAGGTGGTGGAAGCAGACCTTCCTCACGTTTAGGAAGCATCCAGTCCAACACTGGTATCTCTGAGGCAGAGAAGGTTATGGGCCAAGGGCTGTTAAATGAGATGAATGTGAATAGGATTGTAACAGTCAGCATGGACATGTTGGGCTGTTATAATTTTCCTTCTCTCCCACTCCCACGAAGATCTGACTGGCCATGGAGAGGTACAGCACAGAAACAGGCCCTTCAGCCCCCGAGACCGTGCCAACCATCGACCACCCATCTTTGCCCATCCTACACTCGCCCCATTTTTGATCAGCCCGCATTCCCAGCAACTTATCCAGGATTCTACTATTCACCCACATGCTCGGAACAATTTGCAGAGGCCAACTAACCCACCAACCCGCAGGTCTTTGGATGTGGGAGGAAATGGGCGGCCCTGTGATGCAGCTGCTAGAGATGCTGACTCATAGAGTCACAGATTAGCGTTTGATTCTGACCTCTGGCGTGGAGTTTGCATGTTCACCCTGTGACCACACGGATTTTCGCCAAGTGCTCCGGTTTCCTCCTATATCTCAAAGACATGTGGGTTTGTTGGTTAATTGGCCTCTGTAATTTGCCCCTAATGTGTAGGAAGTGCATGTGAAAGTTTGATAGCATAGAACTAGCTTGAACAGGGATTGATGGTCGGCATGGTATCAGTGGGCCGAAGGGCCTGTTTCCATACTGTATCTTTGAAAGCTAACAAAAACCGGGACACTTGGCTATGTGTGGTTCTGATGGATATTCCGCGTTTGTGATCCCTCATCAAACTATTGCACTGCAGAAGGCATCACAGTTCGTCCTGAGTTGTTTCTAATTGGGAAAGGTCAATGCCTCCTCTCAGTGGTAATGGCCGGGTCCAGGGTCACAGGTAGCTGGCCAACTCATCGAGAGGGGTCTGGTACAGGGGTGTGGAGGATAGCCCTGGTCAGATCTTACTTAATCCTTCCCTTTGTGTTGACTGTTTAACGTGATGGGGCTGGGGAGTGTGCGAGGCAGTGTTTTGAGGGTGGGTGTCGTAGGTCCTGGTGGGGATCCGTGAACAGCCTGCTCTGAGAGTTAGGAGGAGACTGTCATGATGGTTAACTGGTGTGTCTCCACTACTCCAGGAGGAAGAGCTGCTCAATATCGCCGCCAATCTTTACTACGTGCGCTTTGGAGCGAGTGACGAGGTTGCGAAGGGGTTGGAGGTTGTCAGAAGCTGCATCTCCGACAAACTCTTGCAGATCAAATCCCCGGAGGAATGGAGTAAACAGATCACGGCGCGAGTGAAGGTGAGGAAGGAGCTGCACTCTCCAGAGAGAACTATCCCGGGAGTTCCCTTGGGAGAAATGAAAGCGGGTTGCTTGGCAACCGTGCACAGCTGGATCAGGACACTGCTGTCCACCTTAACCCCTTCAGCGCTGCGCTTCCATTGCATCAGAGATCTGCACTCACAGCCTGTGCAAACTTGGCATGCCCTCCCGCAAATGCAGAGCAAACTGAAGGTTGGGACGTTCAGGAAGGTCAGACACTGCGGGGGCTGGTGATGGATAGGTCATGGGTCAGAGGAGGCCAGGCAACCAAGGGGCAGCAATGAGGAAGAGATTGGTGTTTCCAGCTTCATAATGAGCCTGCAATTCAAATCCACCCAAAACACGGAGCAACAGAGATGTCAACGTGGAACACCCCGACACAGTGACTGTGAACACCCCAACATTAGACTGTGAACACCCCAACACAGTGACTGTGAACACCCCAACACAGTGACTGTGAACACCCCAACACAGTGACTGTGAACACCCCAACACAGTGACTGTGAACACCCCAACACCAGACTGTGAACACCCCAACACAGTGACTGTGAACACCCCAACACCAGACAGTGAACACCCCAACACCAGACAGTGAACACCGCAACACAGTGACTGTGAACACCCCAACACAGTGACTGTGAACACCCCAACACAGTGACTGTGAACACCTCAACACAGTGACTGTGAACACCCCAACACAGTGACTGTGAACACCCCAACACAGTGACTGTGAACACCCCAACACAGTGACTGTGAACACCCCAACACAGTGACTGTGAACACCCCAACACAGTGACTGTGAACACCCCAACACAGTGACTGTGAACACCCCAACACAGTGACTGTGAACACCCCAACACAGTGACTGTGAACACCCCAACACAGTGACTGTGAACACCCCAACACAGTGACTGTGAACACCCCAACATTAGACTGTGAACACCCCAACACAGTGACTGTGAACACCCCAACACCAGACTGTGAACACCCCAACACAGTGACTGTGAACACCCCAACACAGTGACTGTGAACACCCCAACACAGTGACTGTGAACACCCCAACACCAGACTGTGAACACCCCAACACAGTGACTGTGAACACCCCAACATTAGACTGTGAACACCCCAACACAGTGACTGTGAACACCCCAACACAGTGACTGTGAACACCCCAACACAGTGACTGTGAACACCCCAACATTAGACTGTGAACACCCCAACACAGTGACTGTGAACACCCCAACACAGTGACTGTGAACACCCCAACACTAGAGTGTGAACACCCCAACACAGTGACTGTGAACACCCCAACACCAGACTGTGAACACCCCAACACAGTGACTGTGAACACCCCAACACAGTGACTGTGAACACCCCAACACAGTGACTGTGAACACCCCAACACAGTGACTGTGAACACCCCAACACAGTGACTGTGAACACCCCAACACAGTGACTGTGAACACCCCAACACAGTGACTGTGAACACCCCAACACCAGACTGTGAACACCCCGACACAGTGACTGTGAACACCCCAACACAGTGACTGTGAACACCCCAACACCAGACTGTGAACACCCCGACACAGTGACTGTGAACACCCCAACACTAGAGTGTGAACACCCCAACACAGTGACTGTGAACACCCCAACACAGTGACTGTGAACACCCCAACACAGTGACTGTGAACACCCCAACACAGTGACTGTGAACACCCCAACACTAGAGTGTGAACACCCCAACACAGTGACTGTGAACACCCCAACACAGTGACTGTGAACACCCCAACACAGTGACTGTGAACACCCCAACACAGTGACTGTGAACACCCCAACACAGTGACTGTGAACACCCCAACACAGTGACTGTGAACACCCCAACACCAGACTGTGAACACCCCAACATTAGACTGTGAACACCCCAACACCAGACTGTGAACACCCCAACATTAGACTGTGAACACCCCAACACAGTGACTGTGAACACCCCAACATTAGACTGTGAACACCCCAACACCAGACTGTGAACACCCCAACATTAGACTGTGAACACCCCAACACAGTGACTGTGAACACCCCAACACAGTGACTGTGAACACCCCAACACTAGAGTGTGAACACCCCAACACAGTGACTGTGAACACCCCAACACAGTGACTGTGAACACCCCAACATTAGACTGTGAACACCCCAACACAGTGACTGTGAACACCCCAACACAGTGACTGTGAACACCCCAACACAGTGACTGTGAACACCCCAACACAGTGACTGTGAACACCCCAACACAGTGACTGAACACCCCAACACAGTGACTGAACACCCCAACACAGTGACTGTGAACACCCCAACACAGTGACTGTGAACACCCCAACACTGGTTTGCCTGTGGCGGTGGTGTCAGTCCTAGTAGGTCTGTGCCTGTCTGCTGGGGTGAAGCTTGTGCCTGAGGGTCTGACAGACAGTGGGCGTGGGTGGGATCCAGGTGTCCGCTGCACAGCCTGGAACTCCTGTGTTGTGACACCTGAGGTTGATGGGTCAATTGGCCCCTGTATATTGTCTCTGGTGTGTAGGATGGTGGTAGAATATGGGGCCAGTTGAGGGGAATGTGAGATAAATAAAATGGAATGATGTATTGGCTACCCGATGATCAGCATGGACTCAGTTGGACAAAGGGTCTGTTTCTGTTCAGTATGACTCTAGTCTGCATGAGTCCTTGTGGGAGGAGGGTGAGAGGACAGGAAGCTACCCATGTTCCTGCTCCACTTCAGTCTCTGGAATCTCTGTGGGGGCGTGCTGGTGAGGACAGCCCTGGGCCTAGCTGGGCCCGCAGCTCAGACACTCCAGCCCATGACCCCAGGTGTAGGAGCAGTGCCAGCGTGGGGGAATCAGTGCCTCGGCCTGTTCAATGCAACTCTGGCTGCTGTCACATGGACTGCAGTACACGGGTCTGTGTGTGTGTCATGGAGACCGCGTGTCACGGGGATGTGTACACATGGACTGTATGTCACGGGGACTCTGTGTCATGGGGCCTGCGTGTCGTGTGAACTACAGCTATCTCCATCACGCAGGGTCACTTCCCAACTCGGGCACCATCCTGTTAAACTGGTCAATGTTGCGATTAATTATCTGCACGTGTATGTGTGTCTCTGTGTTTGTCTATGTGTTGTCTATATCTCTGTCTGCATACAGTATATGTGCGTGAATGTATCTATATCTGTGTGTGACTCCATTTATGTGCCTGTATGTATGTACTTGTGTGTCTCAGTTATTGAGTGTCTATATGTCTGTGTGTTTATGTGTGTGTGTGTGTGTGTGTGTCTATGCATGTGTGTCTTGGTTTGTGTCTGTGTGTGTTTGTTAGAGAGAGACACTCCATCACCAATATATCTCTGTTTGTGAAAGGATTTGTTTGGCCAGGACAGCCCCGATCCGCTCACTCTCAAGGCCCAGCTGGTTGACCTCGTCCGCTTGGAGTGGCCCCTCCTGTTCTCCAGATTTTTTGAAGCTGCAAAGTTTTCAGGTACTGGGTGATGCAGTGAGCTTCCATGTTTGCCTATGCATGTGTGTGTGTGTGTGTGTGTGTGTATGTGTCACAATCATGTGTGCAAGGGTAAATGTATGTGTGCACTTGCCTGCATGACAGCACAGTAGTCAGTAAAACTGCTGCCTCGTGGCACTAGCGACCCAGTTTATGTCCGGACCTCCAGTGCTGACAATGTGGGGTCTGCATGTTCACTCTGAGACAACGTGGGTTTCCTCTGCATGTTCCACGTTTCCTCCCACATCCCAAAGACGTGCAGGTTGCAGAAGATGGTGGACATTGTCCGCTCCATTACAGGAGGCGCTGCCTCAAGAAGACGGCTAATGTCATCAAAGACCCCAACACCCTGGCCACGTCCTCTTGTCGTTGCTCCCATCAGGAAGGTACAGGAACCTGAGAGCTGTGACCACTAGGTTCAAGAACAGCATCCTCCCATCAACCATCAGGCTCTTGAACCACCCAGCACAACCCTAACCACAACCAAACCTCAGCAGCAAACTACTGTAGACGTTGTATTGGTTGCATTACATACTTAGGTCTGGCTACCTAGTATTACTGATAATTTATTGTATTATTGATTATTGTATATTTATTTGTTGTATTTTTGCATAAATGAGCTTGTAAAATTGCAGCAAATAAGAATTTTATTGTGTCATACCCAGTGCACAGGACAACAAAACATTCTTGACTCTTGAGGTTGGTGGGTCAGTTGGTCACTGTAAATTGTCCCTGGTGTGTGGTGTAGGTGGTTGGTAGAATCTGTGGCAGGTTGAGGGGAATGTAGGGTGAATAGTACAAGATTGGTGCATTGGCTACCAGATGATCAGCGCGGGCTCAAAGGGCCGGTGGGCCTGTTTTTGTGCAGTATGACTAATCTGTGTGCGAGTCCATGTGTAAGCAGAGTGAGACGAAAAGACTGTGCTCGTGTTTCATCTCCAGCCTAGTCTCTAGAATCCCTGATGGGATGTGGTGGTGAGGACAGCCCTCGGCCTGCCTACCCCTGGTCACCCACAGCCCAGACTCGCCAGAGGACCGATTTCCACTGTCAAAATATTGCAGAGTAATGGATGTTGCCCAGTCCTTAACACTGACCAGACTCCCCACCGTTGACTGCATCTACACATCGCGCTGCCTCGGCAAAGCAGCCAACCTAATCAAAGACCAGTCCCACCCCGGCCACTCCTTCTTCTACCCACTCCTATCAGGTAAAAGGTACAGAAACATGAAGGTGCACACCACCAGACTCAGGAACAGCTTCTTTCCCTCTATTATCAGGCTTCTGAATAGTCCTTCCAAAAGCTAGGGTACTGTTCGATTCACTTCTACCCCACTGCGGACATTGGACTTTATCTATGGGACTGATGTGATACAATTCTGACAACTGTATTCTGCACTCTGTGTCTTCCCCTTTGTTCTATCTATTGCATTTGAGTTTGGCTTGATTATATCCATGTATGGTATTATCTGATTTGATTGGACAGCATGCAAAACAAAGTTCTTCTCTGGACCTTGGCACTCAAGACAATAATAAACCAAATCCTAAACCCTTCCCTGTGTACGAGCGGCATGCTGAGCATTGGGGGGAGCAGCAGGCAGCTACAGTAGAGCAAGATGGTCTTGTGTGCCCTCGACAGGAAGAGTGTAGGCTCCAGTTTCACTCACATCTGCTCCCTTCCAGGACCCACCCTGCCAAGGAACAAGCTGGTGGTCGCCATCAACTGGGGCGGTCTCAGCTTTGTGGATGAGAAAGAGAAGGTCTTGCTGACTCGCTCCTTCCCGGAAATTACCGGAGTTACTACAAACAGGTCAGAGCTTGGTGGATCAGCCACCTCCCTCCTGTTAATCTCTCCACCCCTGCGTCCCAGGGCCTCACCCCCTCCTCCATACTCCCTCGTTAGCTAATCCATGGGCCGGGCCATTGCAGGCCGAGGCCAAATCCCTCCCGTCACTTCCCTCTGTGGGCAGCTGCAGTCATCTGGGAACATCTGGGTCAAGGCCATTCTGGATGGGTGCTGGGGTAGAGGTTAGGCTGAGGGTATAGGTCAGGCTGAGGGTAGGGGTCGGGCTGAGGGTAGGGGTCAGGCTGAGGGTAGAGGTCGGGCTGAGGGTAGAGGTCAGGCTGAGGGTAGAGGTCGGGCTGAGGGTAGAGGTCGGGCTGAGGGTAGGGGTCGGGCTGAGGGTAGGGGTCGGACTGAGGGTAGGGGTCGGGCTGAGGGTAGAGGTCGGGCTGTGGGATGGGGACGGGCTGAGGTTAAAGGTCGGGCTGATGGTAGGGGTCAGGCTGAGGGTAGGGGTCGGGCTGAGGGTAGGGGTCAGGCTGCAATGGCGGTCAGACTGAGGGTAGATTGAGGTGGTGAGGCTGAGAGTGGAGGACAAGGTGTGGGTGGTCAGGCAGAGAGTAGGGGTCAGGTGGCAGTGGAGGACCGGCTGAGGTAAAGTTGAGGGTGGTGGGACGGGGTGTGGAGGTCAGGCTGAGGGTAGAGATTAGGCTGGGGATGGAAGTCAGGCTGATGGTGCAGGTCAAGTTGGGGTAGAGGTCACATGGAGGTTGGAGGTCATGCTATGAAGGGGGAAGTGGAAGGGATTCCAACATGTCAACAAGTTGGAGTATTCCAGTGAGCTGATGTTGGTGATTGAGCAGCGGTTGCCAGGGGTGATGGGAGGAGGGTTGTTCCATGGACCGGACAAAACAATTCCTGTGGGATTAAGGAGTTGGATATATATTGAGCAGTGAGGAGAAGCTGACTGGGCTGGAAGCAAGTCGAGGGAGTGAAGGGCTGGGATTGACGGACTGGGCTTGACCCCTTGAGAACCCTCTGCCTGTTCAGAACCGTCCGGGTGCCTGTGGCGATAGATTTGACTGTGGTGCTTTGTCCAACGCAGAGCTCTGAAGCTGTCCGGGCAGAGTGTGACGGTGTGCACACTGCAGGGTGAGGAGTACACACTGACCACTGGCCATGCCGCCGACATCGCTGACCTGCTGCTGATGTTTCTGAATGGGCTGAAGGTGAGGTCGGAGTACGCAGTGTCACTGCTCAACAGTCCCAAGCAAGGTATGGAGAACAGTGAGACCAATGCTCTGGTGCCTTTCAAGGCCAATGCACCCGGTAACAGTCTCAGAACCAAGCCCATTCCTTGACTATACAAAGGTCTCTCTCTACCTCTGAACATGAAACAATGCAGCACAGAAACGGGCCCTTCGGCTCACAATGTCTGTGCCAACCATGATGCCAAGACCAACTCTTATCTGCCTGTGTGTGATCCATATTGCTCCATTCCCTGCCTACCATGTTCCTATCTAAAAGCCTCTTAAACACTAGTCAAGTCAAGTCAAGTCCTATACTACTATAGTATCTGCTTAAACCACCATCCCTAGCAGTGCGTTCCAGGCATCCACCACCTTCTGCGTAAAACATTGCCCCGCAAATTTCCTTTCCACTTTTCCCTCTCAACTTAAAGCTTTTCCCACTTATCTTTGACATTTTCTCCCTGGGAAAAAGTTCTGACTGTTCACTCTAAAGCCTTGTTGAAATCAACTGAAGCACGTCAATTGATACCTCCTCTGAAGATTGGATCAAGTTGCTCATACCTGATAAAAACCAAAGTGCCGGAGGAACTCAACGGTAGCATCTGTGGCAGGAAATGGGCAGAGGATTTTTCGGGTCAGGACGGCTGGAGTAGAGGGGAGGTGGCTGGTGGAGACAGGTGATGGGAAAGGTGGCAACTCCTGCCTCACCCCTACCCTCACCTCTTTCTGCCACCTATCTTTCCACTACTGCAGTCTGAAGAAATGTTCGACCCAAGAATGTCATCTGTCTATTTCCCTCCACAGGTCGCTGCCTGACCCGCTGAGTTCCTTCCAGCACTTTGTTTTTTGCTCAAGATTCCAGATCCTGCAGTCCCTTGGGTCTCTTTCCCTGATAAATCTTTGCTGGCATTCTCTGCTAAATCTGCGTCTTTCTATATATTAATTTCTGCTGATCCACAGAATGTTTACAGTAAGTTGCCCCTCACTGATGATAGGCTGGTTAGAGCAGGAACGGGTGAGCCATTTTCAGCTTTACACCCAAACCAAAGAGTGTTGGAAGAATGAAGGTTTGAATCAGCATTATTTCCTACCTTCTTGTAAGAGCTCCAGATTCATTGTGTTGGAAGAAGGAAGGTAGGAAATAATGTTGATTCAAACCTTCATTCTTCCAACACTCTTTGGTTGTGATTTATCTTGTGATTTGGTTGTGATAAATCGCCTTGTGATTTATCTACCTTTACCAGGCATCTTAAATATACCCTTCATTGTCTGTGTCACTCCCCTTCTCCATTAAGACAGACTCTCTTTCACCTGAGAGCGACTAGTGTTTCCAAATACACAGCAACAAGATGTTAGAAATCCAAAGTGCCAAATGTCAACTTGCTCCCGGTGGTGATGGGAGGCATATGCACTCACCTATTCTCCTCCGATGTTGAGAAAGGCTGGGCAGACACGTCATTGGGGTTATCAAGTGGGCACCTACTTTCATCGACGTTTCGCTGATTGGACCCACGACGTCTCCAGTCGGCTCAGCATTGCATTCTGGCGTCCCAGAACCACCCCCTTCTGCATCTGCCTAGCCGGCTTATTTGGGAGACCAGATTGGGTCTTTCCTCTTCAGCCAGAGCCACTGGCTACTCCGCTCTGCCACCTGTGATGTTTCCGTGATAGCCTGGCGTAGGGCTTGTCCGCTGATCCCCAGGTCCTTCATCAGTCTTACGGTAGATGTTGCCACAAATCCTCGACATCCAACTTCTACCGGGCAGATCTTTGCTCTCCAGCCCCGCTGTTCTGCCTCCGCTGCAAGGTCTGTGTAGCGCATTTTCTTTCTTTCAAGGTGGAAGAAGGTTGAGGGACTAATTGACGTCCTCGAGTTCCTAATAAGTGTGGAGGGTGGGGGGGGGGGGGGGGGGAGGGGGAGAACAAGGGAAGGGTCTGCTTCAGACAGGAAGATGAGAGAGATCAAATGACAAAAGATACTTCAAGAGGACAACTGCAAACTCCTTGGAACATCTGACATCAAGTAAAACACTATAATAATAAAAGTCTTCCTTTTCAGGTCTGGAAACTGTCGAATATCCATCAAGATTGTCCCTACATCAAACTGTCCATCTGCAATATCTGTCCTACGTTTAACTGTATCTCTATTCTGTTAGACCCCACAGTCTAACTATGTGTCTTGTGTGTTTGTACTTAGAATCGAATGTATCGCTGTCATCTTTGTTCTAACAGTCTAATATATCTCTGCTGTGTTTGTTCCTATCGGCCAATACATCTCTGTTATGTTTGATCCTACATTTACAGTTTAGTTTAGTCAAAATTCTGTCTCTGTTGTTTTTGACTTAAGTGCAAAGTTTAATTTGCTTTCCATTTTTGTTGTTTCAGATGACCCCATATTCCTAAAATTTGAGAAGGGTGATTTGATTAAGCTTATTAAAACTGAAGAGCTAACTCAGTCTCAAGACCATGGCTGGGTTCAAGGATGGAATGAGCGTACGGGAAAGACAGGAAGCCTTTCTCTGGACTCCGTCTACATCATTCCAATCCTTGAGAAACCATCGTCAGATGTGATGGTACGTTGGGGTAAAGTTCACTCTAACAAAGCTCATTACTACTTGTGGTGAGATGACCATCTTTTGAGGCCAAGCACTCCCCCATCGATCGGCTGAGGCCCAGGTGCTTTACATGTCTGGGACCCACTCCCATTCCCATTCCCATTCCCATTCCAGTGCTGAGCTGTCTCCTGCGAGAGCCCTCATTAAGTGCAGGCCTGTACATTTCCTTCCATTACTGTCTTCAGCACTCAGTAGTCTGTGGTCTGTGTCCGAGGTCACTTTCTGTGAGACTCTGTGCTTCCTCTTATTATGGAGCCATGGCTTACAGGAACAGGAGTTCCCCTGGACAGGGCAGAGGAAGCACGCAGACAGGTACTGGAGGAACAGCGCCTCCTATTCTGCTTGAGTAGCTTACAACCCAACGGTATGAACATTGAATTCTCCAGTTTTGGGTAACGTCTAACCCCATCCCCCGTTCCTCCTCCTCCCCCCACCCCTGCATGCCTCACTAGATTGCATCCAATTCAGAGATGACCAACCCGCTGAGTTACTCCAGCACTTTGTATCCTTTTTGTGTAAACCAGCATCTGCAGTTCCTGGTTTCTACATAATTTACAGAAACCTGGCTAAGGGAGGGACATGACTGACAGTTTAATGTTTCAGGGTAAAGGTGGGGGTAAAAGAGGAGGGGGGTCTTGTTTTATTGATTAAAGAGAAATCGTGGCATTAGTCTGAGACAACATTACTGAGGTATCGTCCGGTGAGGCTATATGGGTGACCTAAGAAAGGGGATATGGGTGAGAACCTGAGAAAGGGGATGATCACGTTGTTGATGTTATACTATTGGCCCCCAATTAATCACTGGGAATTCGTGGAACAAATATGCTGGGCGATTGTAAGAAGCTGCAAGATTAATAGGGTTGTCATAGTAGGGGATTTTAACTTTCCTAATGCAGACAGGGACTGCCATAATTCCAAAGGCTTAGAAAGGGTGGAATTTGTTAAATGTGATCAGGGAAGTTTATCAGGCAGTATATCAAGGGCCCTGCAAGGGAAAGGGCAAAGCTTGACCTACTCTTAGAAAATAGGACAAGGCAAGTGACTGATCACAGTACTCCAAATATGGCCTCACCAGTGCCTTACAAAGCCTCAGCATTACTTCCCTGCTTTCATATTCTAGTCCCCTCGAAATGAATGCTAACATTGCATTTGCCTTTCTTACCACTGACTCAACCTGCAAATTAATCTTTTGGGAATCCTTCACCGGCATTCCCAAGTCCCTTTGCACCTCTAATTTCCGAATCCTCTCCCCATTTAGAAAGTAGTCAATGCCTTTAATCCTTCTACCAAAGTGCACAGGAAACCTGGGCCCAGTGCACAGGAGACCAGTGAGCCTGACATCTGTGGAGGGCGTTGCTGGAGAGGACCCTGAGGGAAAGGACATATATCCATTTGGAAAGACAGTTTGATTAGGGATAGTCAGCATAGTTTTGTGCATGGAAGATCATATCTCATGAATTTGATTGAGTTTTTTGAAGGTTGATGAGTTCAGGACCGTAGATAAAGTCTGTATGAACTTCAGGAATGCTTTAAATAAGGTTCCAAATGATAGGCTGCTCTGGAAGGTTAGATCGCATGGGATCCAGGGAGACTAGCTCACTGGATACAAAATTAACTTAATGGTAGGAAGCAGAGGATGGTGGTGGAAGGTTTTCACACTGAGGGCCTGTGTGTTGGAGTGTGCCTCAGGGATCGGTGCTGGGCCCATTGTTGTTTGTCATCTGTATCGATGATTTGGATGAGAATGTACAAGACTTGAGTATTAAGTTTGAAGATTACATTAAAATAGGTGGCACCACGGATAGTGAAGATGGGCAAGTGGTCTAAGGAATGGCCAATGCAGTTTAATTCAGATAAGTGTGAGATGCTACATTTTGTGAAGTCAAACCAGGACGAGACCTTCACAGTCAATGGCAAGGCGGTTGTAGACCAATCTGTGAGGACAAGTACTGAATCTCGGAGGATGGCATCTGTACCACCTCGGCTTACTGACTAGTGCACGATACCCTAGATCTTATCATATCATATCATATATATACAGCCGGAAACAGGCCTTTTCGGCCCACCAAGTCCGTGCCGCCCAGCGATCCCCGTACATTAACACTATCCTACACCCACAAGGGACAATTTTTACATTTACCCAGCCAATTAACCTACATACCTGTACGTCTTACCGAGTAAAACCTAGGGAGGCAGAGGGAGAATGTACAAACTCTACACAGACAGCACTTGAGATCAGGTGGAGCTACTGCCGCATAGTGCCAGCGACCTGCATTCGAACCTGACCTCGGGTGCTGTCTGTGTAGAGTTTGTACGTTCTCCCAGTGACCACACAGGTTACCCCTGGGTGTACCAGTTTTCTTCCATTTTTTCGAAGTGAATTGAATGAATCGGCCACTCTTAATTGCCCCTGGTGTGTAGTTGAGTGTGAAATCTGGGGGAGACCTGGTGTGAATGAAATGGGATAAATGTAGGATTGGTGTAAATGGGTGATTGATGGTCAGCATGGACTTGGTGGGCTGAAGGGCCTGAGTTGGTGCTGTGTCCCTCTACATTTCCCACCTGTCAGATTTGATGGACATCAGCAGCTGCCTGAAAACTTGCGCCGACTTTACCTAATGACCCAACATTTGCTGCGAGTCATAAACAACCTTTGTTTAAATGTCGGAAACGGTGATAAAACTGTAAATGCATTTTCCTGAGCAGATCAGCAGTTTCCTTATCGCGCTGTCCTGCTGTAACCCTGCCTCAGCCCCGAGTCTGTTCACAGCTGCTGCCTTCTTCCACTGACAGAGTTTGATCCGCATGTCCCCTGACCAGCGACGCCAGGCTGCACCCACTGCCCCAGCACAGGAGGTGGACGCCAAGCACTACACCCTGGAGGAGTTCTCGTACCTCCACTTCAGGTGCACCTCCTTCCTCAATCTTGAACGGGGCTGTGACGGATGCGACATCCTTTAATTAATTCGGTGTTTAGTCATGAGAGATTTTTTAAAGAATTCATTTTGATCAAAAGTAAAGGGGCAGAACAATGGAGCAGTGGGTAGAGCTGCAGCCTCACAGAGCTGGAGACTCAGGTTCAGTCCTGACCTCGGCTGCTGTCTTTGCAGAGTTTGCACACACTCCATGTGACCACGTGGGTTTCCTGCTAAGTCCCAAAGACATGCGGAAGTGCTGCTCACTCCATTGCTCCTGGTGAGTAGGTGAGTGGCAGGAGAGATGGCACGTGAGAGGTGGTGGGGGGGGGGGGGGGGAGGCACTGGAAGATGCGTGGTGGTTCTGGCCTCCCAACGTAGGAAGAATGTTTGAGATGATGGGTACCCCTGCCTTAAGGAGGATCCAGACCTGAATAAACAGAGGGCATGGATGACCTGCGGGAGTAAAACAGGCTCCAGTAGGATGTTGACAACAATGGAGTCATTGGTTTGGGCCAATCTCAAGGCTGTGGACCCGTCTGAGAGCAGGAGAGAGACTTCCTGCCGTTCAGCCCTTTGGGCGGAATGACTCTGGAAGACAAGCGACCCCATAACTCCATCCAATGCTATTACTCATCGAACACACGCAGCACCACCCTGCTGTCCCCATAGCTCCTGTGGTTTGCAGATTGGATGCTGTTGTGGAAGCAGCTGCAAGGGATCTCTCATTTACATTGTGGAGCGCGCCCCTTTGGGGCAGCTTGGGAGCATCTTCATGAGACCGCGAGCCCTCGCCTCCTGTTTCTGGAGAGTCCGTCCCGGTGAGGCCGCCAGCTCAAAGCAATGTCTCGGCTTCCTTCTCGGCGGAGGAGGCGGCTGGGAGTCTGTGCTTCCTGCGAACGAGATCTGCGGCGTGAAGTACCGCTCGCGGTAACCCAACTCCTCTTGTCCGACCAGGCCCCCGGGTAAAGAGTCGATGAGCCGAGCAGTGTTTCCAAAGGCTCGTGTGAAGGACCGCATCTGGGCCTGTTCCCTGGAGCCCCTGAGGCTGCCGCTGTTGAAGAAAGTCTGTCTGAATCCTGAGATGGTGCAGGTGGCGTGTCAAGCCTTCATCGATATCCTTTCAATCTGAGCACGATCTCCCCGCACTGCACTGCACCTTGGAGAGCGTGTAAACCCCAGATCATGGCACGCACCCCTCCCACCCCCCCCTTACAGAAACACCGTATTCCAGAGGTCAATTATCAAGAGACCCCTTGCAGAACAATATATTTGAAATTAAAGTATGGACTGTACAGATATCTAACCCTCGCTGTAATTACAGTTACGTATCCTGTGCCACTGTGATCACAGATGGACAGTGTATTGGCATGAATATATATATATATATAGTGAAGGTGAACTGGCATGCACAATCTACAGACAGTCACTCCACTCTGTAATCATCATCAGATATCCAATCTCCATTGTAATCACAGTTGGAGATCCTGTCCCCAGTGTAAGCACGTGCGAGACATCAGTGCACATGGTTGGATCTGCAACCCTCATTGTACAATATGCCCTGATGCCAGCCCGACGCATTGTCCAGTCAGACCCTGCACTCCTCGAGGGATGTCCCTATGGAAAACCGAAGACCACACTCACTGGATGCCACCACCCGATCTCTGATCAGTTCCTGCTCCAGCCTTGGTCCCCTCACCTCCTCATCTGTTGCCTTGTTTAGCTTAGTTTATTGTCACCTGTACCAAAATGTCTACAGGTTGGGAACTATCCCAAGGGTCAGCATGAGTCTTCCCCTGACTGGTCACACTGTCGGTACTCCCCAACTCTCTCCCCCCCCCCCAGCGCTGCGAAGCTGTAACTCCCACTGTCACCAGTGCTACAGTTGCTGTACACACCCAACCCGACTGTCTTGGTCACATGACCTTCCTTCCAGAAAAGCTGGTTGATCTCAGGGGTTAAAGCCTGCTGCCCGTCCTCATGTGAAGGGTGGTGGAAATCAGACAATCCCTGGCCTAACAAAGCTGTTGGCACTGGGGCTCAAACAAAACCCAACCCAGATTCAAAGAGTCTTGTTCGGAGCAGCTATTGGAGTTGGAGATCAAGGAAATGGAGTTATGATAAATATTAGTCCAGGAGACACAAGATACTATGGCTACTAGAACATTGAGCAAAAATCAAAGTGCTGGGTCAGGCAGCACCTGCAGAGAGAATGGACAGACAATGCTCTGAAGTTGTGCGAACCAAAAGTTCATCTGTCCTTTTCCCTCCACAGATGCAGCCTGAGTCACTAAGTTCAGCACTATGTTACATATTAACCACAATGTACTTAAATGGGCTCAAAAGGTCCTGATTCAAAGGTGGGGCTTAACAAGGAGAGCACTGCAGTCCCATTGCAGAGTCCCAGTCCATGGGACCAGAACTGGGAGGAAGTGCAACCATGTTGAGTGTCCCCGTGGTGAGGGTGGCTCAGATTGGTCAGTCCCTGGTTAGAGCCGAGTCCAGTCTCAATGGCTTCCCCCCTGAGATCCAAAACACAAACTTTGTTCCTTCTCACCTGCTGCTCGATTCCCTCTGTCGATTCCTTAACCTGCACCTTACCTATAATGAAGTACATGGGCGATTACCCTGGCAAGCTGTCCAAGTCCGGCGCTCAACTGACCGACCAGATATTTTCTGGAGCGCTGCGGGAGGAAATGGTACAGGATGAGGTCTACTGCCAGATCATGAAGCAGCTCACCCATAACCGCAACAGGTAACCCCTGAACCCAGGGCCTCAGTCCCCAAACCTTCACTCACTTAGGGGTCAGATCCTAGGTACAGCACTAAGGAATTTACTGCAGACACATCATTCCACATATCAATGGGATGTGAGAGGAAACCAGAGCAGTTGGAAAGCCCATGCGGTCACAGGGTGGAAGAAAGGGAATTCTCTGGTAGGGTAACAGAATGGGACTGTGAAGAGGCCATTGTCACGGTTCACACTGTGCCCAACTCCAGTGTCACTGTATATTCACACTGTGCCCAACTCCAGTGTCACTGTATGTTCACACTGTGCCCAACTCCAGTGCCACTGTATGTTCACACTGTGCCCAACTCCAGTGCCACTGTATGTTCACACTGTGCCCAACTCCAGTGTCACTGTATATTCACACTGTGCCCAACTCCAGTGTCACTGTATGTTCACACTGTGCCCAACTCCAGTGTCACTGTTCACACTGTGCCCAACTCTAGTGTCACTCTATATTCACACTGTGCCCAACTCCTGTATCACGGTACATTCACATACACTGGGTGATGTTCACATACACTGTATATTCACATACACTGGGTGATGTTCCACGCAGGCTCCTCCCTCACTACATCACCTTTAACTCAACCAAAGTTCAGCTTCTCTTCTCAGACTCGTTGACAATCTGGTTGGGCATCTCCTCGAATGGGGAAGCCCTGTCCTTTTGGTTTCTATCGGGCTCTTGTTCCACTCTATCCCTGTAGTTCCCCCTCCCTAAGTCAAGGGGAAAGCTCCTTGTGTGCCTGTCCTCACCACCCAGGGCCAGCACGAAGGAACAATGTCCCCTCAAAGCACTGGACATCTCCTTCGCTGAAACTTAGTGACACATCTTTCCTCACGTAGACTGCAGCCGGTCACAGAGAGAGCTCTGCACCTTCCCTCCGGCAGGCAGTGATGAGCTCAGATCATTCCCCACCTGGGACCTGGAGAGAAGTTATCCTGTTGTTGCGGACAAGAGCTGTGATACTTCCCTGTTCTTGTGACTCTCAGGTACAGCGTGGAGGGTGGCTGGCAGCTGCTCTGGCTCTGCACCGGCCTCTTCCCTCCCAGCAGCCTGCTGTTCCCTCACGTGGAGAAGTTTCTCAAGAGCCATTCGAAGGAGAAGCTGTCGACAGAGTGTGTTCAGAGACTGGCCAACGCTAAACGGTACGCTGGCCCGGGTTTACACTGACTGCCTAGAAACAGAAAACTCTTTTTGTTGTTACAATTTAATGTTGATGGATTGAAAGATTCAGTAACTGTGCGTTGATAATGACTTTATTCTGAGGGTGAAGACAGAACGTCAGTGGGTGATTGAGTTGATGAACTTTGTTTGCTGTCTGGTGGTTGTGAGTATGGGATGGGTCTGTGGCTACATCGAGCCCTTTGGGACGATTATAAACAGTCAGACACTATTGGCTCCTGATGAAGTCAGTCGTGTAATCAAACTGGATATGGGTGAATGTGTGTAAGAATAAGAAAATAACTGCAGATGCTGGTACAAATCGAAGGTATTTATTCACAAAATGCTGGAGTAACTCAGCAGGTCAGGCAGCATCTCGGGAGAGAAGGAATGGGTGAATGTGTGTGTGTGAGGGAGGATGTGGGTGGGTGTGTGTGTGCAAGAGAGTGTGTATGTGTGAGAGAGTGTATGTGGGAGAATGTGTGTGTGAGAGAAGGAGTGTATGTGTGTGAGAGTGCGTATGAGTGTGCATCACAAGTGTGTGTGTGGGAGTATGTTGTAAGTGTACGAATCTGTGTGTAGTAATTAGTGATGTGTGTGTAACTGCACCATCCAGTGCCACCCTGCCACAACAATACTGTACACCACTGAAGCTTTGTGCTCTCTGCGGTGGAGCTATTGGGACCTCAGGCTTGCTGTGTACAGAGGGGTCATAAATCACTGAGTCCGCTGTTGTCCCCACCGACAGGTCCGGTGCTCGGCGGCACCCACCACATGTGCTGGAGGTGGAGGCCATCCAATGCTGGAGCACCAAGATCCTGCACAAAATCTACTTCCCAAACGACACCGACCAGGTGAGTTTCCGCCAGGCTCACCACCGCTGAGCCCCCTCAGTCTTTCCACCCATCCTCACTGTCCTCCTTCTCCAACAGGCCTTCGAGATCTTCACCAACACCAAGGCAAAGGCCCTGTGCGAGACCATCACCAACCACCTAGGCCTGGGCTCTTGTGAAGGACTGAGCCTCTTTGTACAAGTAGAAAATAAGGTAATGTGAGTTCCCCCCCCCCCCCCCCCCCTCCCCCCAATACCACCGTAACTAACCATTCACAGTAATACTAACACTTCTACACCTCATATTTCGCCTGGGCAGCTTGCAGCCCAGTGGTATGAACATCGACTTCTCCAACTTTAGATAGTTCCTCTGTCCCTCTCTTCCCCTCCTCCTTCCCAGATCTCCCTCTATCTTCCTGTCTCCACCTATATCCTTCCTTTGTCCCGCCCCCCTGACATCAGTCTGAAGAAGGGTCTCGACCCAAAACGTCACCCATTCCTTCTCTCCCGAGATGCTGCCCGACCTGCTGAGTTACTCCAGCATTTTGTGAATAAATACCTTCTACACAATATAGTAAGTTGCTCATGGGGACTTTAAATCTCCACACTCTAAATGTAGCCTTGAGGACTTCAAAAGACCACAATATAAATGTTACCCATGTAGACTTCAATTGACCACACTCCAACTATTACCGTTGAAGAGTTTGCTTAGGGATTGTCCAGGAAGACCATATGGGTAGAACATAGAAATAAGAAGGGAATGATCACATTGTTGGGACTGTATTATAGGCCTCATTATAGCGTGAACTGAACGTTATTTTCTCGTTTATAATATTGTTTACAGTGCACTATGTTTACATATTCTGTTGTGCTGCTGCAAGTAAGAATGTCATTGTTCTATCGGGGACATGTGTCATATAAAACATTCTTGACTCTTTTGACTCTTGAATTAAAGGAACAGATACGTGACTCCTGATAGCAGAACAGATAGCATAAATAAATATGGGCAATATTAGTGAGAGATTTCAAATTCCCTTTCATTGTCTCCCACAGTGTAAAGCGCTTGGGTGGGTGGAATTTGTTAAATCTATTCAAGAAAGGTTCCTCAATCAATATATAGAGGTCCCTTCTGCCCAGGACACCACACTGGTCCTCAATCTTAGGGAACAAGTTACCGCAAGTGGCTGAAATGTGAGTGGGGGGGGGGGCACTTTGTGACCAGTGAGTATAATTCTACTTGTTTTATAGTTATGGAGAAAGATAGGACTGGTCTACAAGCTAATGGTCCAAACATTTTGCAACAGGGCAGATTTTAGAAGCATGAGCATGAACTTGCCGAGTTTGATTGGGAGAGTCTGTTTGCAAATCGGGGTAATGGCTGAGATAGCAAAGAGTACAGGAGCAGCATGTTCCTGTTAGAGTAAAGGGCAAGGCTGGCACGTTTAGTGATCCCTGGTTAACGAGAGACACTGAGGCTCTGGTCATGAAAAAGGAGACAGATTTAGGCTGTCAGGATCAATCAAAGCCCTCCATGGGTATGAAATATGAGAACACTTAAGAAGGGGGAACAAAAAGAGATATGAAATGGAGCTGGCGGGAAAAGTAAAGGAAAATCCTAAGCGATTCTACAGATATTAAGAATAAATGTATAGCAGCAAAAGAATAAAGATCAAAGATCGGCATGGCTGTCTTTGTATAGAGCTACAAAGATGTTAGATGAATATTTTCCATCTATTTTTACTGAGGTGATCATGGAAGCTAAGGAATTGAGGCATGGAAGTTGTGATGTCTGAGACCATCTACAAATTACCAAAGTGGAGGTATTGATGGTTTTAAAGTGCATTACGGAGAATAAATCCACAAGATCTAACCAAGTATATATTCAGACCTTGTGGGAAGCATTGGAGGAAATTGTGGAAATATTTGCATCATCTTTAGCCACATCTGAAGTCCCAGAAGACTGGAGGGTGGCTAACATTATCACGTTATTTAAGAAGGATAGCAAGGACAAACCAGGGGATTTGGAAAGGTGAGTCTGACGTCAGTGGTGGGAGCATTGTTGGAGGGGATTGCACCGCATTTGGATAGGCACGGAGTGATCGGGCATAGTCAGCATCGTTTTGTGCCTGGGAAATCGTGTCTCACAAATCAGAATTTATTGCAAAGGTCACTAAGAGGATTGATGAGGGCAGGGCAGTGGATGTCGTTTATATGGACATTAGCAAGGCCTTTAACAAGGTGCCGCATGCTATACTAATCTGGAAGGTTAACTCACATGGAATCCAAGGTTAGCTAGCCAATTTGGATTCAAAATTGGCTTTGAGGAAAGAGTCAAAGGGTAGTTGTGGAGAGTCGTTTCTCTGATTGGAGGCCTTTGGGCAGTGGAGTGCAGCAGGGGTCGGTGCTGGGCCACTGCTGTTTGTTATATACATTAACTATTTGGATGACAATATAGTTAACATTGTTAGTGACACAGTGCCTGCCTTACAGCACCAGAAACCCGGGTTCAATTTGACTATGGGTGCTGTCTTTATGGAGTTTGTACATTCTCCTGGTGACCATGTGGGTTTTGTCTGGGTGCTCTGGTTTCCTCCCACATTCCAAAGACATGCGGCTTTGTAGTTTAATTGGCCTCTCTAATTTGTCCCTAGTTTGTCGGACAGAACTAGTGTATGGATGATTGTTGGTTATCGTGGACTCGGTGGGCCGAATAGCCTGCTTCCATGCTGTATCTCTAAGCTAAACTAAACCATGTTTGCTGATGACACCAAAATTAATGGTATAGCAGAGAGTCAGAAGGGATATCTAAGTTTACAACAAAATTGGATACTTTTAAGATACATTTAGATTGATATACAGTATGGCTAAGAAGAGTTTAGAGGACTTTGAGCCAAATGCAAATATGCCACGTTGGTTGGCATGGATAAGGAAGGCCGAATGGCCTGTTTCTGTGCTGCACAACGCCATGATTTTATGGTCTATCAGTTGACCAGACTCTAAATGTTACCCTCGAGGACTTTTGTTCTCCACACGCTAAATGTTAACCATGAGGACTTTAATTGACCATACTCTAAATGTTACCCATATGGACTTCCACTTGACTACACTTGTTAAAGATACCCACAGGGTAAATCTCGCCCTCCTTTCTCTGAGGACTGATCTCGTCCCCTCTCTCTGTGCAGACCTGTCCTTCGCCAATCTCTGACTGGCACCAGGGCTAGAGCAGGGGCCGTGTCACTGGAAACCCCTCTGAGATTTCTGTCCCGTGTTCATGTAGGTGATCAGCATCCCGGAAGGAGATTTCTTCTTCGATTGCGTGAGGCACGTGAATGACTGGGTGAGGAAGGAGAAGCGGATGCCAGAAGGTGAATCTCTCGCATAACGTGCAGCGGTTTACCAAGTGACGGAGTGTTTCCTTGGGCTCAGACTGTGTCTGCTCTCGTTCTCCAGGTCTGGCCAGTTCTGTGTCCTACAAGGTGCTCTTCATGAGGATGCTCTGGATCAACATCCTTCCCGGCAGGGATCTCAAAGCAGACCTGCTCCTTCATTTCCCCCAGGTGAGCCGCGACCCACCCAACACGCCCTTCGCCAGCTGATAATAACACTGCCCAGGGACTAGTGAGGGAGCCCACGCGGGACAGGACGGATCACATCTGGGAAGCAGTGAGGGATCATTTCCGGAGTGGGTAAGGGATCTTACATCCGGGAGAGGAGTGAGGGTTCAGATCTGGGAGTGATGCATCCGCCATTCCAGAGACAAGTTCAGGGTGGGTAGAAATCCACAGCGGTTCCGAAAGCACCAGGCACATTCTAATCCGCGCTCTCTCTTTATATCCTGTTGGTTCTCTTAACTAGTACATCATATCATATCATATATATACAGCCGGAAACAGGCCTTTTTCGGCCCACCAAGTCCGTGCCGCCCAGTGATCCCCGCACATTAACACTATCCTACACCCACTAGGGACAATTTTTACATTTACCCAGCCAATTAACCTACATAATTAACCTATCAGGCAATTGAACCATCCTACCAGCAACGAGGGGGCAGTCTTGAGCTACTAGCAACCTTATTGGAGACCCTCCGACTGTCTTTCATTGGAATGTATCTTGCATTAAACTTTAGCCACGTTATTCCCTTTTTCATGTATTTATCATGTATCTGCACACTGTGGATTGCTTGATTATAATCATGCATTGTCTTTCCGCTGACTGGTTAGCACGCAACAAAAACTTTTCACTGTACCTCGGTACACATGACAATAAACTAAACTCAAACTCATTTATGTAGACTGTTGGGCAGATCGCACAACCTTTCCATGAACAATTCTTTACACTGACCAGGAAGCCTGTACTGGTAACTGCCCTCTTTCCGCCATTTCACTTTGTCCTATCATAGATGTTCCTTTGGCTTTATGCATCTCGCCCTCACCTACTCTTCATCTGAAAACGACCTCGTCTCCCCATTTCCCAGTTCTGATGAAGGGCAGCAAACCCCAAACCCTGGCAGTGTCTTTCTCACACCTGCTGCGTATTTCCTGGATTTTCTGCTCTAACTTTACATTTTGACCCTTCCCTCTTCCCAGGAGCTGCCCAAGTACCTGCGGGGATACCACTCGTGCACCAAGGACAATGCCGTCCAGATCGCTGCTTTCCTGTACAAAGTGAAGTTCAACGATGACAAGTCCCAGTTTGTCAACATTCCCAAACTACTGAAGGATCTGGTGCCTCAGGATATGCTTCGAATGATGTCCCCTGAAGAATGGAAGAAGGTATCCAAGGAGTTTCCAAACCCGTTAACAAATCATGAAATCTGCTTTAGGGCAGAACTTTCTACTTCAACAGAACTTATCGTGGTAAAAAAGAGGAAAAGAAAACTGCTGAAGGAACTCAGTAGATGGAGCAGTATCTTTTGGTGGGGGGGGGGGGGAAGGACTGATGAAGGGCTCCAACCCAAAACTTTTCCCTCCACAGATGGTGCTCGATCCACTGGGTTTCGCCACCAATTTGTTTCCTGCTTCAGATTCCAATGTCTCCAGTCGCTTGTGTCTTCATTGGCAGTGAGGGCTGGAGATGGCCATTCGGCCCCTTGTTCCTGGTCCACCATTCAATAGCAATGCAGCCGATCTATCTCAGCACCACGGTGCACATCCCCCACACCCAGCCTTTCCTGCAGGAGAACACACTGCTCATGGAAACCAGGGGCCGGTGTAACTGCCCACTGAGGTGTGATTAGTCAGTGGATTCAAGGAGGACTCGTAGCTCAGACCCAAGCTGACAGTGAGGGTTGAGTGCATCGGATCAACCCACAAACCAAGGAGGCACAAGAGGCTGCAGATGCTGGAATCTGGAGCGAAAAGCAGACTTCGGGAAGAAGTTAGCAGGTTGAGCAGCATCTGTGGGGAGGAAATAGGCTGTCGACATTTTGGGTTGGGACCCTTCATTGGGACATGTTGGTGTGTGGAGAGGGAAAGCAGCCAGAATAAACACAGGAGGGGAAGGACTGAGTTAAGAGACAGAGGCGGGCGGGTGAGAGGAGCAGCAAGCAGATGAAGGACAGAAGATCCTTATAGTTCACCACAAGTAACAGTAAGTAAAGGGAAGATGGACCTCTGTGGGTAACTGCTTGCCTCAACCAGTTGATACCATTACTCGCTGGCCATTTGTGAGCATTACTCCCTGGCCGTTTAGTTTAGTTTAGAGCGGCAGCGCGGAAACAGGCCTTTCAGCCCACCAAGTCCGCACCGACCAGCGATCCCCGCACATTAACACTACACTCCACACACTAGGGCCAATTTACATTTATACCAAGCCAATTAAGCTACAAACCTGTACATCGTTGGAGTGTGGGAGGAAGCCGATCTCGGAGGAAACCCATGCAGAGCCATTTGTGAGGAACATTACTCGCTGGCCATTTGTCAGTACTGTACTCTCTGGCCACATGTCTCAATGTCCAACTCATGAGAAATTGATGAAGCAATCTTCTGTCTTTTGGGAGGTACTATCCCCGTTACTTGGCTGTGAAAATAAGACCTTTAAAAGCAGACCTTTGGAATGTTTAAGAGCTTATAAAAACTCGAGTGTAATGGAGTACGTTGTGAGGTCAAGAGGTTAATTGGCAACATGAAACACAATGACTGAGCTGCACAGTTCTCAAACGTTATGCAGTTACATGAAAAACAATCCCAAATGATCGTTCCTATGGCTGACGTCGTTGAACCTCTGGGAAAAAACCAATGGCCGGCCTGTGCATCGCTGACATGTACTGCCTCACGGCCTCGAGGGAGAATCACATTGAACTCCTATGCGACCCGGAGCCCATAGGAGATGGAGCAGCTGTACCACGAGAAGGCTTGTACCATCTGTACCTGGATAAATAGAGCAGTTGGTCTTCTATCCATTGGACAGGGCTGGGGAGAGGTTTTAGAGGAAAATGGTTGCATTGACATGTCATGGATTGTGTGGGGAAGATTGTTAATGCCAAAAGGAAAATGAGTTGGGTGTTGGAGGTTTGAACCCTCAGCAAGTCAGGTGGTGTCTGTGGAAAGGGGGACATAGTCAACACAGCAGTCATCAATCTTTCATCAGATCCGGGAGACAAGGGGAGAGTTGAAAAGCGTAGGAGTATAAGAAAACAGGAGCAGGAGTAGGCCATTCAGCCCCATCTCCTCCTATGCCTCAATTCCCTGGTTTTCCCAAATGCTATCTACTTTGCCTTTAAATATTCGCAGTGATTCGGTCTCTATCACTCTCTGAGGCAATGAATTAATCTCCACCACCCTCTGAGGTAGAGAACACCAGCTCCTGCGACTAGTTCCTAAGTACTTCAATTTGAAATGACCCCCCTCGAACCTTCTTACTGCAACTCCTTGTCCGATGCTCTTGCTGTGGTGAAAATATCTTGGCCTCTACATTGTCATATCCCCTCCAGATCTTACATGTTTCAGTAAAGTTTCCTCAGGGTCTGGCATCCCGGGAGATGTAAATATGTGGAGATGAACAAAATGTAAAATGCCAGAGGAGAAAAGAAAGCAGAATGCTGGCAATGTGCTGATGATCTGGCATTACTGACTTCAGTGTTGAGTTTGGAGGGAGATCAAGTTAGCAAGTCAGAAGATAGGGTGCTGCTCCTAGGGTACGTTTAGAGGGATATGGGCCAAAAGCAGGCAGGTGGGACGAGTGTAGATGGGACATGTTGATGCGTGGGCAAGTTGGGCCGAAGGGCCTGGTTCCATGCTGTATGACTCTATAGAGTGGATGTGGAGAGGATGTTTCCACTAGTGTCAGAGTCTAGGACTAGTGGTCTTAGCTTCAGAATTAAAGGACTTTCTTTTTGGAAGGAGATGAGGAGAAATTTCTTTAGTAAGACAGTGGTGAATCTGTGGAATATTTTGCCACAGACGCTGTTGAGGCAAAGTCAGTGGATATATTTAAGGCAGAGATAGTTAGATATTTGATTAGTACAGGTGTTAGAGGTTATGGGGAGTAGGCGTAACCCAAGAGAGTGGGGTTAGGAGGGAGAGATAGATCAGCCATGATTGAATGACAGAGTAGACGATGGGCCAAATGGCCTAATTCTACTCCTATCACTTATGACCTTATGACTCTATAACTCGAGGGGAATTTCTAACATCCAAGAATGCAATAAGGTAGAACCCAAATGTAACCGATACTCCGTGCGTATGCGATAGGAAATCAGTGGTGGGCTGGGTCCTGCTTAGACTGAGAACACCTTGTCAATTCCCTTTGCAGGCCATTGTGGCAATATTCAACAAGCATGCGGGGAAGACAAGTGATGAGGTGAAGCTCGCCTTCCTCAAGCTGCTGCACCGCCTGCCAACGTTTGGATCAGCATTCTTTGATGTGAAGGTAAGAGTTTGCTCCGAGATTGTGGTTGTAGATCGCAGTGCTGTTGTGGTTCAGCCGTGGTCCACGTTCCTTGGAGGTTTGAGTTACATTCCCTGGAATCAGCTTTGAATATACAGGATAAGGGGAATTCCATGGTCTGGCCTCACTTTCTGTTGTGGCTGCCTGATGCACAGGTGGCAGTGGGGAAGTATGACTGGGTGGTCAGTGTCGGAGTGGAAGGTTGTTCTTCAGTGACCAGGGGGATGGAGGGGTTCCTGCATTTGCCCCATCAGCTGAAGATTCACTCCGTCTGGGATTGGAAGCTCCACTGGTGATTTGGTAAGCCTATCACCAGAGCTCTGGCTATGTTCCAGGTACGGTACGCTCCCATCTGAATCAGGAATGGACTCCTCTGCCCTTCGGCCCACCAACTCTGTCATATGCTCATTTATATTAATCACATTTTATTCTCCCTACATTCCCATAATCTCCCCCCACCCCTCCACCCCCCCCCCCTCCCCATGTATTCTACCACACACTAGAGGCAACGTAGAGCCCAATAAACCCAACAAGTGCACGTCTTTGTGATGTGGGAGGTAACTGGGGCACCCTGGGGAAGCCCACACAATCACAGGGAGATCGTGCAAACTCCTTACAGACAGCACCAGAAGGCAGGACAAGGCCAGGTTGCTGATACTAATGAGGTAGCAGCTCTCCCCACTGCACTTCAGTGCCACCCTCATTTACATGTTAGAGACCAGTAGGTAAAGAAACGAGAACGTCGCCACTGCATTTGAACTGCTGGTTCTGCTTAGAGATCTTAAGTTTGCACCATTTTACTCAGTTCCTCAGTTTTCTGGTCAATTTTCATGCTCCCATCTGCTGTTAGTGCAATGTTTATAACCACCTCCAGTTTAAATTCCATTTGGAATATTTTGGAGGACAGAGAACCAAGAGTCGGGACACTCACAATGGCCACCTTATCTCCAAGCTGCCCCTGCTGAGCCGTGCCCAACATCTCCTCCGCTGGAGTGCAGATACAGCAATGCAGTGCGGTGTTGTGAGGTTCCCTTCCAGCTACTCGGCCAGAAACCACATAGTCACACATTGACTGTGAGGCCCCTGGCCCTCCATGTCCTTTCTAGGTGGGGAGGGTGGACATTTTTAAGGATGCTGCATGCAACAGTCAATCCACCCTTTGTCTCATCGATGACGCTGTTTAAGCAGAGAGAGACTGAGACGGAATGCTGCAGCAGTACTAGGACAGATTGTGGTAATATTTGGATCGCTGGACCAGCATGGGCAAATTCCTGTTTGTCAGGAGAGTTCTGGAGGAACATCTAAATCAACACTGAGACCATTGGCCCTGCACGGGTTAACCAGGCCATGTACTGCTTTCAATGTCCTCAGAGGAATGGTTCCAAAGACTCTTGGATCCTTTTCACACAAAGGGCGGTGGGTGTATGGAACAAGCTGCCAGAGGAGGTAGTTGAGACTGGGACTATCCCAATGTTTAAAAACACTAAGATACGTACATGGTTAGGACAGGTTTGGTGGGGTATGGACCAAACGCAGGCAGGTGAGACTAGTGTAGCTGGGACGTGTTGGCCGGTGTAGGAAAGATGGGCCGAAGGGCCTGTGTCCACACTGTATTGCTCTGTGACTGTATGACTCATCTCTGCTCTAAAAAGGTGACCCTTATTTCTAAACAGAGACCCATAATTGGAGGTTCTCCCACATGAGGAAACATCTTCTCCACGTCAACCCTGTCAAGGACCCCTCAGAATCTTGTGTTTCAATCCAGTCTCCTTTCACTTCTAAACTCCAGTGGACTCGAGCCCAGGCTGTCCGACCTCTCCCCAAACCACCCATTCCAGTTCTCAGTCTAGGAAACTTCTCAACTGTTCCACATGCTTTAACATCTTTCATTAATAAGGAGGCCAATTCTAAATCTACATGCTGCCTCAACAATGCCCCCTTAACTGAAACACAACCTCCCTCCTTTTGTGATCAAGTCCCACTGACAATAAACCAGATCATCATTAGTGATCAACCTCCCTGCCTTCCTTTTGTACCTGCACACTGTTCACTCTGCTAATCAAGAGTCGCTCTTCCTCCTCCACAAGATGAAAGTGTTTGGTGGTTCTTAAAACAAAATTGAAGTTGCTGTAATCTTTCAGAATCCACGACCTCTCACTTTCCAGACACCCCCCCCCCTCCCCAAATAGGTTAACTCACCCAACTGGCTTATTGTCAGACACCTGCTTCAGGGTCCATTGAGGGCTACAATGTAAACTGGACCCAGAACCCAAAATGACCAGGTCCGGCACAAGTGAAGATGTAATTTTAGTGGTGCTGCTATCAGAACACAGGGGGCATCAAATGGCAGCATTTTACATGAAAGCGTTTGGTATCTGGCTCAGGCAATAGCTGAATAGCTTGACGCTAAACGTCACCCATTCCTTCTCCGGAGATGCTGCCTACCCCACTGAATTACTCCAGCAGTTTGTATCTATCTTCAGTGTAAACTAGCATCTGCAGTTCCTTCCCACACATCAGGCAAATTAGTTCTGTTGTGTCTATTCCCGTTGGGAAGGTCAGCATAGGGAGGATGTTAATTTCTGTGTAACATCAACACCAGAGCCATCCACAAATACAGGCCACGTGACCGCTCTGTATCGTGTGTCCATGTGCATGCACTCTCTGAAGGTTCTAATTTAATGTAATCAGCATGTGTTTCAGTGCAGCTACATCAACTATTGTGGTCTTAAACCCCTTGGATCCTGCATTATTACCACCTGATACTGATTTGTCTTATTTATCCTCTATTTCTTTTTCGCCGCCTTCATTTTAGCAAACATCTGAGCCCACGTTTCCGGATATTGTCCGGATAGCCATCAACAGGCAGGGGGTTACGGTGATAAACCCACGGACTAAGGTGAGCGTCAAATACTGGTTACAACCCCGGGTAGAGCATTTGTAATGGAGCAAACAGAACTCTCAGACAGACAGAGAGGATGCTCACAAACACATCCACCTTCAGCTCTGGATTTATAAAATATATCGCGCAGACCACAGCTGGGATATTGTGTACTGTTCTGGTCACCTCAAAGTAGAGAGAGGAAACTGGAGAGGATGCAGAGATTCACCAGGACATCACCTGGGATGCAGCATCTTAGACACTAGGCTAAGTTTGTTTCCCTTGGAGTGGATGGGCCTGAGGGGGGAATCTGATGGAGGTGTACATAATTAAGAGGGAATCTTTTCTTCATGGCAGATGCATCTATAGCCAGAGATCCTTGGCATAAGGTATGGAGTAAGAGGTTTAGAGGGCAGTTGAGGCGGAGAGTTTAGAGGGTGGTTGCAGATTGCAACATGCTGCCTGAGGGGATGGTGCACGCAGAGTGTCTCACACCATTTAAGAGGTATTTGGACAAACACATTCATCGGCAAAGCACAGAAGGCTACAATCCAAATGCTAGTAAATGGGACTAGTAGATGGATACGATGATCGGCATGGACAAGGTGGGCTGAAGGGCCTGTTTCCAAGCTGTACCTTCAACATCACAGGAGGATACAAAGCACAACTACATTTGGTGGTGTGATCATGGTTGTTGAGTTGTTAGGTAGGAAAGAAAGAAGGTGGATTATCTCCCTCAGCAGTGGGCGTCAGGGACGCGATTCACAGCAACTCGTACCCCGACTCTGGACCTGCCTGGAACCTTGCTTCAGCCCAAGATTCCCGCTCAAGATCTCGCCCAACAAGAATCCTGTTTCAAAAAAAGTTCCATGATTGGAGGGAGTCTCTGAAAAAAAGGGTCAGGCTTCTGTTACCGAGGTTTGAACCAGGTGAGAGGTGGATTCATCTCCGAGACTCTGCTGAGAGCTGGTCCCGTCAAGAGGCCTCAGCACAAGCCTAGGGTTGTCCAGCTGCACACTGCCTGTGTGGAGAATGGAAACAAAATCAACACAGGAGGTGAAGGAGCAACTGGGAATGGCAGAGAGAGCAGGGTTTGGTGTGCATTGGTTCCTGTGTTCAGTCTGGATGACGTTCCGTGTTTGTGACCTGCACTCAGAGTGTGTTTGTGTCGTGTGTTTGAGTATGTTGGTGTCTTGCGTTTAGAGCGTGTTGAGGTTCTGTGTTCAGGGTCCACGCTGATGTCCTGTCTTCGGGTTTTTTTCTCCTTTACAAAAGATTTTTTTCCGATAATCACAGTTGCAAACTGCTGGAAAGGTTAAAACTGCCAACAGTTTGCAAACATCAATGAATCAATCAACCATCAGATTACAACATTATCATCCTTATCCACGGCCCACTCAACCCCCTCCCCCCCCCCAGTGACGACCACCATTCATGGAAGGCCTTAAATCCCCGTGGAAACCGTGTATTCCCACTCCATGTGTGTTTAGGGTGTCTATTGGTGTCCTGTGTTTAGGATGCATGTGTGTCCTACGTTCAGGGTGCGTGTGTGTCCCATGTTCGGGGTGCATGTGCGTGTCCCGTGTTTGGGGTGCGCGTGTGTGTCCCATGTTCGAGGTGCGTGTGCGTGTTCAGGGTGCGTGTCCCGTGTTCGGGGTGCGTGTGCATGTCCTGTGTTCGGGGTGCGTGTTCGGGGGGCGTGTCCCGTGTTCGGGGTGCCTGTCCCACGTTCGGGGTGCGTATGCATGTCCCATGTTCAGGGTGCGTGTCCCGGGTGCGTGTGTGTGTCCCATGTTCGGGGTGCGTGTTCAGGGTGCGTGTCCCGTGTTCGAGGTGCGTGTGTGTGTCCCGTGTTCGGGGTGCATGTACCCTGTTCGGGGTGTGTGCGCTTGTCCCATGTTCGGGGTGCGTGTCCCGCGTTCGGGGTGCGTGTCCCGCGTTCGGGGTGTATTGGCCACAGTCCTGTGCTGACCTTCATGGTCCTGCATTTTTCGTGTAACTCTGTTACACCTGTTTACTCCGCTGCACTTCCGGAATGTTCTCCCTCTTCCCCCCCCCGGTGTGGCCGTGGGACAGCCCTGACTTCCACCCGTCCTGACTGGGGTCTGGGTGGGTTCAGGTCACTGCCTGGTGAAATGCTCTTTGTGTTTACAGCGGGCGCTGGCTGGTGGAGGTGAGGCTGGGGTTTGTGAGGCGCTGGCTGGTGGAGGTGAGGTTGGGGTGTGTGAGGCGCTGGCTGGTGGAGGTGAGGTTGGGGTGTGTGAGGTTGGGGTGTGTGAGGCGCTGGCTGGTGGAGGTGAGGTTGGGGTGTGAGAGGCGCTGGCTGGTGGAGGTGTGGTTGGGGTGTGTGAGGCGCTGGCTGGTGGAGGTGAGGTTGGGGTGTGAGAGGCGCTGGCTGGTGGAGGTGGGGCTGGGGTTAGTGCAGAGTGTGTGTGCTGGGGCCGGGTTGGGGGGGGGGTGTGGGGCTGTATGCTCCACACTGCTGCACCTCTGGGACTGCGTTGTTGGGGTTGTACACAGTGACAGGCGCCTGGCGGGACGGCTGGTAAACCGAGACCCTCGCTGCCAGTCACGGTCAGGAGCGTGTAATTTCATTGCAAAGCGATTTGCTACAGCTCCGGCCTTTATCCAGGTTCCTGGCCAGCTGTTCCCTGCTGAGGGTAACTCTGCCCGGTCACAGCTGGAAAACAGAAGGAAATGAGCAGGAGTGTGCAGTAAGGGGTTGGGGGGGGGGGAGAGAGACGGGCAGGAGGGGTAGAATCACACAGCTCACACGATCCAGTGATTTTACGAATGTCCCCTGCCCCACTGCCCTCTCCCCAGGGTAACCTAGGGCTTGTTCATCCCATTCCACCTACGTGGCAGACATGCTGAGATCTTCAAAAATGAAACGAGTTCAATGTTCCCACAAACCAGCTCTCTCTCCCCCCTCACTCATCTCCGCTCTCTCTTCCCCTCTCTTTCCCCACTGCTCTCTATCCACGCGCTCTCCCTTCTCTCTTGCTCTCCTCTCCCCATCTCTCTCAATCCGCTTCCTTTCATTTCTCTCTCCCTCTCCCTCTCCCTCTCCCTCTCCCTCTCCCTCTCCCTCTCCCTCTCCCTCTCCCTCTCCCTCTCCCTCTCCCTCTCCCTCTCCCTCTCCCTCTCCCTCTCCCTCTCCCTCTCCCTCTCCCTCTCCCTCTCCCTCTCCCTCTCCCTCTCCCTCTCCCTCTCCCTCTCCCTCTCCCTCTCCCTCTCCCTCTCTCTCTCTCTCCTCCCTCCCCCTCCCTCCCTCTTCCCCATCTCCCTTCTTTGCTCCCTCCCCTATCTCAGTTGCCCCTCTCTGTCTCCCCATTCTCTCTCTCTTCCCTCTCCACATATCTTTCTTTCTCTTCCTCTCCACCTCTCTTTTTCTCTCCCCCCTCCCCCCCTCCCTTTCATCTCAGGAAGATTACGGATCTTATTAAAACAATGTAATGTGAACCACTGGGACAGAGTAATGCGGTTCTATTATTGGAGTGAGATTCTGTCTGCACCACCTTGTCAAGACCACAGTGGTGACTGCAGGAGGTTTCAGGCTCCGTTGGTATGTTCTCCATTACACGTTCTGCACAAACCTCTTATCCATGGAACTCCCTGTCTTATTGACCGGCGCTTCCCCTCCCAGCAGAGACAACCCATCAATGCTCTTTATATCTGGGGTCTGCCACGACCGATGCTGCCCCTTATAGATTTGGACGTTTTGTCTGGGAGACTGTCTGCGAATCTACTGCTGATCCATCACCAGCAGGCCAGGGCTGGGGTAGGCACAGGCCAGAGCTGGGGTAGACATCCAGGCTGGTGTCGGCCGAGACCCAGCGCACTTGTCTTCGCAGGGGATAGGCCCCGTCCCACATAGAAACATAGAAAATAGGTGCAGGAGTAGGCCATTCGGCCCTTTGAGCCAGCACCGCCATTCAATATGATCAAGGCTGATCATCCAAAATCAATACCCCATTCCTGCTTTTTCCCCCATATCCCTTGATTCCCTTAGCCCTAAGAGCTATATCTAACTCTCTCTTGAAAACGTCCAGTGAATTGGCCTCCACTGCCTTCTGTGGCAGAGAATTCCAAAGTGGCCTACCCCTTAGTCTTAAACTGTGACCCCCCTGGTTCTGGACTTCCCCAACATCGGGAACATTTTTTCCTGCATCGAGCCTGTCCAATCCCTAAAGAATTTTTTATGTTTCTGTAAGATCCCCTCTCATCCTTCTAACTTCCAGTGAATACAAGCCCAGCCAACCCATTCTTTCATCACATGTCAGTCCCGCCATCTCGGTAATTAACCTGGTGAAACTACGCTGCACTCCCTCAATAGCAAGAATGTCTTTCCTCAAATTAGGAGACCAAAACTGCACACAATACTCCAGGTGTGGTCTCATCAGGGCCCTGTGCAACTGCAGTAGGACCTCCTTGCTCTATACACAAATCCCCTCGCTCTGAAGGCCAACATGCCATTTGCTTTCAGAAAGTAGTGAGTAGCGATACAAAACCAGCAGATGGCTGGAAACACCCAGCCAGCAGAGTCAGCATCAGTGCAGGGGGAAACAGGGGCAACCTTTAATCATAATCATACTTTATTAGCCAAGTATGTTTTGCAACATTCGAAGAATTTGATTTGCCAGACAGTCATACCAATAAAGAACAAGACACACAAAATACATTTTAACATAAACATCCACCACAGCGACTCCCCCACATTCCTCACTGTGATGGAAGGCGAAACAAAAGTTCAACCTCTTCCCTTTGTTCTCCCGCGGTCGGGGGCCTCGATGACGGGACGATCTTGGCTCCCATAGCCGGCGGTCGGGTCCTTTGTTGATCCCAGGCAAGGGATCACAGGCTCTGATGGTAAGTCCACGGCTCCGATGGTAAGTCCACGGCCCTGCGGTGTGGATCAAAGTTTGTCTCGAGCAAGACCTCCAGCTCCATGATGTTAGGCCACAGAGAGACCGAAGATACGATCCGGAAAACAATCACATCTCCAGCAAGGTAAGAGATTGAAAACCGACCCCGACCCCGACCCCGACCCCCTCCCCCACCACACTCATAAAACAAAGCAGGGAACATTAACACATACTGTTAAAACACATTAAAAATAACAAAAAATACGAAAAAACAGACAGACCTTTGGCAAGGCTGCCATCGCTGACGGCACCACCCAGTGAGTCTTATGAGAACCATTGACTGGGATCAAATAGTCCTGATAAAAGGTTAACTCTGTTTTTCTCCCCATAGATGCTACTCAACCTGCTGAGTGTTCCCCTTAGTAACATGTTAGTGTCAAAATTCCCAGTTATAAACTAACAGGAGTAATTCAAGGAATCCGGATTGCTTTCATAAACCTGTTTGTAGTTTCAGTGTATCACCTGCAGCCTAAAGGCAACAGAGGATCCAGTGCTGACTCTTCAAGTACGTCTCTCCTCTAAGGAGTTAAATTATGTTGGCATTTCACTGGTGGTAACGCAGTGACCTTGATCCCTGATCCCTGAGTGGCCAGTGTTCATGTCAGAGCTCCACTCATGTCCCGCCATCTCATGCTCCCCTGCTCTCTGCTTTCAGGAGCCTCTGGTGACCCATCCGTTCAACAAAATCTCCAACTGGTCCAGTGGCAGCACGTACTTCCACATGTCGGTCGGCAGCATGACGAAGGGAGAAAGGATCCTGTGTGAGACCTCACTGGTGAGGGCACTCAGAGAGGCGGATCGCATTGTGGTCAGACTGCATTTCCCCCTTTAACTCTTGCTTTCTTTGATCAAAGGGTTACAAGATGGACGACCTTCTGACCTCATACGTGAGTGCGTTCTTAGCAGCAGCAAGGCAAAGATCGGCTGGGAATCCTGCCGCCTGATGGGACCAAGGTTAAAGAACGGTCTCTATCAATGATGCCTTAAAATACATTCTCTGCCCAGCTCTTTCTGTTTCACTTTTTGTTTCTCACCCAATCTTTCTTTCTTTCTCCTCTCTTTCTTTCTCTCCCCTTTCACTCCTTGTTTTATGTGCCTCTTTCTCCCTCTCCCTTTCTTTCTCTCTCCCTCTTTCTGTTTTTCTCTCTCCCCTTTTCTCTCTCCCCCTTCCTTTCTCTCTTTCCTCAATATCTCTCTCTCTCTATCTGTCTCTCTCCTTTTTTTCTCTCTCACTCTGTCACTCTTCCTCAATCTCTTTCTCTCTCTAGCTTTTTTCTCCCTTTCTCGCCTTCTGTCTCTGTCTCTGTCTCTCTCTCTCTCTCTCTCTCTCTCTCTCTCTCTCTCTCTCTCTGTCTCTCTCTTTCTCCCACCGACTTTCTCTATTTCTCTTTGCCTTTATCTGCCTTCCTGCCTCCTTACTGCAAACTCTCCCCCTTCCTTTTGAGGGAAGTCACTTCACAGCTGAGAGTTCTCCCCGTACAGCTCCTGACAACCAGTGCTGTGCTCTAGGCAGTGGACAGTGCTGCAGGCAGTGCCTTGTTAACTGACAAATAATTCACTGCAATCAAGGTGACACATTGAGGACTTCTTTAACCAGTGCCTGGGCCTGATAGGACACATCCCTTGCTCCCTCTCTCTGGTCATGAGGAAGAGTCAGCCTGCCTTTATATAGTACCTCTCACAGTGGACAACATCCTACACACTTCAAGACAATTCCCTGCATTGCATCATTCAAAGCTTTTGCACCAGTGATATAAACCCTGAGGATATTCAACTCCTCACCCCACTCTGCCCCACTCCCTCCACAGAACATGGTCATCTCCTAGTTGTCTACCTGTTAGTTGGAGACTTCATCTCCACCATCTCGTCCATCAACATCTCGTCCATTAAAATGTTTATAATTGTAAATGTTTAACAATAAAATGTGTAGTCTCCTTGGCACCTTGATGGTGCATCAAAGGCAACCTGGACTGGTGTGGCCAAGGCACAGCCCCTAATCCACGGCAGCCCAGAACCCACCCACTATGTTCAGACCAGCATGATGGATGAATGAATGGCTCTGCTCTGTGAGAGGACACTCTGCTGTGGGGTAGTGTCAACCCAAAATCGTCAACCTCTGCATTATGAACTGACTGTGTTTTTGTGGAAAATTCCAAGGGTTTAATGCGGTCTGTCCAAATTCCAGTTGGAGTGTTTGGACAGCTCTACTCCATGCTGGCACCAGACTCCCCTACACCACAGGGGACCCAATCCCTGGCCGACGGTCTCTCTGTCTTTCCACTGAATATAAAGAGTGGTGTGTTTGTGGCTGGGCATCTGGATGTTGTATCTGAGAAGGACAGTGGGGGCAACAGTTCGTCTGTTTGCAGGAACGCTAGACAATGATGTTGGTATGGTGATGCCTGTACCATGTGCTGGGTGACATGGGAGGGTGTGTAACATTGGGGGGGGGGGGGGGGTCAACATGGTTTGGGTGTTTTGGGCGGAGTGAATGAGAGGATGACGTGGGCGAGGGGAGGTGGTGTGGGGTGTGACACGTGTGGGGTGATGCGAGTGGATGAAGTGGGGAGAGTGCCATGTAGATGAGGTGACTTGGGTGGTGTAACAAGAGTGTGGTGATTCGGGAAGGTGTATCGTGGGTGGTCATTGTATCATCATCTGGGTGGAGATAGTCGGCAGACCTTTGACAGGAGGACGGGGTCTGTGCGAGGGGGACTACGTGCGTCTGCATTACACAGACCCCACACCACTTCCCAAAGACCCAAGAATGTTCTCAGTAATCATTTAACCAGCATTAAACCCAATGTCCCAATGCTGTTTGTGGGGCCTTACTGCAGAAATCACCCACTACAATTGCATGCAACGAGCATTACATTTCAAAAGTACTTTATTGGTCTTGAAGCACATTGGAACATTGTTGAAGATGCAGTGCAAATGTGTGTACGTGTACAATTATATCTGTTTATTTAATAAATGAAATAAATGTTAAAAATAACAGCTTGCATTTGTGCAGCGTTTCATGTGTGGATAAAGCTCCCAGACTGAGATATAATCAGATTCAGGCGGAAACTAAGAGGTCCAGGCGTAGGGGCAAATGTTTGGTCTGACTGCTGGGTTGTAGATTCTAGCCCAAGCATGGTCCAGGGGCAGTGCTGCACAATCAGTGGCTATTTTCGCCTCAGGCATTAAACCAAGACACCTAGCGTTGGGTCGCAGGGCCGGGGCTAGAAATTCCTGAGAATGTGGAAAGATTGTAATTTTACATTTTACATTTGGAGATGTTAGGTGCCACATACCAGCGGGAATGAATGACCAGGAGGTGGATGGTCAGGGTTTGACTGGAAGTAAGGATGAGACATCCTCTGGCCAGCGCGGCTTGTCTCTCCTCTGTGTGTTGAATGTCAAGGCGATTGAGGACCTTGAGGAGAGTCTCACTAATGGAAGCCATCCACCCACCCACTACCCTCCCAATGACAAGGGATGAAGGTTATCTTAATTTTAGAAGCTGTCGGGTAGAGGTTGTGAGACTGTTTACCCTGCCAGGGTGGTGTGTCATTGACGATAGTCTGGGTTCTGCCCAAGCTTTGAGGAATACACCCAGAATACCCAGCCAGCTGGTTGGGAGAGTCTAGAATCAGCACCAGTGCCTCAGGATAAAGCCGGGATATTTAGGATTTCAAAGAAGAATAGTTCCTTTTACTGAAAGGGTTGTGAATCTTTAGTATTCTCTACCCTGGTGAGCTGTGGAAGCTCAGTGATGGCACATGTAACCTCCAGAGCCATGTTGCTATAATGTAAATCAAGGAGTAGGTCTGAGATGAGGAAAAACTTTTTCAGTCAGAGAGTTG